>NC_043763.1:7171002-7519335 GCF_902148845.1 Salarias fasciatus | reverse complement strand
AGATTACAGTGCCTTATTTCAACATGTAAGGCAACATGCAGCCCTGGCTCCTCTCCACCTGGACACGTGGGGGTTTTAAGGTCACATTCTGACCCTGGTCCCGTAGTCCTAGTACCTGCATTCTAATGAAAGGCAGCTGGTAGAGAACTGAGGGAAGGTGCAGACCTCTGAGCGCTGTCAGCTGAAGGAAACCAGGGAGAGACCCACCCTGCGCACGGTCCGCATTTTCCTGTGGACTGACTGCAAATACTGCGTATTTCAATGTGGCAGGTGGACGTAATGGTTACACACGGGCTATCCTCAAATGAACATGGTGGGGGTTCACTCGGTTCATTGCTGCTCTGAAAGTTGAAGCTCTACATTGTCAGGTGACTGAATCCTGAAGGAAACAGACAGCATCGGGAGTCGGTTTAGAGCAGAGAGGATCTGCATACAGCTGAGTGAGATGCACGAACAAACAAAAGATGGAGAGAATGAGCTGTGGCATGACGCTGCACACCGTGTGGAGGGTGCTCCAGTGTGCTGCCGGCGGCAGAATCGATGCTGTAATCTAGTCGAGTGTAGCTGGGTTGTCATTAGGCATGAAAGGCTGCAATTCCATCAAGTGTTCATTTGCAGAATTGGGAAGCCACAGCGTACCTCAGATGACGTGAAATTGTCTGAGCCTGGAGGGTTCCAACCTCCCAGGTGCCATCACAGGGAATTTGTCCCACTTTCTCAGACGAGTGAAAAATTTAGAGAGTTGTAATGGAGACTTTGAAGTAGGTTCGAGCAATTGGACTAGATTTTTTATTTTTTTTTAAAGTTTCGCAGCGCCGTCGGGTTAATTGAAAGAAGCACTGTTGATTTCTGTCTCACTGTAAGCTTGAAGAAGTCTGCACGTCTGGGGGGCAAACAAGGATTTCTTTCACCTAAAGATAAATGAGAACAATGATCTGAACTGAAATGTTTCAACCAGACCACAAGTTTCACTTCCAGCTTTTCAGTAAAAATGTAATATTCTCACAATCGTCTTCTCGTTCTCCTCTGACCTTCAAGTTGGAATTCCTCGCATTCCTCACGTGTTTTCGTCCTTTCTCCCTCATCAGGAAAACAGGTACAAGGACCTGAGTGACGCCTTTGACAGCGGGGTGGACGGCCTCACCGCCGACACCAGCTCCCCCTCGCAGGTTTCCAGCCTGGTCTGGTTCCCAGGGACCTCCAGGGCCCAGTCCTCAGGGGCCATCCACCAAGCGAGCGGCGATGTGCTCCGCCAGAACATCTACGAGAACTTCATGAGGGAGCTGGAGACCGGCGCCGGACAGGGAGGAGGAGGAGGAGGAGGAGGGGCGGGGGGCAGCGGCGGCGAGAGACGAGACCCGTCCACGGGCACGGAGGAGGGCGAGAGCAGCAGCGAGTCGGCCGAGGGCTCGCTGGAGGAGCTGGACCTGCTGTTCGAGAAGGAGCAGGGCGTGGTCCGGAGGGCCGGCTGGCTCTCCTTCAAGCCCCTCGTCACCCTGCACAAGGACAGGAAGCTGGAGCTGGTGACCCGCCGCAAGTGGAAGCAGTACTGGGTGACCCTGAAAGGTGAGGTCGGGTCGCCTCACCTTCAGAAATGAGAATTTACTGCTTTACTAATATGCATCTATTAAAAAAAGGTAGCCTTTGCAATATAAACAAAACCCTTGTAAGCACATTTTTTCCTGATTTAGTGAAATGCACAATTAGAATTTTATGGCATGCCTCTCTGTATGTTTGCATGTTGATCTCTCTATTTTGGTGTTTTTTTCCCCTTCTCCTGCAGGATGTACGCTGCTGTTCTATGAAACCTACGGTAAAGGCTCCCCGGAGCAGGAGCTGTCGCCCCGCTACGCCCTGCTGGCCGAGGACAGCATCGTCCAGTCTGTCCCCGAACACCCCAAGAAGGAGAACGTCTTCTGCCTCAGCAACTCGTACGGGGACGTCTACCTCTTCCAGGTGAGATGGTCAATCCATCAGTGGTGACTCTGATCTGAAACCTTGATATTGGAGTGTATAGAGCGTTCAGTGCCGTCAGATTTGGATTCATGGGACTAAAACATTGTTAGTGCTGTTGGTCACCATCCAGTCAGCACTGTTACCCTGAAGCTGACAGTAGACTCGTTTTTTTCGAAAACCTAAAATGTGCAAAAATGTTCCCACTGTGTGCTGTTGCAGAGCATGGTTAAATTATCCCACACACACACACACACACACACACACACACAGACACACTTTTTGGCTCCCCTTCCCTCGAGTGTTGCATATAAAGTGACCAATTTCAGCCCCTGACTAAGTTGTAAAGTCCTCAAACTTTCCAGCGCGGACAGAGAGCACATCCTGCTCTGCCCGTTGTGCTCGCTGACTTATCTTTCTCCACCAAATTCAGGCCCGGCGCTGGCTATTTCTTCTAGCGCTGAGGCTTATGGGTTTCCTAGGATGCAGCGTGTCACGTTGTCGGAGGGAAGGAAAGGGAGAATCGGCTGTCGCTTATAAAGACAGCCTGGATTCAGCCTTTTGTTTCCATTTGCATGCTCTGTTGAGCACCAGTCACTGTGACAGGTGATTTCTGCACCAGGGGGATTAACGCAGCTATAAAATGGCTTTTTAAATACCAAAATACATGTTTGATCTGAACATTTACCGACTGCATAGGCTGTTAATCAACATTTTTTTTTTATTGATCCAGCAAAGCCCAGCATGGCCCTCAATGATCTTATTGTGATATATGGTACAATAACACGACGGCAGCGCTGCGGAGAGATTTATCTTGCTCCGGATCTATGAATCCGCCTCGTAACGAGGAACGCTCGCCCAATCGAGCTCTCTCTGTCCTCTCGCTGCCCTTCCAGGCCACCAACCAGACCGACCTGGAGAACTGGGTGACGGCCATCCACTCCGCCAGCGCGTCGCTGCTGGCCAAGCGCCAGGGGAAGGAGGACACGGTGCGCCTGCTGCGCAGCCAGGTCCGCGGCCTGCTGCAGAAGATCGACATGGACGGCAAGATGAAGAAGATGGCCGAGCTCCAGCTGACCGTCGTCGGCGACCCCAAAAACCGCAAGGCCATCGAGAATCAGGTGGGGCGGCGACACCGTCCGTCGACATCGATTGTGAAATTGAATAAACCGCAGCTACTCCGAGTTCGCCTCGCGGCGCTCCAGTATCAGGTGGATTTTAGGCCACGTGGCTCGTTCGCCCTACTTTATTCCCCCCTTTTTGTGAGCCTGAGCTTTATTTTTGTCTGCGGGTGGGTGAAGTGGCCTAAATGTGCGAGTCCCCAAACGCATTGCGAGGGGCCCGGGGGAGCGGATCGCTCCCCGGGCATCAGATTGGGATTCCAGATGTTTCCCAGTAATGGACTCTCAATGTGCATTATCCTCCTCCTCCTCCTCACAGCCCGGGGGAGAATCGCTGTGCTGCAGCAGATTATAGATGGAAAAAAAAAAAAAAAAAAAACCTTTTACCTATGTCTTAACAAGAACACAAATACTTTTTATGGGAAATTGTAAAATGTGTGGGAAAATCTGCCTCCATTCACAAACCGTACCTTCACTTCATGTGGTCAGTGACTTAATGCTCCTCTTTAGGTTAATTTATACTTTGGCTTTTTGAATGTGAGCACGCTGATGACTCAAAGCAGCATTTGCTGCTGCAGTGGTTTGGTTTCAGTTGGAAGAGCAGAAAGGTAAATATGTTATCGGGAAGAACAGGAGGGAGACGCCGGCCGGACAGCTCACGGCGGTAATGACCGATGGAGATGTCACCGCCTCGCTGTGCGCTCGTGCCTGTTTCCAATTAGCCGGCGTGCCACCTCGGAGCAGACGAAGGAGACAGACGGGGTTGGAGTCAATGATAGGGTCAGGGGAGGTATGGGACGGGGCTCTGATACAGGCGCCTCCAGGCTGATGATAGATTTAGGGTTTCGCTTGAGTTGTCTCGCACCAACAGGGCACTGCTTTGATGTCCCCGCCCACCCCCACCCATGTCTGCTGAAATCAGTGCCAGTAGACCTTGTTTGAAGTCTGCATTTGCCCCCTTTTACACACACACACACACACACGCACACACCGTGCGCTCAAGTTGCATTGAAAGACTTACGATGCATTAGGGTTTTTACTGAGCAGAGAGGGCAGATGTTCAAGGAGGGAATGAGAAAAGATGAGAATCTGTGCAAAGAAAAGTCTTCTGCTGAGCTTAATGACTCTGAAATGGATGTAAATAAGCTGTGCGCGTAGGACCAGATGGGCCCGAACATACCCAACTTTTCACAGAATTTACTCAGACCTCACAACGTACGCATCGAACAAATTTACACATCCTCGGTTTGAGTTTAAAAGTAGAAAATCATCCCTAAATTTTAGAAGTGTGCTATTTTAGGGAGTTCCTAAAGAAGACAGTGATAATAACAAACAGATCCAGATTGCGTGTAAACCCAAAGCGTGCAGGGATACTGTGAGAGAGTTTATACACAGACATGAATTCCTCCTGAGTAGCAACTCTCCTAAATTTGTCTGCGCTTTTGAGGAAGGAGCTTATCTGATTTAGCCAGTAATGCCTCCTTTCCCATCTAAAGTCATTTTCAGACTACTCAGTGGAATTAAATCACAGGTCCTGCAGAACTTTGTGTGTTTATCTAATGACCCATAAATAGCGGGTTTGGAAAAAAAAAAAAAAAAAAAACAAGCTTTGAGGATTTATGTGCGAGATCTTCAAGTTCAGCCAGGACCGAGACCTGGACAAGACGGAGCGGACTTTTGATGAAAACACACACCCCAAAGTCATCCAAGTACAAGTACGTGTGTAGTAATCATTAAAATTGATTATAAAATCAAACCGCGATTGCTTGAAGTGTCATAATTAGCGCAACTGCTCAGTTTGAGCGTCAAGCTGTAAGTTTTTTTAGGGGCTGAAATGTTCCCATTGTCTCCAGCCGTTATGATTTGCACAGTGGGTCATTTTGTTTCAATAAGTAGATGAGATGCTTGAAATAAGGTCTAAAGAGTGTTCATTCCCAGCAGAGATCTCCTGACAGCTTCCATCTAGAGCAGGAATGTTCCAGTGTTCTTGACTGGAGGTCACTGGCCGAGGCCACCTGCCCTGCTTACGAACACAGGAGTTTTGGTTTCTCAGTATTCTCTGTGCAAGGTCTTCGTCTGAGATATTTGAGAAGTCGCAGGTTTATGAAACACCTCCCTGTGGTCTTTTCTCAGTTTGCTCCTAATCCTAAAGAATGCAGCCGATGTGAATGGGACCTAATGGCACAGCACCACAGGGGGCGTTATTGTAAATGAACTCGGAGCGCAGAGGAGACCTATTAAATCCAGTTGTTATGGAAGGTTGTTTAACTTGAGTGTTCTCGTTAAAGCCGGTCTCCAGCCAACAAAATAAGCACTTTCTTATAGCTTGCATAGTGCAAACAGGGATGGATTTGGGGGGTGCAACTGTAAAAATTGCACGTGTGTATGTGTGTGTAACTTTAATGGGTGGTCTGTGCAACATCACCAGCCTCTCTAAACCTTCATAAAAACAGGCATTTGGATTTGTTCCTCTCACACACACACACACACACACACACACACGCAGTGGGTATTCAGTCATCCCTCGCTATCAAACCTCCACCAAGAAGTGCCCGTAGCCTCCACCAACATCTGCAAGCAATTGCAGCTTCAAGGAAAGCACTTGAGTGACCCTGGATCTCCCTCTTTGATGCCATGCCTCCTCCCTTTCTCGCTTTTAGCTTCATCCATCACCAGTGGGAGGAAAAAAAACACAACAGGTTCCCATCGAGGAATTAAGCTGTTTTCTTCCCGTTTTCCTCCAGATCCAGCAGTGGGAGCAGAACCTGGAGCGGTTCAACATGGATCTGTTCAGGATGCGCTGCTACCTGGCCAGTTTGCAGGGTGGAGAGCTGCCCAATCCCAAGAGCCTGCTGGCCATCGCCGGCCGCCCCACCAAAAGCACCCTGGGACGCCTGGGCATTTTCTCCGTTTCCTCCTTCCACGCGCTGGTGAGAGCCGCTCGGACAGATGAGCCGCTGTGAACTGCAGCAGTGTTTTTCTTGACGTGTGCCGCATTTCACTTCTGATTAGCGTGATGTCTCACAGCAACCTCGAAAAACTGAATCCTGCAAATGTTTCCTCTGCGAATCGTTGAAGGGGAAAAACAACTGCAATCAAGATGTTTTGATTAGATCTGTTTTTGAAAGTGATAATTGTGTCGCTTCAGATCTGTTCCAGAGACGAGGCCGCGGTCAGGAGGCGCTCGCTGTCCCTGACGCACAAACAGCGGAAGAGAGGCCTCTTCTCCTCGCTGAAGGGCCTCGACAACCTCACCAAGAGGGGTCGAGAGAAGAGACCCTCTGCGTCACAGGTAATACTGGATCCCAGGTTACCTCTGAGGGCCTGTGAGCACGACCTTTGACCCTCAGTGTCTCCTGGGTTCAGCCCACTGCTCCTAGCATGTGTGCTTAAGGGCCAAAGGTCAGCTCTGTGTAGTGAATGCAAAGGAGGGATGAAGATAATTTCCTCTCATAGCTACCCCGTGCTTATATTATTATACCACATTTCCTTTCCTGCATCGACACTTTTTTCAAGGGCATAACATTCATTCATACGTTCTGCACAAATGCTTTGACTTTTATGTAACATTGTATTTGATCTGCTCATCAAACAGGCCTTCGCTGCATCGCTGATCAGAGTTTTAAGGGCCTGTTAGCTCAAAAACTTGAAGGTGTTGCTTCACGCTGGTGTGGTTGTTTTCACGCCACAGCAGTTAAAAAAAAAAAGCAAGATATTTTACTTTAACTGCAGCAAGTAAAAAGTAAGAAAAAAGGCACGAATGACGCACAAGAACTGTAACCTTTATTAAAAGATTTGAATTCGTCATGTATGAAATTAGAATATGTTGAAATGCAAATTAGATTTGCGTTTAAAAAAGAATCAATAGTAATTTTCTCCAAGCTAAAAACAGGACATCTCTCTGCCTGGAGATGAAATTATGCTCCACAGTCGCCTCATTACGTTCAAGGTGTTTGCGAATCATTTTGTATGTCGTTAAATTGAAAAACTCCTTTTTTTTTTCTTTTTTTTTTTTATCTGTGACTTGCAGCAAGCCCGCGGGGCTATCGCTTCAATCAAAAAATAGATATGGTAATAAGAGAAATGTGAAATCATGAACTTTACGACAGTGTTTTTGTGTCCTTGTCACAGTTTGAGAGCCTGACGGCTGCTTCTGGGCTTTCAGGTGACATTAAATAATCCCCATTAAATCCTGCAGTAATGAAACTCCTCAGGCGGGGTGAACTAGCAGCTGCTTATAGCAGGATCACCCCCCTCACACCCCCCCCCCCCCCAAGCAGAGGCAGGAATATCCATAACATGAACATGCAGGATTCATAAGCATGTTTTCATAATGTGCAGACACATGCATGAGTGTGAGCTCGAGAGAGAGAGAGAGAGAGAGGGGAAAAAGAGTAAATGCTAACTCCCCTCGGCGCTCATCGCTCACGTTGGCTAACGAAACACGTCGGCGGCGTTATCGCTTACTCGCCGCGCGTGTAGTTGACATGAAAGAAACGGAGAGGTGTGTTGAAGTCACACGGCGCTCTCAGCACATTTCGCCCCTCCCCCCCGGGGGGGGTTGTTATTAATTAAAAGCATGTTAGCTAACATCCTCCTCCTGCTTTAGCATGAAAAAAGTTTGCATGCATTCCTCACCCAGGTGTGTGTGTGTGTGTGGGGAGGGGGGGTAACCCTCGAAGGTTATTAATTAAACTGAAGCGGGAGGGTTATTTATTGATACGGAGATCCTGAAGCTGCGGCCTTGGAGAACACTCTCCTCGCGGTTGGTCTATTTAAGGTGCCGTCTCTCATTTGCTCTTTTATGGACCTCCTGTTCATTAGCGGAGACTGCAGAGGGAGACGGGAGTGATCCTCGCTGCTGAGCTTTCTTATTGTTCCTAATCAGACTCTCGCGTTTACCCGCTTCCCGACTGCTTACAAATCGCTCCCTGTCCTGTTCCGCTTAGCCCCCATCTCGCTCATCTACGCCGCCACCTGCTCGGAGATATTTACGAGTCGTTCCACAAGGTGTGCGCGCTATTCTTTTTTTAAATTTTTTTCTCTCTCTCTGGGAAATCTGTCCGGCCAGGCCTCGGTGACGCTGCAGCAGAAGCATGAATTATTAAAAACCTTATGTGGTAGATGGCGTCCGCCGCTTCTTCCTGAGCCCCGCAGACACTGGCAGATGGTTTAGTGTAAAGACACTAAATATTAAACAGCCTCCTTTTTTATACCCCCCCCACCCCCTCAGGTTTCCCCTCTCTTCCAAGTTTCTTCTAAGCATTTCCTGGTATTTTCGTCTTCACTCCGAGGCTAATAAGAAGCAGTAAATGGCTGGCACGAGCTTCAAGGCGTTTCTCGGATTCCCGGGCTTGTTTCTCGGTTCTTTTCTTTGGAGAATGAGAGATCATTGTGGCGTTAGTTTCGGTGCGCAGTTATCCGGCGTGGAAAATCCATGCGTGGCCGTTTCTGAATGACATCATGCTGTGACGTCCTCAGTCGGGTTTGGACAGGAAAGCAGCCAAACTATCCTCGAATTCTCTGGTTTTCTTGTCTTCTCCCCCCCCCCCCCGTTCCCACTCAGACACACCACATGTCCCCCCCACATGCTAAATCTCTTAAACCTGGCTTTTCGTCTTCCTCTCACCGTTTGTCTTTCCTGTTTTTTTTTTTTCCCCCCTTCTTGTTTCCCAGTGCGTGAACATCAGAGCGTTCCCCGCCGGCCCCACAGTTTCCATACTGACTCATCTGTGTTGACTAAGCCTAAATCCCGTTTAGCACTGCGACGCTGCGCTCCGCAAACCCTGCCCCTAAGTCATGCCCCCCCCCCCCCCCCCCCCCCCCCCCCCCCCCCCCGCCGTCTCCCTTCCCTCTCGTTTTGTCTCTCCTCGTCCGTCTCAGCAGATCTCTGTACGCAGGAACGGAGCCGGCCGGCCGACCGGCTGTGGGAATCGGGCCAGGAAGGCCCGTGGATTTGTGGGCGAGTTGGGAAAGCTTTCTAAAATTAGACATTTTACGGTGAAGCTGCGCTGTTTATAGTCACTTTGGAAATGTAGTCTGCTGATTAGAGGTCACAAAGTGCTTCTCACTGCTATTCTGAGAGTTCGAAAGTTTTTTTCTTTTTGTCTGGGATCATAGTAAAGTATTCTAGGTAATGTTTTCGGAGGTGAGTAAAGTTGAGGTACCACGGGTGTCAAACAAAGGTCTGACAGGCTGAACAAGACATTACCTGCAATCTGCCGTTAAAATCTTTTCATTGATCATTGTCATGTTACTAGATTTAACAACACACTATTTGTAAGAATGTGTTTGACGTACAATTAAGCTACTTCATTTTTAACGCCACAATGATCATCAAACCATGACTGTAACTTTTTACCAGCTGTGGTCATGATGTGTTCAAATCGCACTTCTTCTGTCTGTCCACTCATCTTCTGCTCTGCTTTACCTGACTTCCCAGCCGACTGTGTGAAGCCCTCTGCAGGTTGCAGGCCATCAAAGAGAAACAAACCAGATTACACATTTCTAAAAGACATTTCTGGTCATTTCTAAACCATTTTGTAAAAACTTTCTTTAGAAATAAAAATTTCCAGACTGAATTTGTACCTCTTTGCTTTGAAGCCAAAGGGAAAAGATCGGAGTTGTTATTTCTTGGACTTGTACAGCTGAAACTGTGTGTGGCCTCTGAGCTGCAATAGATTTGACACTTCTAGTGTAAGCTATGGGATCTTGAAAATCTTGCAGAAAAACCTCCCAGCTTGAGTTGCTTTAGTTTTGCGGCCAAACACGAGTACCTCTGAGCCGGGGTCGGCCCCGGCGCCAGCTGTGCCACCTGTCACGTCTGTCCTGCCAAGCGGCGGACCGTCTGATGGCCACTGCCTGTTTGAGCGAGGACCGCAGTCACGCCCTCGTATTAACGGATGGCTCCGTGTCACCGCTGTATTATAGAGCCGTTGAAGCCCTCTGAGGCTGCAGACGCACCTCCAGCAAGCAGCTCAGTCGCACGAGAAGAGAAGCTGCTCGTCTCGGCTCTGTGGATGTTTGGGTGGAACGGAGTCGGACAGCTCGTCTTCTTCTCATCTGCTGGAGGACTCATTCATCCTTTCATCTCTCTGCCGCACAGAAAACCACTCAGTGTCCATACACACACACACACACACACACACACACACACACACTCCTCTTCCTTTGCTTACACACACTCACCCTCAGCAAATTTCCAGCGATGCACCTTCAAAGGCTCCAGTCAGCCCCGGTTTGGAAGCCGTATCAAAGCGGCGCTCTCACCGCGCGTAGTTTTTAATTAACTACAAAATGGCACAGTGTGTGTTTAATATTGTGTTGCCGGAGTGCGCGAGGCACTTAATCGCTCATGAGTCAATCAGCGTGGTGCCCCTCTGTCTGTACTTCAGAGCGTCTTGTGTCTTGATTTCAGATCTTTGAGAGCGACGCTGGAGGTCAAGCGTACGCCGCCCTGCCTCCCCGGAGCACCGAGGTGAGTCACAGTCTTCGCTAACTTTGCCCGCTATGGCTTTGTGGACCTTTTTGATACATCTCTTAAAAATTCCTCCGCCATCTGTCACCTCCATCGTGTGGCAGCGTTTTATTTGCACTTGCAGCGTGAAGTAGCCGTTGCAGAAACGGGACCGCCGTTCCTTTTGACCTGGTGGCTCTGATAGCGGACTGTGTAAAGATATTCTTCCACGAGAGGTGTGTAGATGAGGGGATCAGCGTGTGCGGGTGTGTGTGTGTGTGTGTGCCCGGGCATATTACCCGTCCAGGATCAAAGCAGAGGCTCCTTTCATGTTGATCCGCAGATGTCTGCAAGATAAATAAGCGGCATGTCTAACAGGAGCCGTGTTGGGAAGCGGCGTGGAGGGGGGGGCTCGGTCCACGCCATAATCCAGTTAATGGCCGGTGCCTAGTTTATATGTGGACGGTAAAAGTGTTGGATGATGGATGAGCGTGGATTGTGGCCATCTGAGCGTCCAGACACCGGAGTGGCAGCCTTTGCAATTTACTGGGCGGTTACACGCTAATGTGTGAAATACTGCCGTGAGCTCGCCACTCCGAACCACACTGTCCTCCAGATCCTGCATCGCTTTGTCCTCACGGTCGGCCGCTGTTCAGCACACACCTCCACACGCGAGCGACTCGTGCTTTATTTTGACTGCGATATTGCAAGGGCTGTGATTCACCCTGAAATCCACTCGGTCTTCAAGTCTTCAGTATAAATTAGCTTTGATTAATATTTGATTTTAATGACGAATGATGAAGTAAACTTCAGACATGAAAGAGCTGGCTTCAAGCGAGAAATGCGCTTCATTACAATTCATTTCTTGCAGTTTGTTGGTAAGCTCTCCAGATCTTTTTCTAATCTTGCAGTAATTGTTTGGGTCTTTCTGGGCAGCGGTTCCCAACCTTGAGGTCTGAGACGACCTTGAGACGAAATTAAATTTGCACATGTTGAAGGAAAGCAAAGTGAGACACTTTCTGGAGCCGAGAGCCCACCTGGGAAGACTCCTGCTCTTGTGAGTTTGGTTGGGGGTCTGCAACTTTACTTAGAGGGGCTTACAACGAGAAGAAAAGCTCAGGATCCACTGTTTTAGGGTGCAGTTTCCCTGTTTTCAACTCTCGCTGCTCTTTTAGTGATGGTTTCAGTGAGAGAGGGCGGCTATTTTTAGCCAAACAAAGCTCTGATAAGCCTCCTACCCACCGCCACACTACAGAAAAGCCCAGTTACATGCTGGAGCAGTTAGATCAAAACAGATCTGGCTCTGTGAAACCAGCACATCGTCTTGAATGTGCATTATTTGTTAAAAATTATATAAATACCCCCATCAACTCAGTATATCATATCTATACAAAGGAGCCTACATCAGTATAAGAAGTACTTAGAAAAAGAACATGTATCGTCAGGTTTTATATATCCTCTTAACCCTCCAGCTCTGAGTCGGCCCACAGGAGATCTGGGAGTTCGCAGTGGTGCAATCTGAAATACCATCTATGATGTCCATACACCAGCTGACAAGCAGTTTAAACTGTTCCAATCGGACTTTCTTTCTTCAAAGCATTCAGTGTTGTGATTTTACAATTAACTTCATTGTAAAATTGGGTTGTGCAACCAGGGAGCAAAACAAACACCAAAAAAACTGTTTAGTTCAAGCTACCAATTTAATCTTTGGTGTGTTTACCAGTTGAAAGCGACTCTTTCCAGTGGTTTGACTGTTTTTGCGACGGCCTTTGTTTTACATTTGCTATACGAACATGAAATACGAGCCTGAAATGTGGATTAGATCCAGACATGAAGTCCTGCAACATGAGAACTTTGTAACAACATTTAAAGGGAAAGTTTTTCTTAATGATGTTTATAACTTGGTTTAGGAGTATTTAGGACTTTCTGTGTTAAACTTTTATGCTTTCCCCTGTGTGTGTGTGTGTGTGTGTGTGCTTTGTTTGTTAACTGCTCTCACTGTTGCCCACTGGTGTGAATGTGAATGTGTGTGTGTGCATGTGTGTGTGTGTGCAGTGTCTGCCCGACTTTACCACCCTGCCCAGCTGGAATCCTGTCCAGCCCGCCTTATGATATTGAAAATGGTTGAGCAATCTTTATTCAAACAGTTGAAAAGCCATGATTTCACGAAGCTTAAGCTTATTTTTTTGTAGGTCCGTGCCTTTTTAAGACTTTTATTTGTTTGAAGCTAATGAAAATACTTGTTCAAAAGTCCCGAACACTCAACTGTTTATTCATATGATGGAAATGTGCGGGGCTGTTTGGGGCAGTTGCTGACTGTTCTGATGTTTCACAGACAGATTTGTATAATGGACTCTTTCAGAGCGAGCAGGATGAGGTTAAGAAGATCGCCGCTGTGCTGGATTCAGTGATTCATGGCATGAGTTTGTGGTCAATGTGGCGAGTGTTAAAACGGCCCTCATTAAGCCTCCAGAAAGGGAACAGGAAGTGGCTCCGGGAAACAATAATGGCGTTCATCGGGCGTGCGCTTTAATGCCGCTTTAAACGGGGTTAAGTGTTCGAATTTAGACGTGAATGTGGAAAACGGCTCGTCGCCGGGATCCGTCTTGATTCTGCGAGGATTAGGAGTCCTCGGGGTGAGGAGTGAGAAAAGAGAGAGGTTAGCGCTGCTGCATTGATTTTTGCCGACACGCACAGTTCTTCATTTCTGTCTTGATGACTTTGCGCCTGTTGTACGACTCGGGTCTCAAATCCCTTGAATAACTCTAATAAGCAGGCGTCGGCCTCTAATCCTTTGAAGTCAAGTCACTTGGAGTGAAGGCTGTTTGCTCTGTGCACGCGCGCGTGCTTCGGTCTCGTTCTGTTTTAAGTGCGGTTACTATCCTTTCTACACAATATTACCCAACCGAGGATGTGTGGACAGAGTGGCTGTAATTCTCTTCTGCAGAAACAAGACGACAGTCCCACAATCTCTTTTTCATTATTGGGAAAGTAGTAATTTCCATTTCATGAACGTGTGGTTGTTAACAGTGTGCTGTGGCTTCTGGTACTTTATATTTTTAAGTTAATCTGTTGCATGAGGAGTTTCTAGTCGTCCCACCTATTCGCAGTCTCGGATCATCCTGATGAGCAGCTGTATTTCGAAGCAGAAACAAACATGTGCACAGCACGGATCTGTCAGCGCTGCAGCTGCTTCGGCCTCCACACAAGGTTAAAATTCACTCCGACTGGCAGAGTTTTGCTCCGTGAATCTTCTGTCAGCCCACTCCTCCCGTCAGCAGCGGAGTGAGTCGATGTGTTTTGACTGGTAGAAATAAAAAAAAAATGACACCGGAGCCTTTTCCTTTTCCTTCTTCTTCTTAAAAACACAGGGAGACTTCAACATCTTTGAGGCAGCAGGTGAAATGAGCCACTCAGTTTAAACTTCCCAACACTACATCAGCTGGTTGGACACTGGAAGACAGTCGATCATTGAGTTTGACAACTTCATGTGTCTGCAGGCTGATAAAGCAGCAGACATCTGAGAGACTCTCACTAGCAGCTGTCGCTGCCGTCCAGGTGGCCGAGAGTGAGGAATGGACGATCGAGGACGTCTGAGGGTGTGATTCTGTTATAATGACTCGAGTTCAGCGTCTCGCTGAGCGACTCAGCAGAGCTCGCTTTGTCACGTTTTTCAGCGGGAAAAATCTTCTGCTGGAGTTACTGGAAGAACCTTGCACATGTCCAAATCATAAAAACAGGCATTTTCCAGAGGATATCGCTCACCTCCAAAAGCTCAGTCAGAGATTCGATGGGGTCTGGTGCAGTGTCCCGATCGCACCTGCTGACTGAAGAGAGGAAAGATTTCATTTAGTCCACATGTAGATTATGGTAGTTCAAAGAAAAGAAACCACAATCTGCTCTGATCCAGCACTGTTAGTACCTTCAGAGACCGAGCTTTGATCAAACCAGGTTCGTCACAATGTCTGGAAGCTCCCCGAGAACTGAAATGATGAATCTTAACTGTGGACAGAGCACAATGTTGCATTATACTTTAAAATAAACCTGTAGTTCAGATTTTAATATAAGTTATTCATAGGTGCTGGGAAGCAATGAGCATACAGTTCAAAAGGAATCAGCTTCACCGGCTCAGAGTCAAAGAGGAGGAAATGATCATCTGCATCTGTATTAAATGTAATATTGACCATATCGCAGTCGTTTTCACCCGGTAAGAGTCCTCCAGTGAGCATCTCAGCTGCGATGCAGCCCAGAACCCATGTGTCAGTGGCGTGGCTGAAGGGAGCTCCGAGCAGCATTTCAGGAGAACTGAGGACACAAATGCAATTCAGTCCACATGACTTGGTAACAATGAACCTGACTGACCAAATGAGATGTGGACTTCAAGCTGTTCCACATCTGCATGACACAGTTTGATTAGTCCGCCTCTGAGGGTCGTTATCAAAGCCAAAGTCGATTACTTCGACTCTCAGTGGTTACTCATCGTGGTCGTCCATTAGGATGTCCTTTAACAAATAAAGAGCTCCGTCCAGCTGCAAGAAAGTGCTGAACAACTCTAAAAGTTACCTGCAAGTCCCAAACTTTTCAAAGACCTGAAGACACACATGGATCAATAATCAATAAGCCCACTGCAACACTTTACTCTGATTCTCAAGAGAAACCGGTGTTGTGATGGTTTGACTTGTATCCTGAGTAAATTTAACATTTGGAAGCGATACAGACCATCCCGCAAAAAGGAGAAGATAAAGTCAAACCTGTTGGATTACGGGTCGAATCTCCTTAAGTTTTAGAGAAATGACCATTCATGACCTCAGACTGACGCCAGGCTTCTCAAACTCCAGGAAGTAAGGCTCCTCAGCCCCGAACGAGTCAGCCGACTGCAGGATGTTGAATCTGAGAGCCCAGACCTCATCGGATTCAGGGTCAAGGCCTGGAATCACATCAGATCACATAAAATCTCATTTTCCACACATAGTTATTTTTTTTTTATTCTTATCAACCCAGTGGAATGTGAGAGACTTCTCTTGTACAGCACCTCGTTCTTCTAGACAGCGATGGATCTGTCATCCTGGATTATCTTTAAAGCTCCCAAGTTATTGGTGAGCTTCTTGGTGCAGAGAGCAACTGTCCTGAAGCCCCTGTGTATGTGTGTGCGTGCGCGCGCGTGCACAAGCTTGTGTGTATATGGACCAGAGGTGTCAAAAGTGTTCACATTCATTACTCCAGCAGACGTGCAGATACTGGGTGTTTTGGGGAAGCCTTATGGACTGAATCTTCTCCGTGCAGGGTTATCACGCTGAATCACTGTCAAGCCTGTTTGGATGATTTGCTGCCACAAGCTTCGGTCGGTGTCTTGTTGTTAATGTTACTGATGTCAAGAACTGAACATAGTAAAAACATAAACCTGAAGTTTAGTTCCTCTCTCCCCTGATCTCCACAGAGCCTGGAACACTCTCTGCCATCAGTGTTTTTTTTTTCCCCATCTTTCCCGTCTTTCACTGGCTTGTGACCAGCACCCTATCACCTCTCTTGCATGACATACTGATCCCTCTTTCTGTGTCACCACCTCTCTCCACACTCCGCCGCCTTCTAATCCACACACGCTGCTTTAATTCTCAGAATCTGGCCTGTGCTGCTTCTGGCAAGTCTGGGCGACCATTATTGTCACTTTATGTGTGCAGGGATGGGAGAAGCGTGTCATAATGGAAAGAGGAACCTCGAGGTGGATATCCGAGGAGAGAAAGAGGCACTGCTCTTTGAATACATATAATAGAGGGACAGTGGAAACTGGAAATGGCCCATAAGTTGATGCCCAGTGCGCGTCTTATGCAACAGATGCTGAATTTGGCAGCGGAATTACTGAGTGTTTATTGGTAGAGGTTAATGAGAAGTAATGGCTGAATATGATGTATGCCTTTAATTTGCAATTTTGATTCACCGTTATCATTAAGAAGCACCATTTAATTAATAATTGAAAAGGTTAAGACCCTGTTTACACGACATTTCAAGTGAAAACTCTCGGTTCTAAAACTACAGGACAATATGGACTGGGAGTCATGCCGTTCTGGAAGTTGCCATTGTTGTTGTCAGCTACTCGTACATGTACTGCGGCTGTGGTGCGCATGCGCAGTAGCAGAAAAGTTGCGTTTCCCCCCGTTTCCAGAGAGTCGGACCATTTTCAAAAAGTTCCACTTAAGGAGTTGTTTTCAAAAAGTAGTTTTCTCTCATTTACTCACAGACGGATCATTTTCAGTGGCTCCAAATACTGTTTTCACATAAACAGACACTTGAAGTTTCATTTCAAAGTAGTTTCTTTTCTATATTGGTATTCAAACGGTGTAACTTTTTGAGTCTGATCTGGACTAACCATAAGCCTTTCAAGTTTAAAGTTTGTGTGTTGTGCCAGCAAAATGTTAACCCGCGAAACTCGACGTGTCTGATTGTCTTGTAAACTCCTTGGTTTTGTCGCTGCATCCAGCTCTGAGTTTGACAGTTATTGTATTTTATTTACAGCTTTACTGGAGAATAGAAACTAAACACGTGTTTCCACATCAGTAAAGTCTTTTTTTCCTTGACCAGCGTGGTTCCAGGCAGAGTTGTAATATTTATATTGACTCTCGAACATCCTTTATTCCACGGTCCAGCTTTAGAGGCTCTGGGGCGGAGGATGGCTCGGAAATAATTTCCACACTTGAGAGGAAAGACTGAAGTAAGGGCTCGGAATTGGCTGGAGCAGAAATAGCGTGCGCACCGCACAGAGCTGCTGTTGAAATCCAGCGCGTGTCTGGAGCGTACTGCTGGGCAACCGTCGGGCCCGCCGCCGTCTCTGGCCATGAATGCGCCCACAGTGTTAGTCAGAACCAAATCGGAGCTTTCCGCTCACGCCAGTGTTCCTTCGACACAAACGGGGCGGCTATGCAAACCCGTTGCCTTGACGGTTTGTTTTTGTGTTTGTTTTTAAGCATGACTTCACATCCCTTAAGGTGCAGGCAGGAGGTGGGCGTAGAAACGCTCCCTTGTGTTCCTTCGTCCCGACAGGTCCGGGAAACATGGAGTCAGAACATCGCTGGCTTGTCAGAGGGACATTTGGGTGGAGAATTAGGAAAATATTTGTGTTTATCAGACCAGCACTGAGAAGACTGCGTGTATGTGTGTGCGGCTAAATGATGCTCTGAATCACGGACTTGGGCTGGTCCCTTCAGGCCTTCTGTCTGGCAGGGGAAAGGTCTTGTTTTTCCCTCTTGAGGTGATTCATCAGCAGCTTTAGAGAAACTCACACAAAACAAATACAAAATACAATTCCATGAAACTGCTTAGATTCTATAGCTGTAAAATTGTGACAAGTATGAGTGAATCCTTCTCACCTTTTTGCAAAGGGTGGTACAGTTCATCCTGTAAGATCTTTTAAGGCTGATGCACAATGAACGGTTACACAAAATACATGCTGCAAAAGTATGTTGCCATGCACTGCGCATTCATTAATTGCAATTTCAAAATGTCAAAAAAGTATTTATCGTTTCAAATAAATGTGCTTATAATTAATTACAAAGCTTTAATCAATCGAGGGTCGTGATTATTTCATACTTGGTGGTAAATCAGTTAAAATGAGCAGAAAGTTGACTCCTGTTCATCAGCTTTTTCCCCTTCTGAAGAGCTGCTGGTGGGAACTGAATACATGCATGTGATGTGCAAAGCACAAAGACAACCCTACAATAGCCCTCAGTTAATCATATCACAGTAAACAACTAAATTAGTGCATATTTTCCCATTTTCATGCAGCATTCATATAACTATGTGAGACTAGTCGGTCCATCTGCAGTCCCTTGGCGAGTACCAGCCTCATAAAACAACAGCTGACTACAGTTATGCTGAAGAAGCCTTAAAAGCTATATATGGGCATAGAGCTGTGTTATTCTGCTTTGTGGAATTCTTGAATCTTTAAGATTTCATAGGCAGTCTTGGAGTTTTGGTCATGAGATCCACTCTCTGGCGACAGGATAGGAACTTAAGTGTTATCTGTGCACACACGGGGATAACGCAGTCTTAATTTTGAGATCCTGTAATGCACCTAAAACATCACTGATCCCTCCCCTTTGCTTATCCCCTGAGACAATTATCCGTCTTGGTCCCGTGTCCCGGCGTAACCGAGACCTCGTGCTGTGAAAAGTGCTGAATCACTGGTTTTCTGCAGCCCCGTGTGTTTGAGTGCAGTTTGGTGTGATTGAGCCTTTCCTCGTGATCCGGTGGGCCTCGGTAATTGTGGCCTCCGGCTGCACACTGCGGCGTCTCCCCACAGCCTCACTGTGAAGCAGCAGCACTGGGTTTTTTTTTTCCCCCTCCAGAGACACACAGTCGCAACCAAAACCCCACAAATGGCGGCAGCCTGTGAGGTCGAGCGGTCCCTCCAGCTCCAGCCTCGCCGTTAATGCCACAAATAATGCAGCGCATAATTACCCACTGAGAGTTTGACTGATTTTGAAATAAATTGTCCCCACACTTCAAAATTACTCTTGAGGCTTTTTTTTTTTTTTTTTTCTTCTTGCGACCTGGAGATCGGAGCCGATACCGTCTGCCATGTCTAGACCTGGCGGGCCGCGCTCGCCAATCCTCCTGTGCACATGGTCATTATGACGGCGATTATATGGAGCGACTGCCGTCTATATTGTCGAATGAATTTCTGAAAGGCTAATTGTATGACGTCTCTACTCCACGGCTTGATCCGCCGCCAAGCGTTCAGACTAATGGAACTCTATTGATTTGTGTGCCTCCACTCCAAGTCTACCTCTCTCTCTCTCTCTCTCTCTCTCTTCATTGTTTACTCCTTTCTTCCCATCTAATGCTTCCTTCTACATCCTCTCTCCTCCACAGCGCCTGGACGTGCTGGCCAGTATCTACTCCATGTCGCCCCCTGAAGGCGGCGCGTGGGACGGCGTGGACTCGGCCCCCGACGCGCTGATGTGTGTCCACATGCCAGACGGCCTGACGGTTCAGGTTCCCGTCAGGAGGGACCAGACGGCCGCCGACCTTCTCCTCACGGCCTGCAAGGTTGGCTCTCAGGGAAACGATGGCGCGTCACAGCCGTGAGAGAACAATATTGATGACAGGAAAAAACACAAAACAAAGGAAGAAAACTGAAGCAATGAAGAGAGTGTTTTTGATCAAATCAGTCACGTTGATTTGTTTTTGAAGTTTATGAATTTCTTAGCTCAATTTGTCAACCTTTTATTGGTTTAAAAATATCTTTTCTGAGGCTTTTGCAGCACATCCGGTTGCATTATTCTCCCAGGAGATTGAAATAACACCTATTCAGTTTCACTCAGAGTCCCCTAAGAGTGACACACACACACACACACACACACACACACACACACACACACACACACACACTCAGAATACATGCAATCCTCTGGGAGAAAGCATTTTTTTGTTTACTGCACATTTCTCATCAGCGAGTGTAAACTCTGAATAATTCACACCTCGGCCACACGGCAGCTGTCAAGGCTGAGCGTCGGCGCGTGAAATGTGCCCGATGTGGGTTTTTTTATTTGCTCTTAACATTCCCGTCCCCCCCTTCTCCCCTCCTCCACACCGTGCAGGTGAAGCAGCTGGACCCCGGGCTGCACTGCCTCCGGCTGCTCAGGAGGGCGGGGCCGGACGTGGAGGTTCGATCCCTGCTTCCCGGAGAGCTGCTGCACGGCGCGGTGAGGATGAGGAGGAGGACAAACATGCGCCGTTCCCCGCTCGGACAAACAGTCGCTCTTCATTATCTGCTCATTCTGTAATGCGTATTGATTAGGCCGCTATCGCCCCCGCAGGTCGGCGATCAGCTGGAGGTGGTCCCGGTTAATGTGTTCACGCTGCACATGAGCAGGCCGAGCGGCGTCGGAGACTTCGGTGAGCGAGCGGCATATAGACGGGTTAGAGGGGCAGCGGTGTGTTTGGGGTTGCATTTACCTCAGCGTCCGGTCTGTAATCCTGTCCGTTGACCCTTTTCCCGCCAGGCTTTGCTGTAACGGGACACACTGACAACCTGAAGAACAGCAGGATCGTGGTCAGCGAGGTGCTTCCTGATGGCATCGCCTTTAATGAAGGTGCCGCTGATGTGCTTCACTTTGAAAACACAAAGGAGGATCTGTGTGACGTTTAAGACTCCTCTCTAAACACACATCTCCGTGTCCCTCAGGTCTGCGTCCAGGCGACGAGATCCTGGTGCTGAACGGCCAGCCCGTCTCGGGTCTGGACCTGGCGCTGATCCAGACGCTGTTTGCCGAACAAACCCTGCAGCTGAAGCTGAGGCGGAACGGCCCGCCGTCGCCAGAGCGGGCGACGCCGCCGCGCCAGTGCAGCCAGGAGGTCCGCAACAAGCACCACCGAGCCAAGTCCTCCTCAGGTACGGCAGCAGACCACATCCTCACAGAGGAGTCGGAATCTTGAAGAGTCCTCATCTTGTAGAAGTATTTGACAGCATGTGAATGAACTCAGTGTCTGTTTGACCACATTCAGTAGCGACCGCTCTGAATAGAATAGAGCAGAAACCATTTATTAATCCCAGAGGGAAATCTATAAATCTATCTTCTACCTGAATGATCACTGCAGAGCTCGGCAAGGCAGTAATTCAAGTGTTAGTTTTCACAAAATAAATCCACTCCTTCATTTTACCATTTGGAATAAATCAAGAGATCCAGCTGCCCTGTGGAATCAGTTTGTAGTCATAAGCCAGAAATTGCTGTCGCGATCTGATATTATGGGATGTTTTATCTTAAGCTTCACACAAACATAATGATAAACAATGATAGTTGGTTTACAAATTCACCCCAACCCTAAAAAGCCCTAAATTAAGATGAAAGTATGTTTAGAATGTGTTTAAATATAAGCCGCTGAATTCGTGAATATTATTTCTCTTCGATTCCCCCATGTGTGACGGATGATGAGCGACAGACAGTAAAGAGACAGGACCGTGACTTGACAAACACACACACACACACACACACACACACACACACACACACACACACACACACACACACACACTCAGTTCTTTGTACGCATGAGAGCACCAGCTTCTCAATTAGAATTACCTTAGTATTTCTACTTGCCATAGGTTTTTAATCGCAGTCATAGGTGTTTTTTAAAGTCATATCTCTTATGCTTCATGAGGGATTCTTGGTGTGTAGCTCTACGAGTTCATAGCGACGGTCGGTTTATCACAATAGTAGAAACTGAGGAGAGTACGTCGGGAGGTTTGTCACCTCCACCGCAAAGCAGCCACCACGCTTCCGTTTCAGTTAATGTCTTCACTTCCCCAAAACATTCACAGACTGGAAATTCAAAAAAAGAAAAAGAAAGAAAAAAAAGAAGCCCCAGATGAAGTTTCACAGCTCTGCATGTCCTGCAGCAGAGGAAAGGCTGAGGGGGGGCTCGGGGGGCTCATTATCGCTGTGGATGTGTCGTACGCTGTCAGCTCGGTTTAATCTCGCCGTGGACGTGCGCCGTCGGAGCGAGTTCGGCCGCATCGTCGGACAAACAGCTGATACCCGCGCTGGCAGAAACACGGCTCGCTGTGCTGCTGGAGCTTTTTGACAGGGAGGTGAGAAAGCTTCGGCTCTTTGGTGTTATAAAGAATTTAATTTTGTTTTGTCAAAGAAACTGTTGAGGAAATGATAGTTTGTAGACATTTACTCATATTTTAATGTTTGTAAATGTTTAATTATAGTTCGAGTGATTCAATATCACCAATTGGAAAATGTCAGTCTGTCAAAACACTGACTCAGAATTCTAATATTTTATCGGAAGTGACTACATATCCCTCACAACTAAAATAAGAAGCCTGCTGTTGCGCGATAATCAAATATAGCCAATAAAGCGGCGCTCGAAGTTTTTGAGCCGTCAGCACAGATCAGACTCACATCACAACGTCAGCATCGCCGTGTTACACTAACGTAATCCCCCATCTGTCCAGACTGAGCGCATCCCGCCAGTCATGCTCCAGCTGTGATGATTTGAATGAAAAAATGTCACATACCAACACATGGCTTTTATTAATCAAGTAAAGAAAAAAAAGAAGAATTTGAATTTGTTAATTCATGCGATAACTGCTATGTGAAGGCACAGGTGAGGCCAAAGGTGAACAGCAAGAACTCTTGACTTGATAAAGTTAGGGTTTTTGATCTACTTGTTTCCATGGTAACTATTGACCACCTTCAAATAATATTGCTGTCTTGATAGATTTTATCCTGATTCCGGCTCCTGAGTTTATCAAGTTTATGGTTTAATGAGTCTGTAGTCATCAGGTTAAAAAAAGAAAAAAAAAAAAAAACTTTGTCATTAAAATTTCTTCACGGTGCAGATTCTGTTGGATAATTTAGGTAAACAAAAATCCAGAAATATCCCCTGGATTGATTATTTAAACCAAATCTCTTTAAAAGTAGCTTCATAAGCTGAAAAAATGTCAGCGCCGGTGATACAAACTTCATGCTCAGCAACTTATTCCAAACTTTCCCAGAGCAGCTGCTGATATATTCTCCTTCTAAATATTTTTCTGACGCCAGCCCAAAGCGAGGCGTCCCTCTCAGACAACTTAAAGTGTCATCTTAATTGTAGCAATTCATTAACACTTCCTCCACTGCAGCCGTAATTGAACACAAAGGGATTAATGACTTGAAGGCCTCATTACTGCAATTGGTGTGATCAAAGCAGCTGCAGTTTACGCCTCGGTCTCTAGAGGGCGTTTGATCCCAGGCAGGCCCAAGGTAACAGAAGGAAATTAACACATGTCTGAAACAAATTACATGAAGACGTTCCTGGAAGGAAGGCGTCTGTCATCTGGAGCTCATTCAAGCCTGATGCATATGAATGCGAGAGGAGAGCAGATGACGGGGTGTCTGCGGAGAGCTGGAGCTATCACACTCCGTTGGCAATGATTGCCAGGTTTAAAAATGGAGAAGTTCATCTCGACGGGAGGCCCAAAGGTTTTTCTTTCTTTTGTTTCCTGTCTCCACATTGGCTACAATCAGAAACAGCCTTTTCATGTGCCAACTGCTCTTTAGTTTGTCCCCAGGACCTTGAGTTTAATGAGGAATAAGCAGCCTGGAAACGATTATCTACTCATACCATCCTGTAAGGACGGGTTCTTATGCAAATATACATTTTATTTAAAGGAATTTGAACTTTATCTACAAGGTCCTGAAAAGAGATAAGAGTGTTTAATTAGGACTGCCAAGAGTGTCCTTTTTCTTTTTCTTTTTTTTTTTTTTGGGATGACTGAGTGGCCTGGCCATTTTTAGTGTGAGGACATGTTTTAGTTCTGTGCGACAGGCGGGCGCCCACAGCGGGTTTTCAGACTATAACTGAGCAGCATTGTTTGTGTTCTGTGGCGAGTTGTGAGAAGGATGTGCTGTAGATGCTATAATGGGCGGTGTGTTGCTAAAAGACCCAGATTCTCACACTGAGGACCTTCTTTTTTTTTTCTCCCTCTCTCTCTCTCTCTCTCTCTCTCTGTCTCTCTCTCTCTCCAGATGTGTGCACTGCAGCTGACGGCGGGTCGTCGTGTGTAGGACTGGAGGATGGTCACTCCCACTGCGCACACAGGCCGGTTCAGCACAGCAAGGTAGGAGGAGCTACAGCGGCACAGACAAAGACGGTGTGTGTGAGTGTGTGTGTGTGTGTCTTTGACTTGTGTGGATGCTCGCGGTGTTACCTCTCTTTTTCTCTGTGTGTGTGTGTGTGTGTGAGTATGTGCGTGATTGAAAGTGCTTGTCGTGCCTCCGTGCCCACGCACGGCGGCAGCAGCTGCGGGGCCGTCGGAAGGCAGACTGGCACCGGTCTCTAGCATTACTGTAATTAGGACGCTCCGTCACAGCCACGGGAATACACACAGATCATTACTGTCGTGAGGGATGCGTCCGACACTTACCGCCTTCCTCCCCCTCACACACTCGAGTGTGTACATGCAGTATGTAGACAAGCGGTTCTCAACTCCACTCAGCCACATGTATCTCCAGTTCAACCAAAATTCAACTTTTCAGTTTGACATTGTGCAAAATATCAGAAGCTCTTGAACAAACGACAGAGCCGTCTGAATGCATCAGTCTCGCCATCATTAAAAAAACAGCGTTTCAAAGCTTCCAGGACGTCACCAAACACCTCCAAATCTGTGTCACCTCAATATGAATTATTATCCTGAAGTTTCACAGTCTTGCAGCGCGAGGAAGAAACTCGGTGAGCAGCTTCTGAGAAAGCTGGAGTGGATTGTGGGAAAACACCCCACACAGGACAGTAAACACGCTCCAGGCAGAGCTGGAGGAGTGTGCAGTGCTGCCTCCAGCATGTACAACACTAAACCTCGATAAGGAGAGGCCGAGGAGGATGCTGCAGTAGATGTTGTTGCATTTTTTTGCTATTGAAACAATATCTGCATTGCGATTCTGCTGTTACAGTCAATAGTTTTGTGCTCATGTTCTTCACCCTTTCGAACAAAGTGTACATGTACTAACATTTACCATCGTCTGGGTCAGCTCAGACGCATTTCTGAGACACACCAGAGACTCAGTGGGAGTATTCAACAAAGACAGACAGGTGCCTGAATGTTGCTGTCTGAATGTGAAACTTTTATGAATTGAAAAAAAAAAAAAAGATATTTCCACCCAGTCGTTCTGAAGTAAACCAAGGTCAAGGCTACAGTTTGCAAGAAGCAGCAGAGTTAAGCCACGGTTTTTTATTCAGTGTGTGATTTCTTTGTGGTGTTTGGTGGATGCGGCGATCGCTGAAGCGAGGGAGTTCATGACGGAGGTCAGAGGTGACGGGGGGCCAGAGAACAGAGAAACAGTGCCTCATAGTCCTCAAGTTTCAGTGAGCTCTCGATGAAGAGAGAGTCGATGTAATTTAGCTTGTGAGAGGCAAATGCCTCGTCTGTAACAGGACTGGTGAGAGTGTGACTGTCAACGCTGGTTTTTGGACAGACCTGCATGGTGGAGGCACCATCATGCTCTCAGATGCAGACGCAGATGCAGATTTGAAGCTGTGAGAAAGTGAGGAAGCCAGCAGATTTTCCCCGATGCTGTGTTCTCAGAGCTGTTGTATTTTCCTCGTGAATATAATTAAAAGCGGCACATTTTCCTGCATTCTGACTGCCTGCTTCAAGCATCGCGGCTTTCATCCCGCTGCATGCGGTTAATACCACTCTACCTTTTTTATATCGCTTGAGAGAAATCTCGCCTTCCAGAAACGTGCCAATTAGCCGTCCCCGGTGAACGATGGCAGATTGCACCTATTTCTGTCCTGTCGATAGACATCCGGTCAGGCTTTTGATATGTAAACCAACTTACTGAAGTCATTAAAACCGAGCGTGAGCCCGGCCCTTTGGGAATCTCGCTTCTGCTGTGTGATAATGCAATACAGACAAACGTGTGAGGTGCTATTCAGTGTGTGTGTATGTATGTTAATGATGTGGACATGGCTGCAAACCAAAGGGGAATAGATGTGTGTGTATCCATGCTTCTCCTTTTGTGTAGATATTTCTCCGTTATATTGAATGTCCTTCACAGCCGTGCACTGTACTTGTTACAGTTCCTAAGTCGTGTTTGGTTAACTTGCTGGTTATGTAATGTGGACTAAATGAAAAAGGAAGCAGGCATTAGTGTTTTGCTGATTTCATTGGGGATTCATTGATAGTAAAACTCGTGCCAAATACCCAGAAAGCATCGGTAATTTCCACGATCGCCAAGGCCCTATTTTCCTATTAGCCCGAGTCGGACGATGCCGCGCGGTATTTGCCCCGGGGTCAGCCAGGGGGTGAATTAGAGAGGACAACTTGCCCTCTTTTCCTCCGTCTCTTCTGGCTCTGTCTGTCTCCCTTTTTGTTTGCCCGGCGACACGAGTCGGTCCCACAGCGCCGGGATCTGCACTGCACCACTGCTGCTGCTGCTGCTGCTGCTGCTGCTGCTGCTCAGCTCCCCGCCGACTCTGTTTTACTGGAGGATGACTGAAACAAAGGTGTGTGTGTGTGTGCGTGCGTGTGTGTGCCTGGAAGTCTGATAAATGTGTGCCGGTGTCGCTTCCACCGTGAGGCCGTGCACGTTGAGGACATAAAAAGGAGCGAAGAAAAGCTTCCATCAGGGAGAGCCGACCACTGTGAAGACGATTTAAAATGAGTAAAAGCGCTGGGTGAGATATTGGCGCTACTGAATCTGATTTTTGTTTTATTTTTTTTTTTTCGTCTGCATGCAGAGAGGGATTTAATCACAGCGCAGCCATCAGTTTGTTCTCTGGAGCGGGACGAGAGAAATCGAGCCACCGGGTAGAAAATCACCCGTGTATCTGCATATAAGTTCACACATGCGTGCACGTGGTGTTGTGAAAGTCAATAGAGATGGATGGAAGGGAAGGACTCGTTTCAGGTCTCTTGTCACACCTTGTAATCGGCTTCCTCACCACGCTGGCTACCCTTTGATTAATTGGGCTGATGCATTCCAATTTGTGCTTATTACAGGAGAGAGATTGCAGTCGGTCTATGTGTGTGTGCGCGTGTGTGTGTGTGTGTGAGACACTGCTAACAGCCAGAATGCTGATTGTGATTCTTTTAGCTCCCTAATGAAACATTTGGCTATAGAGTGCCACAACAATTGGTTTAGCACACCGTTGTTGTACCATTACGAGCTCAGCCAATCTACTGCAGCAGTGAACTCGGCTGGTTCGGGGGGGGGGAATTCCCACGAGGCCCCCCGCCGTTGAATTGATCTGACATGGATTGGGTTGGCGTTGAGTAGGTGGATGTATGGAGGCAAAGTCACAACCAGTTTAGCAATCGGACGGCTTGGAGGCTTGTCAGCTGAGCTTGGCAGGTCATCAACACATCCACACGGATACATGAGGACACACACATGGTCCAGAGCGCCAGGCCAGGCCAGGAGACAGATGGAAGGACGGGGGAAGTAATCTGGCTTCACCACATGGCACCAGGAAAGTCACACGTATAGAAGTATCACCAAATGATCCTCACAGGATGGAAGATCAGATTCAGAGTTCCAACAACATCAGGATGATAGAATAGAATCAAATCAAACATGAAAAGGAGATTAGATAAAAATCCTGGTGGGGTTAAAAAGCCACATTATATGAGGAAGAAAGGATTTCCTCAGTGTCAGTGGAGCAGGACAGCGATAGCCTCCTATCTCTGAAGCTGCTCCTGTTTCCCGGAGATGGCTCTGTACGGCGGGTGCAGTGGGTTGACCATGACTGACAGGAGCCTGTCCAACCCCCTTCGCTCAGACAGTCTGACTGTCCCACAGCAGAGCAAACCTTCTCAACGCCTCACTTTAAACTCATTATACTGTACGAAGAGCTTCTGGTGACAAAAGGTGAGACTGTTTGACCTGTTTCGCTGGCTGTGAGTTGAGCGCCCGGTCAGTGATTCTCATGATAATTAATATTAATGGCTCATCTCTATATTGTTCTTCTTTTCTATAAATAGCGGTTGTGCGTTTATTTCATTCCAGCCATCATCTCTCATATTAAAGCAAAGGTTAAAACGGCAGACAGACATATTAAGCCTCTTTGCCGGGCCAGACACTTCAGTAAGAGCATTTAGATGGTCTAATGAAGAGCGCTATGACTGCAGCCGCGCTCTGTCTGGCTGTCAGTGCGAGGCGATTTGGTTTGATTCACTTGATTCGGGCACTGATGTTATTAGGCTCTGCCTGAGTAAAGTGCTAAGCTTATATATATCACAGACTGCGATATACGTGCTGTTCTTCCCTCTACCCCTTTCTCTCGCTCTCAGTCTTCCCTTTTTAGTCGTCTCAGCGGACGGGAGGCGTCTGAGGTGTTTTAGCAGTTTTGAAAGATGTGTGAAGCGAAAGAGAAAGTTTCATTCCGCTCTTATCGTGGGGCCTCGACTTCAAAAAGATCTGGTACATGCCTACAGATATTAGGTTGTAGCTTCTTCTACAAACACGGTCCTGTCCTCCCCCGGAGCGAGAACCCTCCCCTCCCTAAACTTTGGAGAATCTTCTTTACCCGACAGGCATGTTTAGAGGGGGGCGGGTTAATTTGGGTGTTTGTGTGTGTGTGTGTGTGTGTGTGTGTTATGACTAAGCCCAGCAGTCGCCATCTGGCTGTGAGCAGGCTAATAATCTGGGGCTTAAGGCCGTCAGCACAGTTAATGCTAGCCCGCTCTCATTAGTCCACTCCTCTGTAAACAAGTTGGACAGACACACTAGAAGACCGGAAGAAAGAGGAGACCGAAATGGATCCGGCATGACGCAAACCTGGCTGGAATGACCTCCAAGGGGGTCCCCAGGGTGGCCATGGAAGTAGCAATACCGATTGTGGCTCCGCTGGGGACGGACGAAGATCCCGGGCCTTCCCTCTACCTCACCTCTCTGTTGGGGCTCTTCATGTGGGACCAGTCTCCAGCCCAGGCCCTCGGCTCCCTCCTGGCCATGTGCTGGTTCCGGCAGTCGGGCTGCGAAGCCGAGGAAAAAGACCTGTTCCTGGGATCGGCGCTGCTCGGCCTGGGGCGGCTCCTCAAAGGCAAACTCTCCTGCCTGGCCGAGGACGTCAGCACCTGCCTGTCCTGCCAGAGACACGCCAAAGGGGACAAACAGCCGGTAGGGTTGAGGGTTCTGCTGGCTCTTCCGAGAGCGAGAGTTGATACTATGAGTCTTCACACTAGAGCTGCGATCTTTCACACAACTCCCACAACCTTCTGTGTGTGTGGGCGGTAAAACTATCCTGCGAGTCTGGCCTGCCACCGAGTCCGTATCCATTTCTTCTTCCAGTCTTCAGAGAACAGGAGTGTTTCTGCTGTGCATTTATTATTGGACATCCAGCAGATGGTACATGACTGTGGTGCAGACTTGAAGGTTTATTTCCAGCAGACGGAAGCAGGTCAGAAGGTCACGGTGTTAATTTTTGCCTTTGCAGCCTTTACTGCTGGGACATCTCGGCACTGTTAGTTCTGCAAAAGTTAACCGGGCTGACCTGACAAATGTTAGTGTCTCTGTGGACATAAATTCAATCTCCTCCAGTCACCCCGCGTCCTCAGTGGCCTCTAGTAGAGTCATGTCATCTTTGGCGGTTTGTGGCGTGGATAGTTCAGGTGTTGTCTTTTTTCTTTTGTTTTACCCAGATTGAGAGTTTTTCCAGCCGGACGAGGGCAGGGCAGACAGCGTCTGTACCATCTCTTCCACACACTTGTCACATCGAGCTATATTTTACCGAAGCAACAAGCATCCCCACGTAACCGTTTTACTCTTAGCCATTTTGGGGCAAGAATGGCGTGAAGTGCTAGCGTTACTTTGCCTTTGTAGTGGCAGTCATGCAGTGGAGTGGATGTGAATAGCCTCTGGGATTTAGCAGAATGGGTGCTTTAATCTGAAGCTGGCTTCATTATTAAAACACACTCCTCACCCAGAGTCCTCCGAGACTGAGAGGAATAATATTTGTTTAGGGTGAATAATAAAAGGCATAAATGGGCTTGAGCGGAGCGCGACGGGACCGGTCCTCCTCCTCCTCCTCCTCCTCTTCATCATCTTCCTCCCTCCTCCCCTCTGCCCTGGTTGATTTATGAGTGTGCGTCTTCTTTTATTGAGCTTTGAAAAGAAGATGGCACGGTGGCACTATAGCCGGCTAACATAGCAAATGAATCACCGGTCTGCCCACTCCGCCCGCTCCCTCCGCCCGCTCCCTCTCCACCTCACGGTGTCATGACAAGGCTGTTTCCTGTGAGGGATGGGCGAAGCCACCCCCGAGGGCGTGCATCTATTTCATCCCTTCTTCTTTATCGTCCCTCGTCCCCAGATTTGTTTGTTTATCCCCGCTAAGATTGGACTTCTATACTAGAAAGGCACAAGGCTCTCTCCTTTGATTTGAGCTTGCGTTTCATCTACAGACTGAACTCTGCATGCAGCGACTCCAATCGGAGTATTAACATGTTGTTTTTGAATTCTATCACGCAACCTCCCAACTCAGTTTTTATTTTTTTCGCTGTTTATCCACTAATAGAGTCGGATTGAAATATGACTCAAGTAATAATTGATATGTGGCAACATGCTCTGCTGCTTTAGTTTCTCAACTGTTATATGTGCCAGGAGAAAGACTTGGATCCAAAATCATTGTAAATTATGTTTTACATGAAGTGATGAACAAAAATGTCCAGTGGCTGAGAGGAATGTTGGCTGATGAATCCAGTTTGCGTCACAGAATTCAGTAATTCAGCACCCCTTCTTTACTCATCCTGCTGTTTTTATCTTTTTAGCTGACATATTGGAAGAGAAGGAAACCTTGATATTGCTTTGCTCACATACATGATATCAGACGGGAAAGTAAGTTTTCCTTCTAATCCTAATCTTCTCCAATAATTGGCTGCCCTAATGAGGAGCACACTCTCACTGGTGTTTATATATTTAGATCCCATCCTGTGTCTCATCGAAAGAGGCTTCATCCGTTTGTTTGTTTGTTTTTTTTCTACCTTGTTCACTGTGCAATACTTGGCGTGTTTTATTCTTGTGTGAGAGCATAGTTAGCATTCCTGCACTGCTCCCCCCACCGGGCTCAGAGCCTCCTGTTTTCGAGTCAGCCATTCCTGTGTGTGTGGCCGTAACGAGCCAGAACAGTCCACATTGTCCTGGCGCTATTGAGAGGACTGGACACCGATGCAGCCTTTGGGCAGGCGACATGCGGCGCACTTGAAATCACACCAGAGAGGTCACCCGGAGCTGTGAGGGGAGGCAGCAGCTGAGGGAAAAAGGAAGAAGAGATGGAGACGTGTGGAGATAAATGGCCCGAGAGAAGCAGGATTGGTAGAAAGGTGGAAGTGAAGAGGTAAAGCAGGAGCAGCGCTGATGCAAACAGACGCGCGGTAATCATTACTAAAGAAAGGACTCCTCCTGTGTTTGCACAAGCCAAGAGGCCAAACTGTCCAGGACTGACTGATATGCAAAACTCGCCGGCAGCAGGCTCTTTTCCTCTGCCCACGCTCGCACAGCGGAAGGATGCAGGATCAATGGCTCCATCACCATCAAAGCCCGCTCCACCCCAGAGGCGGAGGTGTACCTAAGACCGAGGCTTCTGACCGGGGCCTAATGAAGACACGGGCAGCAGCGGACTAGAGCCGGAGCCAGGACGGAGGAGGAGGAAAGTTGGAACGGGACTGACTGATCATCAAATGAAAATTAGAGGAGGACGAAGCGAGAAGATAAAATTCTCCCGAGACGAACAAGCAAGCAAACTTCCCGTTCTGGGTGTTTTTTTTTTTTTTTTTTTTCTTGTTCCCTCTTCTTGATTCGGTCGAGCTGAATGAGCGAGCACAGCGTCCGGAGCTGCAATGCCAACATCCAGGGGAGGCAGGCTGCGCAAGAAGGGCTGCTCGCTCGTCCGGAGGACCCAGCGGCAGGCCACGGCCGCATGGAGGCTGCTCTACAGGCTGCTCTTCACGCTCACCCGCAGATTGGGAGAGGTACTCAACACTCAGTGAGATCAAAGCTTCATGTACTAAAAGCTGATGAGTTTTTTTGATCAAGTTTTTTTTTTTTTGTTTTTTTTTACTGCTGCTCAAAGTGACTACATGTTGAGATCGTTCTGGTTCTTCAGAAGCTTCTGTTTTTGGCCGGGATTGAAACAGAAAGTAGGTTTTACACCTGACTTGTAACTGAAAGAAACCCTTTGGGGATCGAGCAAGAAGACCTCAAGTACGAGTGTAAATATAGTTTACTAAAAAAAATACATTTTACTTTTTCCAAACCCACGAAGCTGGGCGAAGTGTTGAATTGACTGAGGGCCTTGAGCAGCGGGAGGAACACGATCCGGTGTTGACACCTGTCAGCTGGAACACCTGAATGGGAATTCACAGCCTTTCCTGTCGGCGTCCTCTCATTCTCACGTTCCGCTCCCGGGCGTTTCTCCCTCCTCTGCCGGCTCCCATCCGTGGCTCTTAATTGGCTATTTGGGCTAGCTGTCAGGTTGTGTTGGTGGGATTGTTGTGAGGCAATTTCAATCCCTGAGTCATGACTGTGAAGCACCCCCCCCCCCGTCCTCCATCTCTCTTTCTTCTTGCCCACCCTCGCCTGTCACGCTCCAGTGCAGGTATCTGTCATTTAGTGTTGATGAAAACCTTTCTTTGGAAGCTTGAGAGAGGTGGAAGTGTGTGCTTCCACGCACACACACACACACACACACGCTTCCAATCATCCAGTCAAGCACATTCACTCTTTTTTTATTTTTTCCCTCCTTCCCCCGCCTGTCGTAGCTCCTCCATTATCTCATTTATGTGTTCATGAGGTTAACATGAGCCCACACTGTTCCTACATGCCAGAGAGGGGTGTGATGAGAATTAACTCGCCACTCGAGTGGCGGTACGTGCCGTCCCGTGCACGCATTTTCCCAAAGACCCGGACAAGCCTCCCCTTCGGGCTGCCTGTAACTGAAATAAGCGGCAGATATGACCGTTATCTGTCGCCACAAGCCTGCACTCCCCTGTCTGGAGCTGCCGGTGGGCCAGTTGATGAATTTGTCGCCGCGATATCCTTCAACCTCTGTGTTTCCTTCAGGCAATCTCTCCCCGCCGTCCGCCTTCCTGCTGCATTACAGAGTTTTCCCAGACGCGTATCAGTGAATGAAGGCTGACTGGCGCTGCGTGCGGCACCAGCATCAGTGTCTGGGCCTGATTTTCTGATCTCTCCGGGGACGGTGCGTGTCAGCGGCTGCCGTTACATGGCTGATATTCTGAATTCTGTCTGATTGAGAAGCCTTTACCAGCTAAATGGGTGTTGACTCGCGAGATCCTCGATTAAAGGGGAAGTTTTGTAAAGTTTCTCTCACATCCTCAGCGCTTTGGTGTCCTTAACTCTGCCTTTTCACTCAGAGAACCGATGTGTGTGAGCAGTGTCAGCGCTGATACATGTCAGTGTGTATCTGTTGTCCTTCCACCACCGCACAAGAAGACACATTAGGACCCTCATAATTACCGGCCCACGCTGAAAGCCAGACGAGAAAGCCGCTGTGGGTGGTGGATCGCTGGAAAGAGGCTTAACCCAGACTGATGCAGTGGACACGGAGAGGAATTTTTCCTTTTCTGTCTCTTTGCTCTCGGTACAGATATTGGAGCGCCGTCTCTGGAGTGACCAGTGCTATAATGAGCAAGCTGATGAGTTGCAGACTTAATGGAAGCCTTGATTGTCTTGTGGGCTCCTTGGGAGAGGGGTGGTGGTGGTGGTGGTGATGGTGGGGGTGATGGGGGGGTGATGGAGTGACTCAGAGGCTTGCCCGGGTTCCTGCTCATGCGTGCGTGTCAGCGTCCGACTGAAGGGTGTATCGATCCATGTCTGTAGCTGTACTGTCTGTGGGAGAAGGCTGCACCCGGCCGCTTGCTCATGCTGTATTTTAAATGCCAACACACACACACACAGACGCGTGCGCACACACAGGTTGGAGGAGAGTGCTGAGCAGCTGTTTTGCTTGGCATTGTGGCCGTCCCGCCGCGCTGTGATGCTGTGCAGCAGAGTGGAACCTGCTATTTCTGGCACTTATCAGTCTCTGCTGATTTTAGTGACTGGCCGCAGATTATAACGCTGCATCGTGTCATTCACTCGGAATAAGGAGGACCGGCAATCATATGACTATTTTTAGTGCTGAAATCACATCCTAATTGATGGCTTGTGCTCTTCAGACCGGCGAAAGCCCGCTGCGGTTGATGAAGTGTTGTGATTCACAGGCTTGTCAGATGGGGAGCAAGGTGGGCTTTTGATAAGGTGTGGGTACATTTATTGTAGTGTTTGAAAAGCAGGTACCGTGAGGTGGTAACAGGTGTAAAAGTCGGGAGAATTTGGGGATTTTTCCTCATTGCTGCTTTTTTATTTCCCGGGGAACAGAACTGAGGAGCTGGTAATGGTTCATATTCTGCCACAAGCTGCTCACAGACTAGAAAATCTTTGCTGCCACAGGCGAGACGTCGCAGTATGGCGCCTTCGGCTCATGTTAATTTCCGTACCCCAGGCAGTACAGTCCAGTATAAAGTGATGAGGATTATCTGTTCCCCCTGAACTCCTCTGTAAATGGTAAGACGCTGAGCTCTTCCTGTGGTTCCACCTATGAAAGAAGTCAGCTGAAAGAAATTACACATTTTATGATTGAGCTGCGTCGGGGTTCCCCAAGTCCTCTGCCTCAATAGAATATATTTGTTGATAACACTGAATAGATTTGAAACTTGTGCACCAGTTTTTGAATGTAAACACACAGCAGGAACACGCAACATGAAAATGCAATCGAAGAAGGAGTCTGTGTGTGTGTGTGTGTTGGCAATCGAAGAAGTCAAAGGAACCTGGCTTCACTGGAGGCCTGTTGGTCGTGCACTCCGCAAGCACTTCAAATTTTACTTTTAAAATGAGACTGACGGACCAGTTGGGTTTTCAAAACTAAACCTGGACTTTGTTAATTTAAACTCTTCATCGGGTTTTTTTTTTTTTTTGTCGTATTTTATTGAACTGACCTGAACTTCTCAGCAGTGAAATAAGAGCAGTGTGTTAGCCGCACATAGATATTTTAAGATAAACAACAGAACTAAAACAGTCAGCGGATTCATTCAGTTTTATTTTTATAGTCCCGGATACAAACAGTCATTCCGAGGCTCTTCAACAAAGAAAAACCCAACATTTTCACATTAACAAGCACAAGCAGTGGTGGAAAGGAAAAACTGCTAAATCAGGTTCGGAGGTGGAGACTTTCTGCAGACCCAGTCAGACGGCAGGGGAGAGGATGGAGAGAATCCCCCAGTCCTCTTCCTCCTCCTCCTCCTCCTCCCCCTCCTCCTCCTCTTCCTCCCCCTCCTCCTCCATTGGAAACAAGACATGCCCACGTGGGACTGACTCCCCGACATGTCTTGTATCCCGGTGTTGATGTGACACAAAGCCGCATGACTGTCCATTATGGGTTTTAGAGGAATAATCAAATGTTCTGTAATGTTATCTGCTGGGACATCCAGTCAGTATTCTGGATGCACTGTGAAGGCTTTGATGCAAAGCCAATTAGCACAGAGTGCATAACTAAGTCTCCATAACGCTCCCAGTATCCTCAGAGGGATCGCCGGCCGTGGACAGCATGGAATCATATCTATCATTATTTTATATGGGTTTAGTCCGGCAATCATTAGCTGGGAATGATTACATGCAGTAGATTTTAATTGCTATTGGAATGTGTGATTTGAGTGTGTGCGTCTGTGCATGTGTGAGTCAGCCTGAGGGGAGGAGGTGGCCCTCACCGTGAACTCAAAGTGTTGGCCGCTTGCTCCACGAAGCGCGTGTGTGTGTGTGTTTCTCACAATAAGAACAACTAAGTGTGATCCTCAACACTCCCCTCCCCCCCATCCTCTCTGTCGCCCCCTACAGAGCGTGGACACAGTCTGCGCCCTCTACCACTCCTTCCAGGAGGGGCCCGGGTCGGGCGGCGGGGGTTTGATGGACGACCCCAGGGAGCCGTCGGCGAGGCCGGGCCCCCCCGGGGAGGCCGCCCTGCTGAGACCCTGCCCCAAGCACATGAGCGCCACCGAGAGGTTACGCAAGGTCATCCAGGAGCTGGTGGACACGGAGAAGTCCTACGTGAAGGTGAGGCCGCCACGGTTCAAGGAAATGTTTTTCTCGCTCAGTGCAGCTTGGGAGGGGGGGGGGGCGTTTCCCACCTATTCATATTTACACACATTAAAAGCCACAATCGAGATGGCAGCTGCCACGTTTCCTCTGTCTTCCTCACCTCCTCGTTACTCATTCAGTCTTCCTCCTCGGCCCTGCCGCTGGGTTGTAATTGGTGGGGGGGAGATCGTCTTCCTCAAGTGGCTTGATTCAAGCCTTTTCTCCCCGCATCCATGAACCACCAGCCGGGGCAGCGGAGGGGAAGGGGAGGGGGAGAAGAAAGCTCATAAATCAGCCTAATGAGAATATCCCCACTGATACCAAGACAAGCTCCAGCCACATTAAAGGAGTTCAGAAGGGGAGAGATAGGAAGTAAAACCGAGCAGGAATGAGACGATGATGTGAGGGAAACAGTTCACCCAATGGTGGAAATAATTTAGATTTTTTTTGTATTTTTTTGGACGAATTATTAAGAAAATGTTTTATTTCTTGTCATTGACCTTGTGTTTTTCTCCTGCAGGATCTGGCCTGTTTGTTCGAGATTTACCTGAAGCCCCTGCAGAATGAAACCTTCCTCACGCTGGACGAGGTGGGTGGCGGCGCGCCACCATGGAGCGCGTAGCGATTCTCCACAACACATCCAGCCCGTTGAGTGTTTATTGCGCGTCGATGAGCCGCCGCTGGGCTGTATCTCCCTTATTACCGCTCCTGACTGCCTGGAGGACAAATTAGCATTCCCCTACACTGACCTTGGCGTCTCCCTGGGGGTGCTCCAATGAAGGCGGCGGGGTAAACCCACCTTTGAAGTGCTCACCTCAGCCGTGGTGTAGCTGGTTTTTCTGCATGCGCCTCATTAAAAAAATGTGAGGATTTTGCCCCCCCTGCTCCATTTGAAAACACCTTAAATCAAACTTAGTTCCTGTTACAGCAGATTGTGTTGCCGCGGCATGCTAATGACATGAGCTCCGTGTGACCTCCATCACGGGACGTCCCTCCTAAGACACGGCGGTCGATGGGCCGCTGAGCTCTGGGGCAAATTAAAAGGCTATTATGGGACTAGGAGATACGTCCAGAGGCAGGCTGGACAAGGGCGAGTTTTCTCTCCCCGAATGGCTTTTAATGAAGGGAAGTGGTGACCCTCGCCGCTCGAGCCAGGGAGTGTGTGCTACATTTTTGCGAGCCGATGTGTGCCGGTCTTGTAGCAGGGCCATAGCTTGTCCCTAAGTGCCGTTGTCAGAGATGGAGCCGTCAGAGTGGAGGTTTTATAACACTCCGGGGTGCCTGTCTCACACACTATTATGAATTACAAGCTATCCTGGCTCCCTTTTCCCGTGGCCTCATATTCTCTCGCTCTCGGCCGCCTCTCCCCTCCGTCTCGGCGGCTCTTCCTTCAAACATCCTCGTCCATCACATCCTCACGCTCTCCCCTCCTTCCGCGGCCCATCTTTCTTCCTCCCAGATGGAGAGCCTGTTTGGCAGCCTGCCCGAGATGCTGGACTTCCAGAGGGTCTTCCTCCAGACGCTGGAGGAGAGGATCGCCTCCTCGCCCGACTTCAGCACCCTGGAGACCCCCTCGCAGTTCAAGGTGAGACATACACACACAGCCGCACATCACGCCATCGATTAGATGTCCAGGGATTTCATGAGCATACACATTATTCTCAAACCGGGCAATTTTAGCCACAATCCCAAAGACGGGCGTGATCTTTGAGATCTTGAGCTTTATAAATAATTGAGCGGCGCCGACAGGAGCGGCGACGGCTGATTTATGGACTTGACATGACAAGGTGTGGGGTCTATTGATCCAAGCAGCGGATCAGTGGTTGGATTGTGAACTTCTGAAAGCGACTGCGCTCCGAGGGTGAGGTGAGAAGGCGAGGACAGAGGGGGCGTCTGGACCGTCTCCCAGGAGGACGAGGGGGACATGGTGCCGCGGTCATGACTTCACATGTTCACACCCTTTCATCCTCACCTCTATTTTTGTGCCTTTTTTTTTTTTTTTTTTTTTTTCCTCGCAGAAGCTGCTCTTCTCTCTCGGGGGCTCCTTCCTCTACTACGCCGACCACTTCAAGCTGTACAGCGGCTTCTGCGCCAACCACATCAAGGTCCAAAAGGTCCTGGAGAGAGGTACGGCACACCTCAACGCCACACACACATGGATACACTGCTGCTGTGCAGAGGCTGATAAATTTGTGTAATCTGGAGGCGGCCCCGCCTCGGCTAAATTCGTCTTCCTTGCACCTGCGTTGCATCACAGTCACCTCGTGGCGCTCGCCGCCGAGGGTTCAGCTGCTCTTTTGGGAAGCAAATCAATTATGTATGGAAGTAAATGTCCCAGAGTGAGACGGGGAATGAGAGTGAGGTGAGTGATGCCTCTCCCAATTTACTGCAAGCACCCTGCGTCTCCTCGGTCTCCGGCACGTGGACGCTCCACGCTTTCAGAACAGAGTTGTAAAGAGCGCATTACTGCAGGACCACAAATCCTGATACTAACACGTGTGCAGCTGGATACTATGACGAAATTAACATCACAGTCACCATATTTTTCAGATTATAACTCACACCTTAGTATTAGTTGTATGTTGAAAGAAAACATGTCATGAATCATTAATATCACAAGAATATCTAAAAATAACGTTCAGTACTATTCCAGGATGTTAAAGAACACATTCATTTACACATATTGGAGAACTGCGTTTTTCATGCATCAATTAACTGAAAAATCTACAGAATTTCCTAAAAAAAACAGACGCAGGACAATGGAAGACAATGTTTTCAAACTTAACCCTAACCTAATTCAAAACAGAAAACTTTGGTTGCGTTCTGGGTGTCCGTTTACATGACGACGGTGTTTGGCGCCACTGAAAACACAACTTTTTTAAAAACGCTCTGTGGAAACGGAGAAAACGTGACTTTTCTCTCATGTTGGTACTGCCCCGTAAATATTTCTGTGTATGTGCAATAATGATTCATCAGGAAAGTGAATGTGTGTGAAGGTGTATGCATTAAATTCAACACCTTCTCCAATAAGGAGCACGTTCACTACACCGTCATCTGGATCACACGTGGAGATGGATTTGATCACTCACAAACAAACAATAGTAAGGAAGACAGCTTAAAGGAGCTTGAGTGTTCTCTGTGTGCATACTTAGGGGTTTTGTTACATGAAAACAGTCCCCACTAGTGGTCCCACATCAAAACTACTTTTCTGATGTAAACGGACAGCATTTTTCAAACATTGTGACGTTAACGCGAAACTTTTCTGAATCCCGTAAAACAACTGAATACCGTGTTTTTACTTGAAACGCTGTGCAAATAGAAAAAAATCATGAAATTTAAGTTTCAATTTCAAGTTGCAACTTTTTCTCTTTTCTTGTCCTGTCGGTTATTTCTCCCTTATTGACCAAACTGTTAATCCTGTATCAGAACTGACGTGCTGCTCGACCCCCTAATGAGAACTCTCGCATTGGAAAATTGAAGAATCAGTGACTGATTCACTCAGACTAAAATAACCTGTGTGTGTCATCGTCTTAATTAATGAGTGAATCAGTCACGAAATTTCTCGCATGAGTTACTTTTCCCATAATTTTAGGAAGTTGTCAGTGTTACCTCCGAACGTTGATCAAGCGATGGGAGTGAATGAGTCAATTTCATGATCAACCTTCAGAGCTGTTTGGCGTTTTGTGGATTGAAGTCGAAACACAAACTTTGGATCAACTTGTTCAACATTACACAACCATGAAAAGCCGGCGAGTCCTCAATAATTCCCGTTTTCGCTCGCAGCGTGAGACGCTGTTGAAACGCTTAAAGTTGATTTATGGGCCACAGTTTGGGACCGCTGCCCGGCGCACAGAGAAATGTAAGAAGATTGGCTTCTCTGCCGATGAAGGGAGGTGGAGGGGGGGGAATAGCAAATTGCCTCTCTGTGCTGCTTAAGTCTGCCCCATTACCCGAATTGTGTGGGATATTCCTCGAAGTAAGCAGCAGCGCAATGTTTAATAGGATTAGAGAGGAAGAGAAGAAAAACCTGAAACATCTCTGATGGGTCAGAATTACCTTGGAGGAGAATAAAGTGTGGCAAACATGGTTATGAAACAACACTGGGGACACTGAAGTGTTTTCCGTGCAGCTAAACGCTCCTGATTATGAATATTCTATAAATGACATATCGTGTTATATAAAGTCCAGCATTAGATGGAAGCCTGTAATTTTCATTCATGTAAACAAAATGTGATCTCACAAGCTGAAATCTATTCTCACATTGCGTACTTTTAAAATAACTGAATGCAAAAACCTGCGATCTTGGCTTTGAGATGATCCTGAAGTGGCTCCACATGTTTTGGCGAAGGCAGGAAAATCAAGCGACTCCTCTCTCCATTGTTTCTCTGGATGCTTCAGTGGAGGGCTGAGCTGTAAGCCAGCTAATAATAGAACAACATTTGCTGCATTAATTGCCTGTTATAGTTAAAAACATCCCGGGATAACAGGGCGGATAGATTGTTGGCCCAGCGTGAGCGTGGACACCGAACCGGGGCCTGGAACACGAGCAGAAGCTGTGTGTGTGTTCGTCGAGCCTTTAAGTAATTACACGCTCGTCTCTGCCATCTTCCTCGCCCCCCCTCCCCCCTCCCTCCCTCCTCTCCTTCATGCCACAGGCCCCGCGTTGCCTTAGTTTCTCTGTTTATTTGTCGACTCGTTAATTGCCTGCCAATTACTCGGGGAGGTGTGGATGCGGCTGCCTGTCTGTGGCTGGGAGTGCTATAATTAATACTTTAATGGCCCCCCTCAGTAAGCGTTGCGGAGGCACGCTGCTCTGGGAAAATGTCACCACCTTTACAGAGGGCCCTGTTCTGGATTATGCGTGCCATTTCACACGTTTGGCTCCGGCATGAATGAATCGCTCCCAACTCGGCGGTTTTCGGCAGACGAGCTTCAGTATTTAAGCGACTCGTCACGTCCGTTGCGGAGGGACTTCACCTTTTGCTTCATATTTATTGCAGTCGTTATGAGCTGGACGGGTTTAATTGGTGATGGTGTTTACAGTGTGATGCTGCAGCGGGCATCAAGGCAGGTGGAGGAGAGGACTACACCACCCCCTGCTGGAGAGCCGTTATTGCACCGTTGCACGTCTTCATTCCTTTAGATGGTGAACTGACGAGGTCTGTTGTTGTTGTTGTTTTTTTTTTAATCTCCTTTCAGCTAAAACCGACCAGGCCTTCAAGGAGTTCCTGGACGCGAGGAACCCCACCAAGCAGCACTCCTCCACCCTGGAGTCCTACCTGATCAAACCGGTGCAGAGGGTGCTGAAGTACCCCCTGCTGCTGCGAGAGCTGGTCTCCCTCACCGACGCAGACAGCGAGGAGCACTACCACCTCACTGGTACAGGGGGGGGGCACATTTTACTGACGCACCACTGTAGATGAAGACACCTTTCACGACGGGAATACGGGACTCGTACTAACGCACTGTTTGCCTCTCTCTGTGTTCAGAGGCCCTGAAAGCCATGGAGAAGGTGGCCAGCCACATCAACGAGATGCAGAAGATCTACGAGGACTACGGCTCCGTGTTTGATCAGCTGGTGGCAGAGCAGACCGGCTACGACAAAGAGGTGGGTCAATGTTTCAGTCTTTTTGACATAATTATGCTTCCTGTGACTCTGATCCCTGCAGAAGGGAGCAGCGACGCCCTGACGGTGTGGTTATTGATGGATTGATTGTGGTTTGGGTGCATGTCAGAGAGCCGAGAATAAATTGCCCATTTGGGATAAACACGGCGGTTTTAACTGTACTGAACTCATTTATATGTATCAGCAGAGATCGAAACTCATCAGATCTGATCATCTATTCTTTCCTATTTTTAGCTGAAAGTGACGCCCGGTCTGCTCCTCTGCTCGTACTCCGCATAGATTAGTCAGAATAAATGGTCACTTGTTGGTTTTACCTTATTAAACCCCAAAAACATTTATATATGGGGGAAAATCCCAGCAGATCTGCATTGTGTGAACTGCACCATCAGTCACTTCATCTCAGCCTCGTCCCGCTCAGTTTGGGCGCCGCTTCGTCCTGATTGTGTCTGAATGCGTCGCCAGCCAGGTGTACCTAATATTGTGGCAGGCGGCTGCATATTTCTCACCTGGATGCGCGTTAAAACATTAGGACACCTGCTAAATGAGCCGGATCGAATTAGAAATGTAAAAAATTCTCCTCACAGTTTAAAGCAGCCATCAGAACATGGGAGCGGAGCCGGTGCTGTTTACGCCGTCCTCAGCGAGCTTCCTCCAGGGATCCAGTACATTTACAAATTGATAGAATCAGCTGGTAACCACCGCAGTGTAAATATTCAAAGTGAATGCTAAATGATGTTGTCTGGAGCGCTGTATGATTTCAATGTATTCAAACTGCTCTTAAAGACCATATAAAGGTCTGGTTAAAAAAATAAATTAATAAATAAACGTACAAACAGCGGCTGGTTGTGTTTTTTTAAGGTTGTTATTTAGTATTTATCCCACACAGCTGTGGAATGCCAGCAGTCTGGCCTGTTATTCTATTTTTTTTTTTTTTTTTTCCTGATCTGCTGTGTCTCCGTCGCAGGTCACTGAGATTTCTATGGGAGAGTTTCTCATGCATTCCTCGGTGGTGTGGCTCAACCCTCATCCGTCGCTGGGCCGCATGAGGAAAGACCCTGAGATGACCGTGTTCGGTGAGTCCCACGGGGTTTGTTCTGCTCGCTGTGTGTGTGTGTCCATATATACTCAACTAAAAACACACACACAAAAGAAGACTTTTCTGCGTTCTGATAGAGTTGCAGTAAATCAATATGTTGTCCAAGTTGGTTATTATAATTCTTCGTTATTCTCATATCATACCGAGATACTTCAACCTACGGCTCTCGTGCTGCATGCAGCCTCCACACATTCCCCCATCGCTTCCACAACATTATTTATGCATAAACATTTTCACATCATAATATCTAATGTTGCTCTTATTATTTCCCTCCCAGATGAGAAATGCAACTCCCATCTTTTTCCAACAAACAGGAGGCTTAAAAAGTGACTGTTGAGACAAAGCTAATGCTAACAGGAGAAGAGAGAGCGTTTCATACACGTAATTATTACTATCAATGCTGAAAACAGTGAGGTTACATTATTCATAATGTGATATTCCCAACACTGAAAGTCACTCATGGATGTTTGTGTTTAAAGTGTGCCGGGTTTGCTGCGGAGTGTGTGCAGCGGCTCTGAAACTGAGCCCTGTGAATTTTAATATCCGGAGCTGTAGCGCTGATATATGCTTTAAGGCTTCAAGCTGGCATCTAAAATGCTTCTGTGGGTTGCGCGCCTTCAGTCGGCTTTCCCCAGGAGGCATCCGCAGTCAAAACCAAGACGCTGATGTGTTCCCTCTCTCTCTCTCTCTCTCTCTCTCTCTCTCTCTCTCTCTCTCTCAGTGTTCAAGAAGGCAGTGATATTGGTCTACAGGGAAAACAACAAGCTGAAGAAGAAGATGGTAACTGTTGTTTGTCTGTCTCTCCCGTGCCGTGAAAACACACTTCTTTGCCTCCTAACCCGGCGTTTCTCCGTCTCGTTCCTCTGACCAGGCGAACCCTCGCTCGGCCCTCTCTCACGGAGACGCCGACCCCTTTAAGTTCCGCTGGCTCATCCCGCTGTCGGCGCTGCAGGTCAGGCTGGGGAACGCCGCAGGTAAGAGGCCGGCGCTCCGCCGCGTTATCCCCACTTAATCACTCGCTTAAGCGCCCTCTCTAAATCTTTCTGCTTTTTTCTTTTCCCGCATCACCTGAGCCCACAACCCCCTCCCCCGCCCCCACGCGCCCCTCGGCTGGCATTTCACCGCAGCTCCCCTCCCCGCTTAGCTCCGCTAACCGTATTTGGACCGCGCGATTAAAAGCTTCTCCTTTTCATTCCCCGGCTCTCCCAGGAGCCGGCGCGGACGGCTGCTGCATCTGGGAGTTGGTTCACTCCCGCTCCGAGGTGGAGGGCAGGCCGGAGACCGTCTTCCAGCTGTGCAGCAGGTCAGAGGTCACGCCGGGAATCGGGGATGAATAATCGTGGAGAGATTCCGCCTTGAAACGCCAAGAGTAACGAAGGTTTCTGTTGTTCTGGCAAGGAAACGCTGCGGATGTTAATTTCACACTCAGAGTGATTTGCTGAGATCCGAACAGCTACGGCAGTCAACAAGCCGACAATAGAGTCGATTTGTCACAAGATTTACTTCAACACGTGGAAATCTGTCCAAGCACCCAGAAAGCTTTTTCCAAATATGTGATACGTCTTTGAAATGGACGCTTTGGTTCATTTTTCTTTTCATATTTGTTTCCTACATTGATTTATCGTCCCGAATGGGTGTCGAGCTCATTTGAGTTCAGTGGCCACAGAACAGAAATCTACCCGTAGAATGACGGCACACGCACTTACTCTCTATTTAAAACCTCTCAAGTTCAAATCATCTGATGAAGAATGGCGTCTATTCCACATGTCTGACACCCCTGACATACAGAATACAGGTCATATACCGCATTAAAAACTGATTTCTTCAATAATTTAATGATTTTTTTTGGTGATTTTGTGATTATCTTCAAAAACCCACATTTAAATCACACTCTAACAAACAAATAACATTTGGAATTGTGGTTCAATACTACAAAACCTCCCAAAAAGTGGCATCAGGCGAACGGTAAATATCCCGACCTGTCTGCATGACGGAGTAGTGAAGCCGAGGTCTGTGACCAAATTGGTAATTCTCATTACACACTGTGAAATTGGGATCACTCCTAATGAATTAAATAAGCCGTCTCTCCCGGGACGCGGCGGAAGTCTCCCGCCCGTCTATATTTAGCCCCTGTAATCAGCCTCAACACGTTACGGTTAAACCGCCGCACCTCTGCCGTCTCCTCCGCAGCGTGCCGGAGAGCAAGGTCAGCGTCATCAAGGTGATCCGCTCCATCCTCCGGGAGAACGTGAGGAGGAACATGAGGAGCGACGGCACGCTGGAGCGCGGCGGCAGGGAGCGCCTGGCGCCGCTGCGCAGCGTCCTGCCCTCCTCCGCCCGGCTAGGTGAGCTCCGTCCTCCTCTTTGGGTGATAGAAAACATTTCGACGAAAGTGAGATTACCGGGGATTTCGGTTCATTTTGCTCTTAGAATCATCATCCGTGTAATCCCGAAAGCGCAGATACTCCCTTCGTGATCGGATCTCACTTTTTAGGTCATGAAATACTTATGACTCACGTGTTGTTGACTCGACTCGCCACCTTTTGCCTCCAGGTTCGTCCCGGGCCTCGTGGCTGTGTAAGCAGCCTCCCAGGCCGGGGCCGGACTCCGACGACGGCAGCCTGAGCAGCGGCCCCCACAGCCTGCCGGGGGCCGCCCGGGACCGGCGGCCCGCCGCTCGGCGCTCGGCGAAGGAGTCCGACATCCTGAGCGACGAGGACGACGACGGCTTCAGCGAGGAGGCGAGGCGGGACAGCGGGGACGGCGTCTCCCCGACCAGCGCCATCGAGGTCCAGTTCCTCCACCTCAAGCTGTCGGAGGACGCCGTGCCCAAGGGCGCCCCGGCGCCCCGCGTGGAGCCCGAGGGGGCCGGGGACACGCCGGAGCTCCAGCACAAGCTGGTGCGAGGACACTTCAGCCCCTGCAAGAGGAAGAGCGGCAGCGAGAGGAGGAGCCGCGGCGCGCTGGCCAACATGAGGGAGGCCAGCCGCTCGCTGGACGCTCAGACGGATGCGGCGGCAGCGTCCGGAGGGGTGGACCTCAACGCGCTGCTGGAGAGGGAGTTCAGCGTCCAGAGTCTGACCTCCGTGGTCAACGAAGACTGCTTCTACGATCAGGCGGAGAGCTGTGCCGCTGACTCCGGAAACGCCGCTTCCTCGTAGGGGAAACCCGCGGTGCTAAACCCAGTTTACCTGCCTCCGAACGGCGAGGCCCGAAGGATCCAGTGTGAGCGATCCGACTGGCTGGCAGACGCAGTTCCTCTCATTTCTCTCCCGATGATGATGACTGCGATGAATCTGCCGACGCGTCTCTGCGGTCCGGGCGGCTCCCCTGCCTCCGTCCCAGACGCCTCCGCCGCTCCGCTGATTGGCAGTTCTTATTTGGTTTTTGACCTTTTCCCTGGCGAAACGGGGAGAGCGTCCTCCGTCTGTCAGTCTCAAACGATGAAAGTGGGGGGCGGCGTCCACGGAGCGTGAATAATAATCGCAGCGTGTGTGGAGGAGCTCAGGCGGTGGATTTGGAAGAGTCTGATTCAGAAAAACAACCGGACACTGTAGATCTCTGCTAGCACAACCTGAATTTTAGACAAATTAAAGTGGGCACTGAGAAAAATCGGATCGGTCAGGATCCACCCAAAGAGCTGCAAAGATGGAAGCCTGGTCTGAGCAGACAGGAAGGAGATTTACCTCCGCAATGAAGCCTTTTTTTTTTTTTTTTTTTTGCTGTATTTTGTGCACTAAAGTACACTGTTGCCTATATATTTGAAATATTTTCTATCTGTACAGGTTTTTTTTAATGTTATTATTACTGCTGTTTCTATTTATTATCAGGTTTGATTCTGTATAGATCAGCTGAGAATACTTTTGGGTGAAGTCTTGAACTCTTGGCTCCAGATTTGGTCCATTTTCTTGAATTTTAAAAAACAAAAACAAAAAAAAGAAAGACGATGCAGTTTGATGTTTATTCACTTCGACTGGATTTTGCTGAAGATTGTAATTTCCAGCTTTTGGGAACGCTTTTTTTGACTGATTTAAACGGCAATAATGTTTCCAACCCAATGTTTCTTTTCATGTTCAAGTACCTTGTGTATATAAATATTCCCTTTTCTATCTCTGAAGCATCTGCAGACATACTTGACACTGTACAGACGAGAACCAAGGCAGGAATTTGCAATAAATGCAGCTGATATTTTTCTAAGAGTTGTTTTGCCGTTTGCATAAAGTCACACGGTGAGGTGCTGTAATGGAATAAAGGCAAACCTCTGCATCCCCTCCTCCTTCAGCCCGACTCCGCCAGGCCTTTAACGCTAGCATACCAAATGAATGTGAACGCTCCACTCTCATGGAACTGTTTGATAAATAAAAGTTTTATCTGTGAATGACATCGGGGGGGGGGATTGTGCTTTCAACTCGGCCCTTCAAAGTCTGCCACTTCCAGTTTTTTTTTTTTGCATATCCTTGATTTGTCTATTGACAGGTAAAAAGCAGAGCCGGGAGGTAAAGTGTCTTATCTCGCGGCTCGGTCTCCGGGCGCCGGCTGACGGACGCTCCCTGATTAGCTGTCATAAAGAAACACACGGTTCTATATCCGGGCTCTCCAAGCAAAAGGTTTGTCCTCGACGGAATGAATAATTTTCTGACAGAAGTGGGGCAACGGATGCACGAAGAAAAGACGCCTCGCTTTCTTCTCGCCGTCGCGCGGTGTTTACATTTCCACGTACTGGGAACGCGCAGACGTTTTTGACCAAACTGACTTTCATTTTACATTTATTGACTTTGCAATGTTGTTGATATTCAAGAGAGGCAGCTCGGCTTTAAATCTTATTATTCTTCACAGTGGGAATAATTCTGGCTTATTATCTAAAATTGATGCAAAACAAAACAATTAGGTGAAGAAAAACTCAGTGTGTTAACCTTTTATTGGAGACATGTTGGAATAAGAATGTGTGTATATGCACAATTAAAATACAAAGTTGGCCAATGAAAAACTCATCAGATAAACCGTAAATTGGACAGTTTACTCTATAGTGTTGTTATCTTTCATCAATTATCGCAACTTAAAGTTCAAGCAGAAATTTACTGAGTGTTCTTGCTCTACAATCATGATATAAAAATCCCTCTAAATATGATAAATGCCATGATTAACAGATTGTTTCTGAATAAAATGATCGACCTTGGCATCTAAGAGAAAAGTGTTTGAAGAAAATTAAGCAAAAAGTTGCCTTTTTTTTTGAAGTCGACTATTAGAATACCTTGATCAGAATATCAGCTGCAGTCACCTGCAGCCTATCTCACGCTGATTGATATTCAGCTCTACCATGGACTGACATCCAGGACCAGACCACTCAGCTCTGCTCACAGCAGGGAGGCTCTGATGAACGGAGCGTCGATGTACACGCTCAATCTGTTTAATTGAATGCAGTTAAGTCTCCGATTGGAGTTTTAGTAAAAGCTCAGATGGAGGAAGGTTAAGAGCCGATTAAGGTGGCATGAAGGTTGAGAAAGACCCAATCCTGAGCTTCAAGCTTGGCTGATATACATACATGACTCGGTAACATTTCACCAAACACGAAAAACACACAGAGTGATCATTGTAAGGTCAAACTTGCACTAATAACACAAATGTTTCCACCCGTGGCGTTGTCGTGCAAAGAACATCAACCCATCAAAAAAATGAGAACAACCAAAGGCTAGTAAGAGTGCATTGTGGGGGAAAAAAGCATCAGGAAGTCCTTTTGTTTTCATTAATGAAACTTATTCAACAGCGGAAGGGGCGTTATGTAAGAGCATTGTGCACTCTGCGACAAATCACCAGGAGTTAATATGTCCGGATGGTTCCAGATACACACCAGAGGTAATGACAGTTTTTGTGTTTTGGCTGTGAGATTTATAAAGTTACCAAGCAGCGACACACTGCCGCGGCAGATTAATGGACGGAAAAGCACACTAAAACATGAGTCATATCAACTGAAGCTCAGGGTCATTATTCTCTGTGGCTTTTCTGCAAAACAGGATGGAAAGCGGTGTTTTAGGAGTGAAGATGACCTCTAAACTAGCGAAGCGATTCCTCTTTGTAGATCTTTACAAACAACACAACAGAACCAAGTTCTCACTGTGTAAAAAAAAAAAAAAAAAAAGAATGGTAACACGATGACACTGAAATTTAGTGAAGTGTAAATCAACACCGACACAGGTTCTGCTTCTTTCCTCACTGATTTATTCCTATATATTTTTCACACTAAATACAACTAAAATCTCCATTTTCATGGTGTTCCACGCTTCTATTACTTTCTACCACCCCACTAAATACACACTTTACAGGTAATTTAATAAAATAGTTTGACATATTTCTCACATTACTGTGAAAAACATGTTCGCTTTGTAATTTCCTTAAGAAAAACTTAAACCGTGTTTTTTTAACTTCCTGTTTTTAAAATTATGAGTCATGCGGGTTATGTTAACAATATATTGATCATTTTAATCTGAAATGTATTCTTTCAAATGAAAATTTTTCCCTGTGTGTACATTTATTCAGAGAATAACTGCCTTTTTATACTTTTAATGTACTTTTTCACTTGAATAATTTAATTCCTGCAAATTCTTTGATACATTTCTGAAAAAAAAAAACAAAAAAAAACCTTTTTTGGGTCTATTCAAGCTGATCAAGTTGTCGTCTCTCAATTGGAAGGTTGTGGATTTGATTTTCCACCTCCCCCTGTCCGCATGTCAGAACGCCTTTAAGCAAATCACCGAACCCCAAAAGCCCTTATGAGAAAGAGGGAAAACAAGCAAGTGGGAATGAGAATAAAAAAAAAAATAAAAAAAAAAAAAAACATTTTAGAGGGGCAGATTCAACAATCTGTGACAAGACACTGCAAACAATTCAACTTTATTCATATTTATTGATCTCTGTGATCTCATTTTCCTTCCATTAATTACATCGGACGTGTTGAGATAAACCAAAATAAAAGCACATGGCGCTGCTGGAGGCTGGATAATAGAGCAGGCTCACTGGTGCAGATCTGCTGTGCGGACTCTTGATTGTGGTTGGAGATTATCGCCCACCTTTCATCAGAACTGAGAGAATTCCGCCTCTGGCAAGTGGACCGAAGCGCACCATCTGCCGCACTGGCAGGGAGCGCCGCGGCCACAATCTGATGGCTGCAATCTGCTCGCGGCTTCAGAGAGCGGCGCTCAGAACCGCTCGAACCGCCGTCTTATTAAATACCACGGCTTTCAAGCTTTCAAGCACGAGTCAGTCAAACCGTCTCCTGACATGTGTAGGAATCAGCGGAGGACTGACGGCTGTGTCGTCTTGCCAGCTCGACAGCCACAAGTTAATCTGGTTAGAAGAACATGATCGGTGGAACGCAAACAGACAGATCGCACGTAATCCCGCGCAAACAACGAGAATCGCAAAAAATACTGCCACAGACAGGTTTTTCAGCCGAGGAGAATCATTTTATTTTAATAGCAGTCCTTCTCTTTGGGTGTTTTCAATCAGTCGACAAAAGCGCGTCGCTGTCTTTGTCCCTTTAAGCGCCGTGTCCCCGGTGACCACGACACACACTGAGGAGAAAAACGGCCTTGATATCAGGCTGCCAGGTTGTTCTCCTCCTCTAAATCGCCTTGGAAAACCTTCTTTCAGCTCCCACGGGACGCCATGTTATGCGAGATGGATAGGAAGGAAGAACTGGGACATAAAGAGATATTTAGCGCTTAAAGAGCGGCCGCGGGAAACTTGCAGGCCGACTCTCTCTTCCCATGACTCTGGAAAACGGCTTTGGAGCCTTTCGGGAGTTTTGATTTGTCCCGTGGTTTCACGCTCACACATTCCCTCCTGCTGCCTCGGTGCAGGAGGAGAGACTTTAAAAATGCATGCTAATGCCAGGTGGACAAGTCCGGACTAAGAGCAGTTTGTTGTCCTGCCGTGCTGAAAGCAGCTATTAGCAGCCTTCTCCGAGAGGCGCGTCCGCCGGCGTCTCGCCTTTCCCGGACAGACGCTTCAGTCTGAGCTCCTCTCGGAACTCGTAGTCGAACAGCCCGGCCTCTCGGGCGCAGAGGTGAGCGTAGGCGTCAGCCAGAGCCCCGATCTTGGGGATGGTGAGCTCGGTGGGCCGGAGGACGGGGTCCACGTCCGCCTGGCGCAGCAGCTCCTGCGTCAGCTCCTCGCGGCGGGCCTCCGGAAACAACTTTCTGAGGGGAGATGAGAGGAAGATACGAGAGCACTGATTCCTACATTCAGGTCGCTTTGATATCTTAATGATCATGCAAGTTTAATGGCGTCAGAAAAGTTCAAACAGGAAGAAATTATCTCTCAGCAATTATTTCGAATCTGTGAAGTTAATTGAAATCACACAAAGAGAGCTGCTCATGAATTGTTCATTCAACGCGCCGCCGTTGCGACCGAGTCGCGGGCTGTCACGGAAAGAGAAAAAAAAAAAAAAAACCTCGCACAGCCACAAACTCGTCTCACCTAAAGAGGGCATCCAGGATTCCAATTTCAATTTTTCATTCATTTCGCCTGCTCTCGCCCCGAAAAGACTCTCAAGCACATTCAATACGAAGAGGCAGCCATTTATTTTTAAAGAGCCTTCCCCCTGCCTGGGATGTGCTCCTGTATCCCTCCTCTGCAGGTTAGTGTGCAACACACACACACAGACACTCTGCAGCACGGATGCTTCTTAGGTGCCTCCTCTCCAATTTGGCGCCGCCGCCGCCGCCAACCCGCTGCAGTTACATAAAAATCTGCTGCCTCGTCTTCCTCCGCCACCTCAATGAGTCATAATTGCCGCTCTCTTTCACGCAGCCAGCGTTCCTTTTGTCATCCGGGCCTACGTGCTCTTCCCGAGCGGGCGCGGGGGCGACGGGCAGCGTGCACGTGGGCGTGCGGGCTGCCGGTTGCCGGCGCCGTGGAGCAAGAGGAGCTGTGAAGTCGCCGTTTCGGGGGGTTCGGTTAACACAAAGCCTCCCAAGACTCATTTGTCAGAGCGGCGGAGGCAAGAAAGGAAAAGACAATCTGAAGACGTTCTAATCAATGGAGAGATGAGGACTCCCTGACAGCGAGTGGGATGAAAAATGCAGAGAGGGAATGACAGATGAGGAAGGGACGGGATTAGAAAGTAGGAGAGAGAGAGAGAGAGAGAGCGAGAGAGAGAGAAAGACCCTAGGACGAGCGGATGAACTCACTCGACTCCTCGGTGGCAGTACTTCCTGCGGAACTGGAAAATGTTCCGGACCACTTTCTCCACCAGCCGGAAGGGCTGCCGAATCTGAGGCTGGACCAGAGGAGTGAAGTGGACGACCCCGACGTCCACCTACACACACACAAACACACACACAAACACAAACACACACAAACACAAACACAAACACAGGAAGACTTGAACACAACAGCAGGAAGCCGACAACGAAGGCACACAGAGAACCAGAGAACAACACGCTGCAAACATTCAGTCCACAGAAAAACAGGTTGGATTGTTCTAACAGGTGACTCTCAGTTCTAAAACTACCAAGTCCAGGAGGGTATGGACGCCCAGGAGGCCGCCATTGTTGTTATGCTCCACATGCATAGTAGCAGCGTTTTCATAGTAGTGATTTCAGGAATGTTTTCCCCCCGTTTCCATGGTGACGGAATGGCGTTGTCGTGTAAACTTGGCCTTAGAAGGTCTGGAAGGTGTGAGGAGAGAGGAGAATGCAAAGTGTGGAGAAAAGCCTGTCTGACAAATGGCAAAGAGAGCAAGAGAGAGAGAGAGAGAGAGAGAGAGGAGGATCAACACGCTGGGATAAAAGAGGAGGAGGAAAGGCAGAAAATAAGATGACGCAGCGCGGCGGGCTGGCAAGCCGCTTCCAGTTGCCACAGTAACACCTGTGCGATGGACCATAGAGACCGAGCCTCTCGCCGCCGCCGCATCGCCGCAGAGTTTCTCAACAGCTACGAGCCTGACTCACCGCGGCGCACGCCTATTCATCCCGCTGTCTTTGTTTATGTGGCTCCAGCATTTCACCTGAGCGCGGGAGCAGCGCGAGGCCAACAGACTGATCGGCCGCGGCGCCCACCGCCGGCCTCGCGGGACGCTCGGCGGACTGCGGGATCACGGCTAATTTTCATCTGCCTGCATTCGGCTCCCTCCGAGGATAAAATATTTATAGAGAGACAGAGAAAAGTGTCCTCTTAGCAGGGTGTACCGGTTTGAGAAGTAGATTGAATAAATGTGTGTGTTTGAAGGTCACCTTCACAGCAGTTAAAAAAAAAAGTCACTTTTCTCAACAAGTTTGCATTTATGAGTAACATAAAATGCTTATTTGAACCCTTTTAGAATGAGAATGTTGAGTGTTTCTTCCCCTTTTTTCCCCAAAACTTCAGTTAATCAGTATTACTGACTGCAAGCTGGAGAGTTCTAGTAATGACTACGCTAGGCTACGCTACGCTAGGCTACGATATGATATGATATTATGTGGGAGCAAAGCTCTGTTTTTGCAGAATACGCCTCTACCAGCCAAGCAAAAGCCCCCCCGGCTGAAATCAGCCAAAGCCAATATCCGCAACCATTTAAAAGATGTCACAAACTATTGGGGAGATGCTGCTGTAGCAAGACAAGCTTTGCTTTTAACTCCATTCAACGTGACGCTGCTCATGTTCAAACATAATCTCAGCACCTTTCAAGGATTTTTGGTCTTTATAGTATTTATCAAACACTGATCCATGATCTCCAGGTCCTCGAGGCTCCCTGATCTACAGTCGGGGATCGCTGGTGGGCCTCGCAGCTCCACTTCCACCCAATCGGCTAATTCTGGATCTTTTCTGCGTCAGCTCTAAGCTGTTGGAGTGACGGTGGCAGACACAGCGGAGCCTCATGCTGCTGCTCAGATCTTTTAACATTAAAGAACGTATACATCCACATGCTCTGACTTCTGTAAAAAAAAAAAAAAAAAAAAAAAAAAAAAAAAAAAAAAAATCACCTGCTCTCTTTATCTACAGAAAACAGTCATGGGTTCAAAGCAGCCAAGATACCAGACAAGACTATTTCTGGATCCCAACCTTTGCTTTTACAGCTCGGAGAGGGCTGCCATCGTTCAAGAGTGTTTCATATGATGCTATTGCACCCTGCGGGTTGTGGCCTGAGGGGGTGACGCACAGGCAGGGTGATCCTCCACGGTGTGGACCAGAGGCACAGCCGGACGGCGGGCAGCAGAGCCGAGCAGAGCGGCCGCCCGGCCATCTTTTCCACAGCTAGTAATAATAACCTGACTTCTCCAGTGAGGGAGCAGAAGGAGAGGCTGTACACTGACTGAATGGCACTCTGCAGAGAGAGGTGGACTTTAAGTCATAATCCTAATGAGTTTCATTGCTCTTAAGTGCTTTAAGAAAGTGCTACAAGAAAGAACAAACAACACATGTGTTTCACATGCCCATCTGAATGGAAGAAGAAAGATCCGAGGGAGGAATAATATTAAAGATACACAAGCTGAGATGAGAGGAAACAGAAAAGAAGGCAAAAACTACAAAAGAATGAAGCAATGCATGGCGAGGTTACACAAGCTGTTTAATTAAAGTTTGCTAGACAAACATACAAATGGCATATACAGTCCCTCCCTCCTTCTCATTCAAAACCACACAGTAGTGAAATAAAAGGACATCTAATTCAGCTGAAAAGCCCCCTCGCTGTGACTCCGTGCCCCGCGGAGCTTCCCGTGCCTCCTCGCAGCTTATATTTCTGGAGAGTGTGACTCACTCTCATTCACAGCTGTCTTGTGCTTTCCTGGGCGAGGGGGCTGGCGTTGATAATTAGGGGAGGAAAAGTGGCAAAAAAAAAAAAAAAAAAAAAAAAGGATCTAAAACGAGCCGTTTGGAGTCCCCCCCCCCCCGCTTTTCGAGCACCGAGGCGGCGTTCAGGAGCACTTGTGCTATTTCTTATCAGATCAACAGATCCCCGTGCAGCCCGGACTTTCCTGGCTGCCGCTGAGCTTCCTGCCGCAGTGGCGGTTAACGGGACGGCGGCGGCTCGGCAGCCCCGAAGGCTGTGTGCTGTAGCGGCGCAGGGAGAGCTTCAAACGCCGGGGTTCGACAGAGAAGGGTTTTGTCGAGGAGGAAGGAAACAAAGATGTTATGGATTCGCGCTGTAAGTGTGCAGCTGCAGAGTAAATCTGCTCTTTAATTTTAATGCTGTTCCTCGTCATGTTTAACACAGTCAAACACTGACTGATGACTCCATGTTTTATGAATAGCATCATTATTAATAAAACACTAACCCTTTTAGTTCGAGTGATGCATTTTCAACATAAAGGCCACGTGGCCCAGTGTTGTCAAGGGCGCTGGGAGCTGGGACTGAGCCGCTGGGGTTTATGATGCTAACGTCAATTCCTCCACCTGTCACATCCACATGTAAGGAACCCAGCCGGGATCTCAGGATGGGATTAGCGGAATGCGACGCCCAGCGCATTGGCGATGTATAAGATCAGTCCCGCCATCTGTTTGGAAGAGGCAATAAAAACCAATGCCTTTAATTTCTCTCTCTGCTGGAATAATTAGGCCATTTATATTCTGCACTTCATGATTTAAGAGAGGAGCGTGGGGAAAAGTCGATATTGGGACTATACGGGCAGCAGCATTTCAGCCATCAGCTTGTCCAAGTCACTTTGCTGCGATGATTTATGTATGGCCTTGCAACATAGCTTCACTAGGTAACGCCACTGTAATATATCCAGCTCCTGGCCATTACTCCTTCCCCTGATAACCTCAACATGCAAGGAAACTCCATACTAAATCACAGAGTGCTGCCTGGCCTCCAGGCTTGTGGCGCGCTATGAACATGTTTTCACCCCCCGTCCCCCACAAGGCTCCTCAGAAAACCCCCCATGCTGCCTGTACCTGGGGAGACGCTTTGTTCTTAGGACTCATGCTGACTTATTAACACAAACTGACAGCCACGATCATCTCCTTTGGTGTCAGCCTCGCGTACCTCGCTCCTCCTGTCCTTCTGCTTCATGAAGATAACGGCGGCGATCACAAACACAAAACCAAATGTCTGAATCTGAATCATTTCTCCGAGACTCGGTGAACTACTGTATTTAGCAGAGAAAAACAAGTGACTCATTAGCAGTAATTTGGCCTCTTGATTAGACGGATTTATCCTTGAGCTCATGAGCAGTACTCTGTCTGCCTGAATTCAGGTAATTCGATCAAAACACTTCAAACATTTACACAGACTTTGACCTGCTTTTCACTGCACTTTGTGGCATTCTGGGTAATTGGATGTGCCAAGCATGAAGCTTTACCTTTACATGAACAGAAACACCTTCTGGAAGAAGAAAAAGATTTCCTGATTTCCTTGGCAGATCAGGTCTGATCGTCTCGCACACCTGCTTTAGTCCGTGACTCCGGACCTTTTCTGACCCACTTGAACACAATCGTGACACATCCATATTAAAACAACCTTTGCGTCGCCATTTTTCATGAGTTTGACCTTCCCGGAGCTCGGCGGGAAACTCTCATTACTCCCATCTTTGGCCCGTGGTTCTCCATCGTCTCTCTCTTCCCTCATTTCCACCTAATGTGTCTTTCTCGGCGAGGCTCTTGCCCAATGGCGTGTGAGCAGTAATTTGTCATGTCCCTCTAAGCGTAACCAAGACGAGGTGGCAGGGGCCCCGGGGCACCAGCCTCTGCGCTACCTGAAACACCAACACTTGTGCTTACATAATGGCAGGTTCTGAGGAAAAGCAAAGGGTGGAGGGGGAGGTGGGGATGGAAGAGGCCTATATGTAGCCGGGGAATAGGGGAGAGAAATGCTCGCAGAGATCCTGCAACCAAAAGAGAGGAAGAGCTGCATTAATCATGACAATACCTTGAGAAGACAACCTCCATTACATCAGTAGAGGGAGGCTGCCTCTCACAGAGGAGAAGGCAACAGTCAGTGCCACACAATACCAGGCTGATATTGCCTCAGGGCTTTAAGTAGGAAGGGCTTTGGCTTCCTGCTCAGGCAGTCCAGCATACTTCCCACGAAATCGCCCATGGCAGGCGCACCGGACTTTAGAAAACCGCTGCCCCAGTCTTTGACAAGATCAGCTCCTCGGAGAGACGCTTTCGTCATAGAAAAGCTTGAACTTTGCCCAGAAATGTGAATTTTCACTGCATCGGTAAACAGTGACAGCATGGGAAAATAGTTTTGATGGGCTCATAAATGGGATTCCATGTTGTGCAGTTTGGGACTCGGATCTTAATGGAGTGAGCTGACGAGTCTCTTTAATCAAGCTGACGCTGGTGCTTTTGGCAGCGTGTCACAGGAGTTTAGCCCGAGACAGGTTTGCACATTTTATGCTGGGTGAAACTGGACCGGGGCCACGCTTCCGCAAACAAGATTGCGGCGACGGCGACATCGCGGCTATCGCGCCGCACCTCGCATCTGAACTGTGAACAAAAAAAAAAAAACCCTTTTGCAAGACGACGAGCAGGAAAACCAATTACGCAAGGGAGGACATAAAAGAGGAAAATGCAAATTGAACGATAAAAGCCCCCTCGAGTGGGCAAAAAAAAAAAAAAAAAGGGAGCGTGGCCGGTCCGGCTGTGCCTCGGAGCCACGCTGGAGAAACGCTGGAGAGCTCTGCTGAGAGGTGATAAAATAAAGGGGACCACGCTTATAATAGCCTGCAATATCTTCACACATCACGGCGTCACACATCTGCACTCAATGGGTGTGTGTTGACCGCATTTTGCTTTTCTCTCCTTCCATCTTTTTTTTCTTCCCCTCTCCTTTCACCCTTCCCCGCTATAATCTATTTACTTATTTATCTTGCTCCCTACAGAACAACACCAGCATCAGCACTTAGGATCTCATCGGTTACGAGGAGACAGGTCACACGCGGCATACGGCCGTGTGTCTGCAGAAAACTGGAAAATTTCTCATCTTGCTGCAGTGGCGTCCCGCGAGGGGCTCTGCGAGCGCTCGCGCTGAAGGTCGACGCCGGCGTCACGCCGGAGGTAATGTGGTGCGCGCCACCCCGGCGAGATGGCCACATCTCATTTTCAGAAGAAAAAGGCTCTCCTAGGGCTGCTTTACTGGGAAAGGCGTGCAGGCTGCAGAAAGCACTGGCTGGAAATAAACAAACGGATCAATAGCTGAACAAATCAATTGTTATCAACCTATCAACACGTCACCGGCTGAAGGCTTGTTCTTATATTGTAGTTGTGGGACCAGCGGAATTGTTTTGTTGGTTATCTCATGCAGAAAAATAAACGTAAACAAAGAGATCGGCTCCATTAAGCACTGCCTGATATACTTTTTTTTTCCCCACCTCCCTCTCTCAATTTGTCCTTTTTGTCATTCATGAATCAAGGCCTTGGGAGCCACTCCCTCCCCGGTGGAACGTCCTCCACGGAGAAGCAGAGGAGAGACGGATCGAGGCAGCAGCTGCGAGTTTCAGTCCCCCGCTGACTGATGAAGACGGCGCTCCGGGGAGGGTCAGTTTTCGGCAGGGTGGCTGACACACACACACACAAAAACACACACACACTTGGTCCTCCGGCCTCTGGACCGACACGTAAACAAAAGCTTCACAGAACGCAGACTGTGTCCGGCTCATCTGGTCACAGCGGCGGCAGCCATTGCTCCTGTCTTAATTAGATTACCCTTCCCAATTGTAAAGTGAGGCTCTGATTGGAATCACTATCTAGGCTTTGCATCTCAGCCATTTCTTATCTTTGAACAACAGCAGTATTGCACGATGATTACCAAGCAGCTCAGTGCAGGAATGGCTTGGACTGAATTTTAATTTTTGCTGGTTTACATTACAGAGCAAATAGTTTTCTGCGCCTACGACAAAGTTAATGAGGCACATGTCATTCTTTCTAATAAATGAATACAAGCTGGATGACAAATAGACTCATATTAGCTCTCTTATGGCTGTATAACCTGGATATATTTTCATTTTATGGCAGTAAAACAGTTGAAAATTGGCAATAAATTAGCATTTTTGGCCCCTTTTCCAGGATAACTATCAATTCCCTATTCTCTATTACTGTATTTGTCTCATAGGAACACTGTGCAACATGCTTGTGAATCTATTCTCAGATGGTCGTACTACAGAAGTCCTCAGTCATGACCAATACACGGTTAAAAGCTCTATTTTGCAGTTGTTTTTTTGCTGTCATTGTGAATGACATTTATCTACCTTCTCTTGTAGGGAAAGTTATTTCACTGTAAATCTCACTCAAAATCAGATTCAGGTATGCATTTTTTTTTTACTAATTCATCTTAATCAAGCACATGAGTCAAGAATGTTTTTTTGTTTTTTTTTTTAGCAGAGCAACTTGAAGCGCCAATAAAATGCTTTCTATCTATGCTCGGTATTTCAGCAAAGGTATAAATCACTGGAAGAGCAGAAGGCCAAAATGCTTCTTTCCAAAGAAAGATAAAAAAGTTGTATTTTTACATTCCTGAAGATTATACCTGTACCTCAAACGGATCACAGTGGTTGAATTGACGGCTTCGGCAGTCTTAACCCAACATGTGTCCATCTCTGAAAGACCATTGGCTGTTGATCACAGCTGACCAGAAATATCAGAGTGGTTTTCAGGAGAAGATCTATTTGCTGGGATGTTAAGACGGCAATTTAAAGTAGTTTAGGAACAGTTCAGTCCTTTGGTATCAAGCTTTGGCTGAACAACTGTTCATATGAAATGTATCGTTTTTTAAAATGTGGAACCACGAACAGGGATTTCAAACTGACTTCCTGATCGGTACTGTGTGTGTGTGTGTGTCCCCAGACTGACTGTGATTCTCAGCGATGTTAGTCATTCTGTAAAGTCACCATCGATCCTTACATTGAAATAAACTGACATGAAACTGAAAAGGGAGAGTAAAACTAGACTTATCATGACCTTATTGCCACTTTAAAGACATTCCTGGCAAAGCTAATGGAATACAGTTCAGCTTCACCACTTCTAAACTGTTTAGGATTCCTGAAGAGCTCACTGAAAAGGCAGACGTCAAGTAGAGCAATGTAACCAAGACGACATGTCCAAGCTGATGTTAACGTTGGCAGGGGACGTCACATGCACCTCGTAGATGAAAAAATAACTTCAACACTTTAGACTTTGGATCATTTCAATTCAGTCTAAATATGGAAGAAGTCTTCATTTGTATCTATGTTAGTGGACGGATAAAGCTAATCTCTGCCCACAGGAATCCTTTTTAGGAATTTTCTGGATCAACCACTGAGCAGAATAAAAATGTGAGGCCTTAATAGCAAATAGTTTATTAATAGTAAAACTATCACAACAAGTTGGTGATTTGTGTTTTGGTAAACTCACTCATATCTACTGCTGCTAATCTACTAAGTGAACACAAGGCCATTTTTCAAAGATACACTAATGAATTTAGCCAGTTTAAAGAAAACAGCTGCTCAAAAGATGAAAATCTGCAAACCTCGAGGCTGATGAATCCAGTTTCCAGGAACCAAATTGCTTTTCCTCAATTTCAAATCACTCCACAATCCCAGCCTGGTCTATTTCACTGGAGAGTTCTGTTGTCTAGAGTTCTCTGCTCATAAATTACCAGCTGTAACCTCAGACTCATGCAAACGACACAAACTTTATCTCCACCTTCCCTCTGGTAGGACCTGGGTGATCAAAGCTATTTTCACTTGCTGCACCCTCAAAGTGAAACACTGACCCCATTTACATAATATTTGAAGTGAAAATGCTTATTTTCACAGTTTTTGCTTCAGAAAGGTCACCGTTATGTAGCAACATTTGCGAAAACGATATCCGTTTAAACAGAAATGGCAAAAATGCTGAAATGATGCAGTTTTCATGCAGGTACTGTTGGTTCTTTTTGTAATGAAACCACACATGCACACGGAGAACAATGCACGATAAGCATTAACGATGGCGAGTACAGGGACAGACAACAAAGTTGGATTGCTGTTGAAGTTGAAGAATACGGACTGGGAGTCATGACAGTGGAGGAAAACACTGTTACTCTCCATGTGCAAAAGATGTACTTCCTACAGTCGTGGTGCACATGCACAGTAGCAGAGTTTCAGAAAATGTCCACCCGGTCTACACCCAGTCAGAGCATTTTCAAAAAGTTCCACCTTGGGAACCATTTTTCAAAAAGTTGCGTTTTCAGTGGCTCCGACCACCGCTGTTTTGTTAATGGACCCTCAGAATGCAACAGAAGTTTTCTGGCACTTGAAAACGTCGTGTATACAGAGCCTCAAACGCGACACTCACAATCACCTCATTGTTGCAATAAATTCTTCAAAATTAATCTTTTTAGGTGTGGTTTTTCATGTTATTTGCGTCACTATATTTGATTTTACTTATTTTGTTCTTGTTGTAATGTGTAAAATGTTTGAGCTTGATCAAAAGCACTCTCGAAATAATAACTGTATTATTAACAATACATTAAATTTTAAATAAGTGTTACCAGAATTGAACGTCATGTAAACAACTAAATCAAGAAATTATTTTTTATTTATGATTAACTAGAGACCGGAAACAATGACTCATTAAAAAAAGATTTTATTCATTTTTTTAATTTTTTTTTTTTACATTTCTCCTTTCCACAACAGAAAAATGACTCCGAATGTTTTTCTTCTTAAATAACTACAATTGTTTTTACATTTTTTAAAATTATTTATTTTCGATCAGCGGTCAGAAGAGCCGATAACGTGGCCGTGATGGGAGGAAGAGGAGGAGGAGGAGGAGGAGGAGGAGGGAGAGGAGGAGGTACAGTCGGGAGCAGTATTTGGAAGTTGTGAGGCAGACACTTGCTATTCTCCAGCACACACACACACACACTCAGAGAGCGAGAGAGAGAGAGAGAGAGAGAGAGAGAGAGGAGGAGAAAGAGAGACGGACTCGCGCGGCGGCGGCAGACCGCGCTCCGCTCCGCTCCGGTCCGCTCCGTCGTCCCGGGCTGCGCTCCAGCCCGCGCGCGCTCTCTTCCTCCACTGTTGCTAAGGGGAAATGGATGAGTCCCCCGGAGCGGTGGTCCCTCTGCTCGCCCCCCCGGCAGCCCGCCCGCAGCCCCCCGGACCGTTGACAGGAACCACCGCGGACAACGTGACGCGTCGGCGGCAGCTCTGCACCAGCCGGGGTAAGGGTTTATCCTAACCGCCTCCAAAACCCCGGGAAACACACACTGAGCTCGCACACACGTTTCTTTATGTCAGCCGTCCATTCACAAAGTTTATGTCTGTCTACACGCTAAACATTCCCGTGTATTTTAAACTCTTCAGCTGATTCGGTAAACAGCAGCGGACCGGCTGGATGGATATACAGTACCGGAGTGGGCACTGCAGCTTTAAGTCCACATAGCTATTGAGCGTTGCAAATACCACAAACTCATTTCTGCCTCTCCAATAACAGCTCTATGGGGCTCTGTAAAGGCATAGGCAGCACGTACAAAATGCACACATGCACAACAACCCCCTCCTCCTCCTCCTCCTCCTCCTCCTGCCTTGGTGTCTTGCTTACCTACAGCCAGCCTCTCATCGCTGGAGCCTCATGCTGTCCTTTGTTTCCAGCCAGAAAAAAAAAAAAAAAAAAAAAGAAAAGTCTGCTGGTGTGAGGTGAATGAGATGAGAAAGAAGAAGGGAGCGTGAGGAGACCCACTCACTTCAATTTTCTTCTCTCCTCCAGTCCCGTGGAGCTGCAGCTGAGGAGTTGAGGAGCTGAAGGATTCGACCGGCCAGCCGATACGCCACTGAAGGAGGGGGGGTGGGGGATCGGCTGGACGAGCCTGGCTGGCGCCGGGCTGAATGCTGCCTGGAGAGGACGGCGGCTCCGGAGGCGGCCGCATCCGCTTGTAAAGGAGCATGGCATCCACTGGCATGCAGATCTTTGGATTTGTTCTGGCGCTGCTGGGCATCATGGGCGCCATGGTGGCCACGCTGCTGCCCAACTGGAAGGTCAGCGCCGACGTGGGCTCCAACATCATCACCGCGATCTCCCAGATGCAGGGCCTGTGGATGGACTGCACGTGGTACAGCACGGGCATGTTCAGCTGCACGCTCAAGTACTCGGTCCTCTCGCTGCCGGCGTACTTGCAGACCGCTCGCACCACCATGGTGCTGTGCTGCGTGCTGGCCGCCATGGGCCTCTGCCTGGCGTCCCTGGGACTGAAATGCACGCGCTGGGGCGGCGGACGGCGCTCCAAGCGGCACGCGGCCATCGCCAGCGGGGGCTGCTTCGTGGCCGCGGGCTTCCTGTGCCTGGTGCCCGCGTCGTGGTTCACCAACGAGGTCATCACCAACTTCCTGGACTCCAGCGTGCCCGAGAGCAATAAGTTCGAGCCCGGGGGCGCCGTGTACGTGGCCTTCGTCTCGGCGGGGTTCCTCTTCGTCGGGGGGTCCATCTTCTGCATGTCGTGCTCTGGAAAGAGGCACGGCCCCCAGGACCTGGTCCTGCTCCCTCCCCCGGACAAGCTGCTGCTCCAGCAGCAGCAGCAACAGCTGCTCCAGCAACAGCAGGAGCTCCAGCACCAGTACTGCTCCCTCTCCCCGCTAGACAATAAGACTGGCTACAGCCTGCAGGACTATGTGTAATAAAGCAGCACTGTGTAGGCTACGGCTAAACGGAGACGAGCCCGAGGAGGAGGAGGGGGGGGAGACCATCACAGCTTATGCTACACACAAGCCTCCACTCCAGCTGGAGGTGGGGAACAGATGAGAGAGGAGGGCAACAACTTTGAATCTATTTTCCCCTTCTCCTCTATCTTGCCCCCCCCCCCCTTTTTTTTTCCTTCTTCTGTTTTTGCAAGCACAAGCAGTGGAGGTATTCCCTGAGCAGCGCCTTGGAACAAACAGCGTGAATGTGTAAGGAGCCAGGATGAGGTGCAGCAGAATCGAAGGAAGCCGCCAACCAAATGCAGACACCCTTCATCAGTAAATCACAGAAAGAGTTCCCCGGGGGATGGATTAAGCAAATAAGGAAGCCTTCTCTGTAGATTTTTTTCCCCTTTCCTCGCCAAAGGTTTGAATTGGAGGAGAATATATAAAAAAAAAAAGCAATCATTTAGCTGCTATTTACAATCGTTCTGCACCCTGTCATTTTGCAAAATAGGCAATATAACGCCCGAAAAGCAGTAAGTAAAAAACCCTTTCATAGCAAGCCATTGTAGTTTTTCTTCTTCCTAGCCACTAGAATGCTACGTGGAGTCGATTGAAATAAATGGTCATATTTTTGTTAGCTACTAGACTGATGTTGATATTTTGCCTCTAGAGCATGCTGCGTGGAGCCTGTCTGTGTATTAATACAGCGGAATGCCTGGTAGAAGACTGAGACATAGCCACACAATGCCTGTGCCTGAAAAGCTGTAGAAACATTACCCTGCTGGAAACTGCTCAGAGAGAGAAACTGTCAGGACGAGTGGACGTGGGCTGCCGGGCGGGATTCGAGGAGGGGTGGAAAACGCAGACAAACCGATGCCTGCGTTTTCTCTCTGCAGGTGCAGAAATATGAGAGAGATGGAGAGGAATGTACAGGGAGAGAGAGAGAGAGAGACAGAGACATCCAAGGCTTTCAGCAGTGAGGACCGTCTCGCTCGCTGCTTTTCATATTTGCCATCCAAACAAAAACAATCTGCCTGCGAGTCGCATCTCGCCCCGTCCTAATCTATTCCAGACGAGCACGTCCGCACTTACACATGCTGCTGTGTGTCTTCATGTACACAGTAAACACTCAGACACGCCGGCTTCTTCTCCTCTTTCTATTCTGCATGTGCTTTTCACTCCTGTCATCCGCCTCCACACTGCCATGGAAACAGCATTCAGCTTTCAAATGTCTTTATTGTCTGGGGGTATGTGCATGTCAGTCAGGGAAGTTGTTTGGGAGGGGGTGTTGGGGGGGAGGAGAACATCTTTTCTCGCGCCGTGAGCTTTAATCAGAGCCTCCGCTCGCGCTACTTTGACTAATCCCCCTTTATTAGCAGGCGACACGAGACAGCATCCCTTGGACAGGGGTTTGGAAAACGTCTCGTCTCTGCAACCCACACTTTGGGGATGAACAGATGTCTAATGGTGCATTGGCGGAGGGTGGCGAAAAAGTAGAAAAGAGACGGTTCTGGAGTCATGGTCGGCTGGGCGGCTGAGAAGGGTTTGAGTCATTCTCCATATGTGACTTGTTTTCCAAATGCGTCAGCAGTGCGTCTCTGCGGCCGGTCTGCACCTGCAGAAGGTCTTCCAGTCTCAGATTGCTCTCACTTTCTTCCCCGCCGTTTCTCTTTCACATACCAGTCGCTCTATTTTTTGTCTTTTTTCCCGTCCTGTCTGTGTCACACGGCCGAGTCCAGAACGGAACGGCGATGCATGTTGAAGGCATGTCTTCCTCACGCGCACGTGCACACGTAAACAAAACTCCCTCCTACACATGTGTCACTTGTGCGGCTTTGCTTTCACTTCCACAAACCGGAGCGTGAGTCTCTCTCTGTCTTTTTTCTTTTTTCTGAGGCGAGGATAAAGGAGGAGGATTGTTTTTTTTGTGCTGGAGACAGGCCTTGGCAGTGATGTATGGAACTGCACGTTCTCTCCTTCTCTCTCATAAACATGCGGCTTCCTGGGGGAGAGCAGATGGCTGAGCCCAGCTCGCCACCTGCAGGCCGCTGCCGGCACGCCACGGGCATCTCTGCGGGCGCCGCTGCCGGCCCTGGCAAGGCCCTGTGGGGGCCAGGTTTCAAACCCCCGCCCCACCCGGCCAACACCCTTTGCTTTAGCCGTATGTCAAAGCCGACAGAACTGGCCTCACTGCCCAGGCACCATAAACCGATGCAATAAACAAAGTAAAGAATGTGCCATGTCATCAACTAATACAGACACAGTATGTGTTTTGAGAATGTGCCAAATCGTCTCATGATGACTCGTTTTAATAATACCCGGAGTTCTTTGTGTTTATTTTTTTATTGCGTTGTTTGTACATGAATTATACATCAGCCAATGTTTTATGGATTTGTGATTTGTTCTGCCAGACTAAGTCTCAAGTCAACTCGATGCCTGTGTACAGTCCAGTGCAGCTTTCGAGGGTTATTTTAAATCCTCTTTACTCCTCATTTCCCCAAAGCACAGCCAGACTTCACTGGGTACGAGGGTTTCGTAAGGGAGACACGAGTGTGGTCTTATTCTAGAGGAAGAAAATGGATTTGTTTCAGGAATTCTGCTTCACTGTAGGTCTGTGACAGCTGTACGCAGGCATCCGAGGTTCTGAGCTGTTTGTTTTTCTACTGAGGGGCCGGAGCTCCCTCGGATTGTTTCAATATAAGATACAATACCATGTTCATACCATATCTTCTTTATAAGAAGACTACTCAGTGCACCTTTCCTTGTATTACTTTATGAAACAGCTTTTGGTTCAAGAGGCTGAGCGTTCCAAGCTCTCTGGACCGGGACAAATACACGACATACCTGGCACTCTGGAGAAAACAAAAGCGAGAGAGGGATTTCCGTCTGATAGGATTCAGCTAAAGACTTCTCTTTTTTTGTGGCTGTGCAGCTTGATCATCATCGGCACGCAATTTCATTAGCTTATAAATGGCCAGAGTGCAAAAGTGACTAGGTCCTAAAAGTCTAAAGAGTTACAACTCTCCCGCATATACTGTACCGAGACGTTGATTTATCATTTTGATAACTGCAGCTTATTTTTGTGGATGCTTTAGCACTTCTTACTTTGCCAGAGCATATTTGTGATGATGAACAGTTCACAAGTTCTGATACAGTTGTCTCAATGTGCTTGTGCAAGTAGTTCTATTTTTTACCAATAAAACTATTTTGTGAAAGCAATGTGGCTCCCAGTGTGTGTGTGTGTGTTCGTGTGTGTGTGTGTGGGTGTGGCCGGTGAGGATGGAGAAAGCGCTCATCTCCCTGCCGAACAGGCTGCTCGCATGCAGCAGTATCAATCCAACTGAAACAGGCATCCATAAAACATGACTATGTACAAAATGGGCTCTGAAGGAAGGATTCCTCTCAGACGGCGCCCGAGCTCCTGCAGTCGCTCCTCGGTGAAATATCCAGCACGAGCTAATAGCGAATGAAACAATGCCGACGCCCCTGAGGTTTAAGGGAGCGCCAGTTATCTGAGCTGCTGGGTTTATCTGACACAGTGTAATGAGTTTACTGACACATGTAAACCAGCTCGCAGTGGAAATCAGTGAGAAGGAAAAAGGCAATCCATGAGGAGGAACGACAACCACAGACACATATTTTAGCTTGCTGCAATAATTTGCCTATTGGCACCCAAGCCATTATTCAAAAAACAAATACTGCTTAAAGTTATACACCATTAAAAAAGACATTTTATCCACAAAAATGTGATTGGACGAAATTTAACGGTAACGCAGAATTTACACAGATTGGCTGAATTTAAATTAACGGTTGTCATTGCAGCATCGCAGCTTCTTGGAGGGACTGACTAGGTGGCCCAACATGACAACTATGTTGTTTTCAGTGTTTGACGTTTCCGTGTAAACGGATATCACTTCTAAAATGTTGCTGTGTGAACACGAAAGTGACACTGAAAACCAGATAAGATGCTTGAAGCTGTTGTCACCTGCACGGGGCCCCAGGACGCCTGACCCGAAGTGAAACTGCAAACCTTTGCAGAGTTTCTAAAATGTGTTTGGACATTCACAGAGGTTTGTTTTTCCATTTAGTCAAGTTGAAAGTTCTTGAAAGTGTGTCCCAATAATTAAGCGATTTGTTTTTTAATTGAAAAATAGTCTCATAATAATTTCCAATGTCATAAATTTGTCTTGATCCAGACTCTTGTGCATTAAAAAAGCCGTTTGCCAGTTTGAAAGTTGTGATTCTTGACGCTGCACTACATCGGTGCTTCCGTTCCAAAACAGTCGCAAGTCTGAAAAATGTGGTAATTCTGTCCGGTAAACGGCGTTTGAACTACATGTGAGTTTTTTGACCCAATTTTCTCTGCGAGTCAGTCTGATTTATCCCGCCGACATCTGTGTGACGTATGCAAAGTCCCATTTCACTTTGACTCCCAGTGAAAAGTGTCACTAATTCACATATTTTCCTCCCATTTTTGTGTCTCTAACTAGTTCACCTAGAGCTGGAGGCTCAGCATGTGCTTGTATAATCTACCGGTACTCCAAATACAGTCTATATGTATCCTCTAACCTTTAAAGCTAAATTTACATACACTGTAGCTATGGTATTTATGAAGATAACAACTGCTCACATTTTTTTTTTTTTACTATTAAAAGGAAACAACAGATTCTTACGAAGACAAAATAATATTACTACAATTACATTATGTGCTGCTCACTGAAATTAAAACATGAAAAAAAATACTTGTGTATTATGTGGGTTCATAAAAGCTACAGGATGTAACCACAGAGAGAATGAAGATGCCTTGTTTAATGTGATCAAGCACAACAGCTCAGCTGGATACATGATCAGAGATGCTTTATTTAACTACGTGTTTATTTCTGATGTTAGTTTGCAGAGATTTCCCATCATTCTTAAATTTGCAGCCAAGGAAGACATAAATATTATTTACACATCCTTTAGATTGACAAATGACATGTTGAGTGAGTGAGTACCAAAACAAGTGGCGTACAAACATGTTCCTCCTTTACATATTGTTTCATGAAGTAAAAAATGTCCAATATTTGTGGTTTTCAGTCACTTTTGGTTTGTCCTGTGTATTTCTTAATAAATGACGGTTCACGTAGGCCTTAAAAATAACAAAATAGCTATTGATTAATTCAGAATATCAGATTTAATCCATCCCTGCTTTCGATCCAAACAAGCATGTGATTCTAATAATATATCATTTGCTGACATAGATAAAGGTTTTAGCAGATTCCTTCTGTAAACAGTCCACTGTATGAATATTGTTGGCTTTGCCCCGTAATAAGCCGTTTAATGAGCGAGGCGGTATAGCAGTTAGCACTTTCGCTTCGGCAAGATCTGATCCTGAGCGCCATTTGCATGTTCTCCCTGGGGAATACAGTTTACTCCCGCAATCCGAAGAACTCCTTGTTAGCTGAAGTTCACTGGTGACTCTCGTAGGAAAGATGCGTCCCCCGTGAGCCCTGTGACTGACTGATGACCTTTCTCGGTTTTACGCCGCCCTTCAACCAACATCAGACAAAACCGCGAGTCTTTGCTGAAACAGGTGAAGAAAACGGATTGACGGTTCCTTCGCGCTCGTTTTACTTCAACCGAGAACACAACACCTTGTTTTCCTCTGTGCCACATATAGCCCCCGCATTTCAGATGGATCCCTTATTAAATTAGTTGGAATCTGGGCCCTAATTACAGCTGATTGGACGCCAAGCGTGCGAGGCGAGGCTTTCCTGAAACAAACCCGGATTATTCAAGGCTCCCTCGCATTCTCTGGCTCCTCGTTGGTTATGCAACAAGAGTGCAGATCAAATAACTATTCCTCTCATGGGGAAACACTAATAAGATCTGCTCCTCTGTGTATTTAACCTACATTTCCCATCAAAGACTTTCACCCTGAGTTGCCACTATGACAGATCTGAAATGCGAGTCTTAAATGAGGGGAGGTGAGCGCACGTCGATCCCCGGCAGGGGTTAATCGTGTGTCAGCTTTTTTTCTTTTAACTCCTCTGCCCCGTCGAATCCGGAGATTATTTCCCCGACCTTTCCGACCGGCGGATAACCTCCCTCCGAAGATCGGCCAGAGACAGAAATGGTCGATGCGCGGGAGGAGATCAAATGGAAAGCCACCGATCAGACGCCGAGATGGAGACAGATACGAGAGCTCGCCGAGGAACCGTCACGCCGCCGCGCTCTTAAACTCCATCAACGATCAGCGCGCCGCTCGGAATACAGCCGGCGCTCAAATCGCTCCGGTACGTCACCGTGGTTGACGCTCGGCTCCTTCGTGTTGGACGGCCGTTACGCTCACGGCGGCTCGCGCCGGAGATATAATGCGGTCGTCAACGAGCGAGGCCGGATGACCTTCCTCCGTCGGCGCCGCTCTGCCCTGGTCCCGGTTGCTCGCGCCGGGCTGCGGGAATAATAGTAACGACCTTGGCTGTGCAGTAAACTGCTGAGAATGGCAGTAAAAGCTCCGGAGATGACAAAGGGAGAGCTTGTAGGAAAACAATACACTCTGACAGTTCAAAGGAGAGGGCCCTCTCAGATCGGAGCTCTCGAGCGCGGGGTATGGCGAGCGGCGGCGAGGGGAGGGCTCGGTGAGCTGAAGGTGAGCGAGGCTAAACGCTCAAAGGGTGCGGAGACGTCAATTGTTTGCAATCTATATCTCGTCTGATGAAAGCGGACTGTCGAGATTCTGCAATATCAAAGACAAGCAACCGCGGGGATTGACATTGTCAGGTAAGCTGGTTTTTAGCTAAAAAGATTAATATCCATCAACAAGGGCCTTTATAAACTCCATCATCACGCCCCCTCAATCCAACCTACTCCCTCAATCCTTTTAAAAGCCCGAAATTAAGTCATAAAATCACAGTGCATGAAGTTTAAATTGGAACGTTCAAATAACCTTCAGCTTAATAGCTTATAGATTGATGCCTCTCATTGTGGTGCTGAGTTTTTTTCCTCTCCTGACTTCATTTGTTACTGGTTTATCGTAACGCCGCTACACTCATTTGCAGCAGAAGATGTCTGGTCTTGGACTGCAGCCAGGGCTTCGGAGCCATTACTCAAAATACCTGCGCACGGCGCCGTGCATGCTTACCAGGCTAAACAAAGCTGAATTCGCTAAACTCCGAGCGCTGACTCCGGTTCCTCGTTAGGAGGAGCAATAGATCTCGGGAGATGTTCATATAAGCCGGCTCTGCCAACCTCGGCATTTTGTTTAAGGAGAAAGAAGAAGAGGCGGAGTATTTTTAGATTTCCTGTGATGTATCGAGACCGAGCCCTCAGACGTTTTTTTTTTTTTCCCGCGCCGGCACGCGTCATTGAAACAACTTTCCAGGATCCTCTTGATACCGCGTTTGACCTCGTTTAGGCGATGGGAACGGGCCTGGATGGATTGTGAGAGTGTGGGCAGCGTGGCTGGAGGTGAGAGAGCGCGGCTCGCTCTCTCCGGGGGGATTCTGACCGTCGAGGCGAGAGCTGGGCCACTTCAGGTCACGGAGAAGATATCCATCACTTCGCCCGGTCACCATTGATTCATCAAATCCATTTCATAGAATTTTAATATTCCCAGAGAGGAAGGTCAGCGAACGCTTTCAACTGGAGCGACAAACCAAAACTCCAGCTGAAGATGAGCACGTCTGCAGGATTCTGAGTGCGAAGTCCCCCCCCCGCCCCGACGACTGCCAGCTATAATCGATGTTCAATGCAGCATTAACAAATTTAATTTGGGCTCGGCTCATCTGGCCTGTGCTCGCGCTGGATGACTGTGTACAAGGCGAACATCTGTAGGGCTCTCCTCTTGTGAGGCTCAGCCGGTCGGTGGGTGACGGCTGATGCAGCCATTACTCAGAGCGGGCTGACGACCGGCCCAGACAACCATCTGCTGGAGGTACGCCTCGCTCTGCTTTCAGATCGATCTCTGTCATGAATCTGTCTCCCAGCGCTCCGTATCGCGGCGGACGGGGGAGGGAGGCTCTGCTCATGCGCCGTCCTTCTGCTCGATTCTATACGTCACATCGAAATTATCCGGTTGTAGAATCCTACCTGTCTGGATCCATCGTGATCGCACAGAATGTCAGTCGCCGACTCGTCTCTCTCCATTGACTGAATTAGCAGTTCTACTATATGTCCTTATTCGTTTTAAGAACACAGAAGAAACACTAAACATTGGTGATGAAGGAACGATTCCTATACTTTGAAAGTCAAGTCAAGCACCATCTATCTATCTATGTTTGCAGAATTCACCAGGTTTCGTCAGGGTTACTCTGGCAGCAAGTGTGCGACAGTAATTTGAGGATATCAGAATGATGGGATTAACAACGCTCATTTTCAGCATTTCTGCCATTTCTGTGTAAATGGACATAGTTTTTACCTGAAACGCCGCCGTCATGTGATCAGGGTGATTACAAACACCGAGAAAGACTAAAAGAGGAGCAAATGTCAGTAAAGATTCAGGGTGACCTTGAACCTCCATCGCCATGCCGAATGTAACAAATGCCCCACACCAATGAAGGCCATTTAGTTAATTAACAGCTTTTTAGTTAATTAACAGTTTTTTTTCTGTGCTGTCTGCAAACGCTTGCTTTTATCCACTGATAAGCCACTTATTGAGATTGAACACATTTCTTTAGGAACTGTAACAGGAACAAATTTCCACTGCCACCTACTTTCTTCTTTAATAAAAAAAAAAGAAAAATTAGACCACTGTAACCGTTTCTTCTTTACTTTTCCAATAACCAACACAGTTGTGAGCTCCACGCCGCCTGGAGCGGCTCTCCAGTGGAGACAGCAGGAAGCATGTGGCAGAGCATCTATTGCCCGACTTATGGACGAGCCGATTTTAATCACAGACGCGAGGAGACAGGATTGAGAGCAGCAGCAGGCCAACGCACACTCTTAAGGCTTTCCAAATCAGCTCTTTTCTCTGTGACGAGGCAGAGGCGGTGAATCTGGATGGTGTTCGCGTTGAAGATGCAGATGCTTGATGGCGGCGCGCGCTCAAGAACTCCTTGACCCCTGACCGGAATTTAAATTAAGAAAAAGAGTGTGAGGCGACCGAAGCGAGTCTCGGCTCGCTCACGGCGATCCTTCAGACGTATGTATCGCTGTGAATGACAGAGGCAATCTGAGGAGCGCTCCATCCGTCCGTCTGTGAGAGAATTAACCGGACATGAGAGACTAATACGGGATTGGAGACAGGTGACGTTTGGCAGGACGGACCCGGGGCGACGGGAGCCCCGGGGCGGGGGAAGGCGGGGGGCACCATCGATGCAGCCAATCGCTGCCTTTACAAACCTTCAAGGACAATCTCAGTCAATGTGACACAAGAGAGGTGCAGTGCAGTCCGGGGGCGAGAGGGATAAGGCTGACAAATTAAGCGGCGAGGATAAGAGCGTATCTGCCCACCCCGAGTCGATACGAGCCCCCGCAGCTGCTGATGTAAAACGGATTCAACATTTCCCTTCTCATTATCCCATTAGCTGGCGTTGGTCAGCTCCTCTCGGTTCAAACCACTGATGCTATTTTTTTCTGGTTGTGGTTGTTTGGAAAGGTTCAGTAATTTCACAGCTTTTTTTGGGGTGGGTGGGGGTGGGGGGTTTGGCTGTTTGTCTCATTACACAGTATTAAACCACTTCAAATGTGCTTCACGCTCCACTAATTGCCATATGTGTGGCACCGCACCTGCTGCAGCGCATTTTATTTACAGAGGCGCAAAACCCCGCCATTACTGGGAGAGGACGTTCAAGACGGCTGATGTTTCTGTCAAAATGTTCATAAACAGACACGAGTTCATCAATGCGAGACTCGGCTAATTCGACGGAGGGCAGACAACTCAGTCGCACGAAGCACAGAGCGCCTCGGGTTCGTCAGCCGACAATGATATGAAAAGAGAGGAAAAAAAAAAGAAAAGGAAAGGAAAAAAAGCCAGCTGTGCTTCAGTTCGGACAAATCTCCTTTCATTACCACGATCGGCAATCCCAGAGCTTCAGTGGCAGCAAGATAATTCCAACAATTAGACCAGTGAGCTGATTTATTGGCTATAGGTGGACGGTACGGTCACACCCGCTCTGAGGAGACAAGGATAGAAAAATGCTGAAAAAAGCACAAAACGGAGAGAAAGACCTTTGAGACTTGGCAGTGCTGCACGACCATTATGATTAACTTCTACCCACACACGGGGATATTTAACCGTCATCATTTTAATCAGTGGTGTCTAATTTTTCCCTTGAGCGCTGAGAGAATAGCCTCTTGTAAGCCCCCAGGATTAGGATGGTCCAAAAGTGTTTGTTTTTTTTTGGATTCCACGAGCCGATTAAATACACAAACGATTGGATTTTTTTGTTAGTTTACACCTTATTTTTTTGGTATGTTGACATCATCAATGCACTAAAAATGGGCCACCTTCATAGTAAAAGCAAGGCAGCTGCATTGGATGCATCATTGAGTGTTTCTAATCTGTCCCTGACCTCATCTGGGCCAAATCACCGACAGCTGAAGCGCCCCATGTGGCCTGCAGCCCATACTATGCTCAGGTGTTGCCTTGGACTGTTTTCCTTTCCACTATCCTCACACAAACGTCAAGTCAGGACATCTCTACACATCCATCATAACTTCCTCATGTTTTATTCTATCTTTGGTATTGCTCTATGTTTTCATAGTTGTTTATGATTTACAGATCAATCTGTAGAGAAACCTTTAGATTAAACCTGAAATCTATATTCCTTTATGACCCCAGTCGCTCCCCGTCGGCCCCCCACCCTCGCTTACATCCCGTGATGTCTCGCCGTAAATCAGCCGGGACGTTTTTATGCTTCATGCAATTCTGCGTAATTACTCTGGTGTGCACCAGTAAACAATGCAGCGCCGTGGAGCTTTTCATGAATTATACTGCATGACATAGTAGTAAAAAGAGGTCCTGCGCGGCGCGGAGGGCGCGATAGCATTAATGCACTCGCCGCCACTCGCGGGGCTTTTATGGGCCACCGGCAGCAAGAGGCCTGCTCATCAAACAGCCATCATCCCTCCTAATGATATCAATCCCACCAACTGCCCATTAGAACATTTAGTGCGGGGATAGACGGCCTGCGAGAGCGCGTGGGAGGTCCCCCGATTCATCCGCCGTGCGCGCGTGCGTACACGCACGCGTGCCATGCTTGACAGGCGTGCCGGAACCCATTAGGCCGCGGTTTGATGTCCGCGCGCGAGAATCAGACGCTCAGGAGAAAACAAATGCACAGCAAGAAAGCTGAGTGCGATGAAATAATCATCGGGAGCTTCTGAGAGAATGAACAATCAGCGCTGGTCCCATTCGCTCACATGCGTTTTATTCTCCACACAGGTGATTAAATATTTACCCACAGCGGGTCTCCCAGCCAGCCAGGACATTTTCAAGGGACCGACCGTACATATCTGACATCTAGCACCTGCGCTTTGATTCGGGAGGAGGAAAACATCTGTACGCAGATAGCAGGAGCGCTCTTCAAAACTCTCTTGTTTCTAATGCATCTTGGCGGAGCTGTCAATTAGCCAACGCTGATATTTCAAATCATCCAGCGCCGCTTTTATTTTTGTAATGCGCCCCCTGGTCCTAGCAAAAAATCTTTCAACTGAAGAAGAAAAAGCAGGAGACTCATGTTATATAAGAACCAACGCGTTTCTTTCGCCACTGGAAGACGCAGACGGAGAAAAACTGGGCCTAAAAAAGACCGAGGCCCTCATTACGGGGCGCAGTGTGATCGCACCACGTCTCAGATCCCCACCAGGCATCATTACAACCTCGAAAGGGTCCAGAGACAGAGGGGGGACGGCACTGATTCAACACCGAGGCCTAATGAAGCCTCAAAGCGAGGAGGGCGAGGGAGGGAGGGACGGGGGAGCGGCGGCGCCGCCGCGAGAGACTGACGGGAACATGGGACCAGACGAGCAGCGCAGATGAGAGCTGGAGTCTCTATTCCTGATAAAAAATGTTCAAATTGACATTAAACTTTCTCAACACTTGAAAAAAATTTTCCCTTCATGCTCCGAGAGCTGACATTTCCTCTGATTGTTCCGCTTTTGTAGCAGTGAGCACAGAGGTGCGCACCTGGAGACACACTTTAAACTCCTGTTTCATCTCGCTCGTAGGAGCGGCTCCGCTAAACGTCTGTGGGCTTTTATTTTGGCAAACACGAGGTTCCCTACCTCCGGTTTGGGAACGAAGGCGCGTCCGGGGATGGTGAAGCAGCTGTGGACGGTGCAGAGATACTGAGCCATGATGGAGAGACGACTCCTCTGTCTGCTGCCGGTGCTGGCCGTCAGCCTCTGAACACACCACACAAAGACTGGAGATCAGGAGAAGAAAGCTGATTTCTAGATTATGATCATTGGTAAATTTGCTGGTGTCATTTCACTATATTACACAGTAATTAACACAGTAATTTTTGACTATATGCTGAACTTCCTTATGTGTTTTTTGTGGGCCCGATTAGAATCTCTTCTGGGCCTGTTTTGGTCCACGGGTCTGATGTTTGACACCCTTGATCAATTAGAATCCGTGTATCATTCGTTCAATTGATATTCAATTAAGAATCCAAAAACAAAATATTGAAAAATGAGTCGTTTTTCCTTTTTTCCGTTTTTAAAATGAAAACAAATAAATGAAAATTGGTTTGTTTTTCAATATCCCGTTTGTTAAGACAGATCAAATAAAGGAAAGTTGAAATGCGGCCACAGAACAGACTTTAATGTGATTTTTCAATTTCTTCGATCTCCATGACCTGGAAGTTCTATCGTCTGTGTTTTGGTTTTTGTCGGCGGGAAGGTGGGCGGGTCACGGGACCCTGTGGGTCAGTTTAAGGCCAGCACACACTACTATACACTACTACAGAAGGATCAGGCCGAATTTTGCCCCGATCTTCTCCTCCCGACCGAAGCCGACAAGGTCCGACTGTCGGGAGTAAGATAATGATCTCGGGTCTGATCTTCGTGTAGTGTTCGGGGGGTTCAGAGAGATGTTTTCCAGTCGGAGCCTCTCGGGAGGCGTCGGAAGGGGAGATCGTAAATTATGAACATGTTTCATATTTCTGATCGCAAATCCTGTGGTGTGTGGAGCTCTGAGAGGCGCTGATCAGCTCCGGGTAGAGCTGTCCACTCCCTCGAAATAAAGCTTCCTGATTGGCTGGTGCTGCTGCTTAAAAAAAAGTCCCCTCTCAGCTGTCAGAGATGGAGACATATGTGAAACATATTCACTATATGACAGTGAAAGAGAAAAGTCAGAACTCCTAAACTCAGCAGTGCAGAAAGTGATGGTTAATCCTCAATACCTGGATCGCTCCTGGATAAACTGTATTTCCTCCATTCAGACCCAAACTCCGATCTGCTCATTCATCTGCATCGCCAGTCCTGCAATAATCCCGATGTTTGAATTCATGTCCACTATTAACCATCATGGAAAAAAAAAAAAAACAACTTTCCCTGCCTTCAGAGAGACGAGCGACGCATAATGAAATTTACCTAATCGCTTAAGAGCAGTAGCAGACTCTGACAAAGCTACTTTTTTAGATCACCAAATATCTTAAATCATTCTTTTTGTCCCCAGATTGGATAGTTTACACCAGAATAAAATCTCGTTGAGCTTTGATTAGGTAAATTTCATCATGCGTCGCTCTTCTCTCTGAAGGCACTGAGTCAGGATATTAAAGTTGTTTTTTTTTTTTTTATTTATTTTTTTCCTCATTCTTCCGTGATGGTTAATGTAGGACTTGCGATGCAGATCGGAGTTTGGGTCTGAATGGAGGAAATCCAGTTTATCCAGGAGCGACCCAGTTATTGAGGATTAACCATCACTTTCTTCACTGCTGAGTTTAGGAGTTCTGACTTTTCTCTTTCACTGTCATATAGTCAATATATATCACATATGTCTCCATCTCTGACAGCTGAGAAGGGATTTTTTTTAAGCAGCAGCACCAGCCAATCAGGGAGCTTTATTTCGAGGGTGTGGACAGCTCTACTCGGAGCTGATCAGCGCCTCTCAGAGCACCACACTCCACAGGATTTGCTATCAGAAATATTAAACATGTTCATTATCGATGATCTCCCCTTCCGACGCCTCCCGAGAGGCTCCGACCGGAAAAAATCTCTCGGAACACACCGCACACTACACGAAGATCGGACCGAACTCCCGACAGTCGGACCTTGTCGGCTTCGGCCGGGAGGAGAAGATCGGGATTCTGTAGTGTGTGCTGGCCTTAAACTGACCCACAGGGTCCCGTGACCCGCCCACCTTCCCGCCGACAGAAACCAAAACACAGACGATAGAACTTCCGGGTCACGGAGATCGAAGAAATTGAAAAATCACATTAAAGTCTGTTCTGTGGCCGTATTTCAACTTTCCTTTATTTGATCTGTCTTAACAAACGGGATATTGAAAAACAAACCTATTTTCATTTATTTGTTTTCATTTTAAAAACAAAAAAAGGAAAAACGACTCATTTTTCAATATTTTGTTTTTCGATTCTTAATTGAATATCAATTGAACGAATGATACACGGATTAATTAGCCAAACCCAGGCGTGTGTAGTAAATATTAAACAAGGGAATCTAACTTTCCCAGTCTTGTGATGTTCCTATGTGGAGTAACATCAGTGAGAGTCTGCTCTGAATAATGTGACTGGCCTGAATGATAAAAGATTTGTTCTGCTGCAAAATGTGATGAATTATGGACCGAGACATCAATGTTTGATCACAACAATAAAATGAGAAATTCATTACAAAATGCTCTCATAACAAAAGCAGCAGCTTCGTCTGTGAACTTTGCTGAAATCCAGATTGTCCCGCCTCCACTCCAGCAGGTGTTCCAGTTGGAATTCGTGCCCTAATAGAGACGAAACATGAAGCGGCGTCTGCCCACCTCTGCCACCTCCTTCTGGAAGGTGAGCGTGAGCCGAGTGCGCCCGTGGACGAACGGCCCCGTCCTGTTGGAGATGTTCTCCAGCCACTTGATGATGAGCGGCGTCGAGACGCTGAACGGGAGGTTCCCGATGATGTGCAGGTTGGGCGGGTCTGTGGAGCCGCACACACACACACACACACACACAAACACACACACTTCAGTCACATCTACATTCTCCAATCCGACAAGTGTCGACAGCCAATCGGATCCCGTCCTCTCACCTCCCTCCCACGGCCTGGAGACACTTGCGGGGAAAGCTCGATCTATTCTATAGGTGAGGATGTTGCCGTGCACAATTCTCAGCTTGCCCGGCGCCGCTTCAGACAGGAGCTGGACGGGAAAATGTGATCGAACTGAAGCTCACAGTCCGAACCAGATGAAAACAGCTGCTGTGGCTTTGTGGATGTTTCTCCTGAATGACCTTGACGACACTGACGGAGCTCACCTTCAGCCCCGGGATGAAGCGAGTGTCTTTCTCCACCACCACCAGGTCCGCCGCTCCGGCATTGATGATGGAGCGGGTGAGGCCCCCGGGGCCGGGGCCCACCTCACACACATGAGCATTCCTCAAACTCCCTGCCTGGCGCACGATTTTGTCTGGGAAACGCAAAACAGAGAGGATTCAGTGTTGCTGAATTATGCTGAGGATACTGTGATGTGAAAACAGCCTCCGCTGAGCTGAGTGAGGCTGAGGAGGAGCAGCCTCCTCAGAGGGACCCTCACTGAACCAGCGGCAGCATCGACACACAAACAGATAAGCACAGAAATGAAAAATCCATTTCCCCGAACAGCTGTCCACTCAAGAAGTGAAGGGGAGATACGAAGCCCCGCCCACCGCTTTCCCCTCCAGCGGAAAGCCTTGCTCGCCATCACAGACACCTCCGTCCCCTGTGGAAGGATTTCTTCAACAGCAGGGGATGTTGTGAACGTTCAGAGGTCTCAGCTGCTGAATGGGATTGTGGACATACTGGAAAAACATATAAATTTAAGATGGGAACAAAGTAGCTTTTGATTGTTTGTTGAAGAGATTTTCTTCACAGATTATTTTATTTTTGTCCAAACAGAAGATATTTGAAGTTATTCTTTTAAAAGAAAAGCAAATATGCCTCAGTTAGTGGATTACAGTCGGTTGCTGTACCTGCCGCAAGAACACAAATGAGTATAATTGGATACGGTATTGAGAAAAAAAGAAAATACAGTATTGGTTTTAACAGAAATAGTAACAAGAGTTCAGTCTTTTTGTGTCTAGGAGAATTATTTAGAAAAATAAATAGTGAAAACATCAAAAAGGGTTCAAATCATGAACTGAGTGAATCGTTACATCCCCAAGGGGGCAGTGTTGAGCAGTAAAGCTCATGTGTGACCAGTAAAAGGGACAAAGCAACAACAATAAAAAAAAAAAAAAAACTTAATTTGGAAGACAACAGAAATAACAATCCCATCAAGTAAAGATGAATAAATGTGTTCATCCACACAACAGAACCTCAGCTGGACATCAGGACAAAGAGGCTTCGGACTTCTTGTGTGAACATTTACCAAACGTCTTCATGAGCAAAGGTGAGAGCATTAGGAAACGAATCGTAGCTCCAAGAGAAATCTAAACAGTACTATTTAAATGGACACAAACCGGCTTCATCGACGTGTGGATAAAACTGTTCAACGTGAAAACAAAATGCACTGCCCTCTAGTGGACAAATTGATCAAAAAATACAATAACATGTTAGTCCTCATGTATGTTTAGGAGGTCATAACTCAAACCTCAGACCCAGAGACGAACAGCACATGGGAACAATATCCAAGTTCTGCAGACGTTAGTCTGAGGAAAAAACTGCAGCAAATATTTATTCAGATTTTATTTTTCATCTATCTAGATTTTGTAAAACCTCATTACATTGAAACAGTTTCAGAATGTGCTTGTGTTTTTGTGCATAATAACACAGGAGAACTTCAGAGTTGTCTGTATTTGTAGCTTACTGTTTTCCTGGCTCAGCCTAATTAAGATCAAATTGGACTTAATGCGTCTGATTCAACTCTGGTTCAGAGCCACTTGATACGCATGTCTTTGTACTGTGGGAGGAAACCGGAGTAACTGGAGAAAACCCACACACATCCCAAACCTGAAATTAAACCAGGGGCAATTCTGCTGCGTCCTCATCACGACTCTCTTGATATCAATTTATGACACTATTTTTAGATGCAATCTTTAAATGATATACCGACGCAACGTATAAATGACAGAATCCTCTCTGATCAAAACTCTTTATCAGCTTCTTGGGAATCTAAATTGAGATTAATCGTCTGCAACGTTGCAATAGCTTCAAGTCTCAGCGTGATGAAGATGAGATGCATTAATCTAACAGTCACCTTGTCCAAGGACGAGAAAGCAGATCAGACCTGCACTGCATCACTGATAATTATATTAAGGCTGCAGCTCTCATGAGCCGCAAACAATGGAGTAGGTCCAGTCGCATTAGGAGGAGGTCTACTCGACCTCTCTCTTTCTCACACACATAGAAGGACCTGTCAGTTTCAATGCTTTAAAACAAGGCAAAGTGGCACAGTGTAATGACTGCACTGCAGAAACAGGCCTCTGTTTCCCCACAAGAACAAAAGGTGTGAGCAGCATGGAGCAGGTGAAGGGGGACAAAAAGAGGGCGAGCGAGACGGGAGGACTGACCCGTGAGCCTCAGGTCCAGCAGGAAGTTCTGGGACAGCTGTTTCTCGGCTCGCAGGTTGTACAGCTTTATCAGCTCTCCCACAGTGGGCAGCGGAGGAAGGCGGAAGGACGCCAGTTTCCTGGAGGCAGCCATCGTTCGGCGGCACTGAAGAACGAGCGGAGAGAAAGGGTGAGAAGGGACCGTGATTGATCAGCGTCCTCTGCAGCAGAGCAGTTCAGAAGCTGATAAAATATTGAAAAGGGCAACACGTGAGACATTAACAGTAAGATTGTTCCGTCAGCAGCTCTGTAAGTCTGCAGGAGAGAACAAGGTAAGATGAGGGAGTGTGTTTAAAAGACAGTATGCATTATGTTATAAATACATTTCTAAAGCTTACACATCACTCCCTTTAATAACTTTTACAATTATTACCAATTAACATCTCAACACACTAGTTAACTTAAAATACTATATTTACAGTTTGAAATCTGATATATATGAAAATGTAAAAACTCTGAGTATCAGTATCATCCAAACTCTGGATGATACGGATGATAATTAAAAAGAAATAATATATATTTTATTTTGTGCAACAAAATTACAGCTCCATTCAGATTTACTGACTCCCTGTCTCATTGTAGCATCAGTTCAACCGTGGTGAAAAACCCTTAAATAATCATTGCTATAAAACCACACAAAAACTTATTTGATTTGAATTTGTACACAATAGCATGTGAAAAAAACATTCAGTATAGAGGCAAGCAGAGAAGATCAAGATGAGCTGCTGAAGTTCAAATGTGTATAACTCTGTCTTTGTTTTATATTAGGAAGTTCACATTCCCTGAACTATCCCTGTACAACACATTACAAACCTGAAATTTTAATAAAAAAAACTGCAATTTCAACAATATTATGAGTGAGTTCACCATCTATTTTACAACTTAAAGATCACAGTGGGTTATTATTACACTATTTATATATTCAAAAAGCATAAAACTAAAATCCTAGGAAATATCATTAATGTAGACACATTTCTCCATCTGTGTTGTAAAGCAGATTGAACTGATTCACGACATAATACAGGCTAAAGTGCCCCTCTGGTGGTCAATCACAGATTGCAGTGAATGTCATAATTTTTTACAGTTGGATAATTTCATCCTGTGGCCGATTGAACTCTCTGACAGGCCAGTTCTGAACCCTTAAGTGACAATTAGAGGAAGGTAACTTTAAATCAAATAACCACTTCAAACTGAGGCTCACCAGATGACAAAAGGTTATGTGATTTCTGCTGCCACACTCACATGATCTGCTCAGAATTGGACATAAACAACACCAAAGCACAGATCCATCTTTTCTTGTAAAGGTTGAGGCTGCTGTTGCTGCTGGTATAATGATGTGTGGAGATTTTCTAAGGACGCTTTGGGTCCATTAGTATCACTTAGGCATTGATTAAACGACACAGCCTGCCTAATCATTGTTGCATGACCTTTGATGACCACAGTGCAGCATCTTGTGATGGCTACTGCCAGCAGGTTAACACAGCCTGTCAGAAAGCTCAAACCGTCTGCTTTTAAACATGACAATGAATTCACTGGAGTCTTCATAGCCATCAGAATTCACTCTTAAAGGGCATAAAGATGAGATAAAATCAACTGACAATCAAAATCTCTGAGGTTTTCAGCACCTTGTTCAATCTATGCCTCAAGGGAAGAAAGTAGCTCTGTGATAAAAATAGTATGATGTTATCTATATAATAATATGTTGTTTATATATATAGTCAATGATTAAGTCGAATAACTACATTTTAATGCATCTTCATGTGTGATGCTGCAGTGTTTGACTCTAATGAAGGAAGTCCTACATGTTACGTGGAAAAGTCAGTCTTTAATCTATTGATTCATGTCTATTCGTGGCAAATTGCTACCAGTTCCAATTACTTCTGCATCAAATCATGGGATTGATTTTCGATGAGTGCTGAGAATCAGCGCTAACGACATGATCTCGTGCACCACCCAGTGGTGTCGTAACAGACAGCTGAACGGCCAACAAAGAGACAGGCTGAGTGAATGGACATCACGTTTCACAAACATGCTCATCCTCAATGGCATCTAATAATAACTCCATAGTCAGACTTACACACTGCCGCACAGAAATAACGCTATCTACATAATCCAATCATGAATTAGGAAGCACAGAATGAACACAATGGAACAGAAGCATCCTGAAACCAGCAGAATTCAATAAACACAATTCAAACAGAGCTATTAGCATTTAAAGCTAATATTAGCCACTCAGTCCAATATTTGCTAAAAATGTCCACTGAACGAGAGTCAATATGAGCGGATCGCGTAACACTATCTCTGAAAACAAGCCACAACACTGAGAAAGAGTCAAGACAATCAAGAAAGCCCGAAAACACTGAAGTTTTTACCCACGTTTCCCTCCAGTGTAGCTTCTCTTCTTTGTATTTCCGTAATCGTCACTGTAGTGAAGACGGTTCAGCCAATGAGATTGCTAGAATCGCAAGTTCAACCAATCTAATTGCAGGAGGCGTGGTTACGGTTTGCCCTTGAGCTGACGCGAGTGTTGTTGATGTAATGAGGATAAATGTCCAGCAGATGGCGACATTTCAGCTCCTGTTATCTTCAATCCGCTTCCTCTAATGAAACCTGACAGGCAGACATGAACTAATTCAGAAGAGGAATAATATTTCTGTAATGTAATATCTGACCCGGGTATTTCTGTTGTAAGAAACAAAACAAAACATAGAAACAGTTAGAATCAGGATCCTGAGTAGCCTTCTCTTGTCAAGAACAAGCTCCCTTTGCATATCAGATAGAGATAGCCTCCTCTTGTAAAATACATATTAAAGCCTACTCTGACGGGCTTTCAACCCAGTATGAACCTAAACTCAGCCAAGGAAGGATCTATTGTTGCCATATTAATAATGGAAATGCAAAAAACACAGTTTCAATCATATAATCAAAGAAAGCCACAGTTCAGTTCAAACAAAAATACTAAAGTTGCAATCTATAGATTTAGTCTATGCTGATCTATAACTCATTGTGACAGATTATACTTGTCATGTCCTTGATTTTAACTGTAAAACTGAAAAACGTGCTACACTCTGAAATTGTTGCACACCTGAGCTGTTAAGGACCATTTAATCCTACTGAAAAGTCACAGTTTCAATAGATTAACCAAACTAAACATCAGGACCTAATATGTATGCCAAGACTGTAAAATAATGATTTGATATTAATAATTTATTGTTTGTCACATGAACGACTGAGTCTGCACAGCAGCTGTGAAATGTGGTTTAATGAAGCTACTGTAGAATGTATAAATCGAAACAGTTATGAGATCCTATAAGCATTTCATTTACAGGTATTTAGAGAAAGGGAAATTAAGAGCATTAATATAAACGGTATTAAAAGGAAAGGTGCATAGTCAAAGAATCTTTTGTGATGAAAAAAATTAAAAGTAAGATTAAAATGGAAAGAAATTGCATGCCATATTTACATCATGTTTTTATAAGTTTATTCCCATGTCAAAATGTAAATGTTAAAGTATCGAATATGAAACTGTTTTTCAGTCACTTCTTAAATTCTCCTCCTCAGTATGCACGGCTGTAATCATCCACAACATAAATCCACGGTGTGACTATTCAGCCACGCTCACTGATGCACAGCTGTTGTGTGGAATGAGCCGGTGGTCCTGCGGTCTCCCTCCTCCGCCCGCGGCCCTCGCCGGGTCACAGGTGTCACAGCCTGAGATGGAAATACTCCTCCCCTCCTGTGTCTGACTGGCAGCCCTGTCTTCTGCTGCCTCTGACCTTGAAGGAGAGGCGTTTTAAAGCGTATTTCTATGTTTAATTACTCCGACTTTGCTGCACGTTGCTGTCTGGGAGCATCTGAGAGTCACCTCCGCTGTCTGCCTCTGCACTGTGTGATCAGCAAACACAGGAAATGAAACATAAGTAATTAACATTTCTGCCGGGGTAAGTCATCACCCGAGCTGGAACATCAGAAGAAAAACAAAGACAGAAATACTTAAGAGTATATAATTTCCAAGCCAATTTAGAGTTTAAACACAGAAACCACAAGACATGAGATGTCCGTAAGTTCAAGTGAAAACCTCTGTCATGATGAAAATTCACAGTTGAGTCAGTATTATTTTCCTGTATCGAGCTGGATGTGTTATGGACACTCTAACAAGTTCAGCAGGGTTAAAAGCCCATAAAGTGAAACCAGATGGAGCTATAATGAGGACAGTGTTTACTATGGTAACCCTGAATTCTTCTGCTCTTTTTTACTACTACATATTTTGTTAAACAAATACAATATAGAGTGGAAGAGGGGGTGAGCCATGTTTGGTTTATTGTCATTTATTGTGATAAATTCCTGAGAGTGGAGGCTTTGTGATGAAAGAAAGATTCTGATGTCATTTTGCTTTTCTTCATAATGGCATTATAATGTGCATTTATTATGTTTGGATGGGGCACTATTACTGCTTTTTAGGAGCAGAACACTGAAAGCCCAATTAGACATGCTTGTCGGTCCACCTTCAAAAACAGATCCCAGGGTAGAGCGCCACATAAGACGGGACGGAGGAATTCCTGCGGTGAGAACTGTGATGCCGTGATACATGTGTGGTGGTGTTTTTGTGGTATCCTAAGATATGTCGGGGGAATTTCTCAAAATATAATTTGCAATAGGACCTCCAGTGTTTCGTTAACATGCTCTGCACGATATTTCTTATTGTGTTAGGATAAAAATGATCTGTTCCTTTGTGTTGAGTGTTTTTTTTTTCTTTTCAGGAATGAATCCAAATTGATCACCAGGGGAGAGATTTAGTGAGAAAATTAGAAAAAAACTGTTTGTACAGATGCTCTGTGGTGACAAATAAAATATCTTTCTGGTGAAGAGAACATGAACTGTAGAGCTCAATAACAATGAATTCAGGTTTTTGTCAAGTAGTTGAAGAGAAAACTTGTGCTAGTTTCCTCGGTCAAAAGGTCACACAGTTGCCTCAAGCTCTCAACCAACAAAAAACGGAAAAAGGTGAGTATTGTTTGTGTTTTTTATACTGTATCTTGTGTCAAAATACACAAAAAAAAAAAGCATGTGATCTTAGTTTTTTTGGGTGAAAAAAATCTGAAAAGTAACAGAAAAATTGTGTTTGTAACTACAACTGTATGTTTGAGGAAAGTGTGGAAATTACACTTCATTATGCAGACGGAGACAACAAAACAGATCTGAACGCCAGTAACACGCTTAAATGAAATTGGTAGGTTGAAAAATACATAATAATTTTTCCCTAGTTTATATGTAAATCAGGGTGGCAATCAAACTTCCAAATAGTTACTTAGTGACGCACCGTTTCATGAATGTCTGTGTGAATTATCCAGCCTTCCCTCCTATCACTGCGATCCAACCTACCAAAAGTTCCCCCAAGAAAACCTGCTGCATGTGTAGCTGCACTCAGATTAATCAAACCCAGGGCTCACAAACAGAACTGAATTTGAATGACAGTAAGAATATAAACTGCCTCATAAACGCTTAAATCACCATTCATGGAAACAACTAGCAAACACTGAGACCCACAAACTGTTCCAGATTATTGTTACAGTCATTGTTGTGAAGACTTTATTATTCTCACTACAGAAAAAAAAAAAGACAAAAGGGAAAACACACAATTCCATGAAACAGTTCCCGCTAATTTAATCCACATTTTGAAGTCAATTTGGTACATTTTATGTCTTTTTTTTTTTGTTAAGACAGTGAAGCTTCTAAACAGATTTTTAATAAATGTTTCATTTTAGTTTTGACTCATGAGATATTTCACAATACCAACTGCTGGTTTGAGAAAAGTTTTGCGTTTGCACGGCCATGTTTTGAAAACGATATCCACAGAAATGCTGAAAAGGACGTAGTTAGCATGACATGTCACACAAGTTGGCGCTGTTGTTCGCTTTTGTTATTGAAATTGTAAATTTTGCTTTCCTCTCCTCCCTTCATCCCCTCCTGGCTCCGGGCCAGCAGGTCGTCTCTGCCTCAGCCGATCTCACTCTGCTTGGACAGCCAGCTCATTAGCATCTGTCATCACACCCACAACTGAAGGCGGCGTGTGAGAGCGGAGGCGGCGGAGCAGACCTGAGCAGAGTGTTGCTATAATGTTAAGCGAGAGATCCGATGACAGACGTGAGAGTTCGGATGGAGCCATCAGGAAAGCTGTATGATTTAAGACACCACTCACTAATTCGTGTTTGTCTCTCCTGTCCAACAAACATCTGAAGCGTCTTCGCAGCTGGGATGACAGAGACGACTCCTCCCAGCAGTGTTTTAACGCACATATTGCATTAATCAAATGAGAGAGCTCCTCATTCTGATCACAGCATCAGACTGTGGGAATTTCAGCCCTGCATGATTCATAACGACCGCAGCCCCGATGGGCCCGGACAGGACCACCGTCCTGTGGGCATTGTATGCACGGAGTGAAATCATAACAAGCCTCCTTCCACACTGGATCCCACCACATGACTTCACTTTGGGTGTGGGGATTATGGCGTTCAATCAAAATAGCCTTCTCATGACCTCAGTTTGGACAGATCCTCCTCTTCGATACCACATGCAGAGGGATGACTTCATGTGTAGGGAGGAAGGTGAATGTCAAACAAATGCGTTTGGTTTCTTCATTACCGTTATTCAAGTACAGGAACAACCAGACAAGAGATGACTGACAGACTGAGATTCAGTAAGGAGAACAAATATTCAAAAATACCAAAAAAAAAAAAAAAAAAAAAATCAACATAAAAGTTAATTGTACTCTAAATGCAAACAACTACCCCACCCCACACACAAGTGTCTAGAAATGCCTGTGTTGTACTTGGCACTATATTGAAATAAAGCTGAATTGTACTAAATAGAGAATTGTGTTATACATATTACAATGTCATCATAATATCATGTGTGTATCATAATAATATTTACATTAAATGAACATGATACACTTGATTATATTTGTAAAAAAACAAACAAAACTAACTGATACATTGTTGCTAACTCCACAGCCAGGAAAGTTCTAAATGATGTCATAATCTAATTTGCATATCTGCTCATTTACATATCTATGTCAAATTAGATGATGATGTCATTTGAAACTGATACATTGTTGCAGCTCCTCAGTCAGGAAAGTTCTGTATGACATCATCATCTAATTAGCATAGCTGCTCATTAGCATATCTATGTCAGACTGAGCTTTATAGTGAAGACCAGTGGTGGGAGTAACGATGTTAAAAAATAAACTGTGCTGCTGACGGCATAACTATTTTTATTAAAAAGTAATCTAATCACTTCTCCCAGTGTTGCAACACCAACTGTTACTGACAATAATATGAGGCATTTACTTTCAGCTTGGTTTTTCCTTGTGTGGAATCCAGCTGAGCCCGTGGAGCATCAAGTTTATTTACAGAAAGAAGGATCTGTATTGGCGCAGAGATACAGCCATAAAGAGCGTGATCATTAAAAGGCAGCATTTTAATGGAAGCAGACGTCTATTGATATACAGCTAGTGTTTTATTATTATACAAATGTAGAAATGCTATACAGCTACAAATCAAATTTGATTGGTGTCATGGCTCATATCACACAGCAACATTTGAATAATTTAAATGAATGCAGCGTTTCCTGTTTGTAATTTATTCTGTCAGGTGTCCATTCATTTCCTTCTTCATCATTCATTTAAGTAACGCAATAGCTACCAAGTAATTAGTTACTTTTATAATCTTGTAACTTAGTCACTTACTCAGTTACTTTTTTGAAGTAACTATAATTACTTTTGAAAAGTAACTTGCCCAGCACTGGTCATTAACGATCACACTTAAACTGTAATGGCAAAATTTCAAAGGTTTACTGAGTCACACTAATTTACCGTTTTTAGCCAAATGCACAAAACAAAGCAAAAGCTGGAAAATGAATAATGCATTAACAGTTCCATCTCGACGTCTTTCATTTGAGAGTCTGACTCTGTGAATGGCTGCAGTGAGGCAGTTTCAGTGAAACCCTCAGTGACTTTGCATCTGCAGAAAATCAAGAGCAGCCTGGAAACACCAACCACGAAAAGAGGGAACTGAAGCGTGTCTTTATATCTAACAGATTCTGCTGTATTTCCCACCCAGATAATTCAGCGGTGACTTTGTGTGAAGAAAGCTGTATTAGGGTCAGATCTGCATTGCAACACAAAGGGAGTGATCATCCGACATAAACTCTCAGGGTGATTATCTGCCGGTGAGCCGATGTGTGTTTTGTTTGCTTTGGTTTTCTCTTAGAGATAAGCGTGATCACCAGGCGTTTCTCCTCTGATGACCAGACAAGACTTTCGCTTCAAGTAGAAGAAAAAATGCAGACTGCGGAGCACTCCCGTGATTTCTGTGGTCACAGCGTGAATCATCTACATTCCTCATGATCTGATGGCAAAAGAGACATAATCAGTATTTTTCCCGAGTGAGGAATAGGATTACCAGGAGCCTATAACACATAAACACGCAGAGAGAAAACTCTCCTTCAGTCCTGATCATCTATGAAACCACTGGCTTGGATCGAATGTCTATTTTCACAAACACTTGATCTTAACCCTTGTTTTTCTCTATAAGTGTGTTTTGCCATCGAAGCATATAGTCTGAAAAGCAGACAGTATTTGTGTTTGATGACTTCAATCCAAGAAACACAGTCACAAAGCAGAAAATGATCCTAAACCATTTTTAAATGAAATCATAAATGTTTATTTTCTATCGCAACCATCATTTACTTAAAGTGATGTATTGATTTTGGAAGAACAAGCTGGGGTGTAAAAGCTGGACTGGTCTGACCTCCGTCAAGGCTTTGTTAGCGTGTAAAATGTTTCAGCTCGGGGCAGCGCTGCTCTTTCCCACAACGTCTCCCTGAAGGAAGTCTGCATGGAAGATGACGGCCTGAAGCAGCTGCTTCGCTGTGATATCCCTCTGCCGGTAAACTCTATACCCCCACAGGTCCGACCTGTAATTATGTTTTCTTTTAGGCAAAGATGCAAATCTTTGGAGCAAATTCCATTTTGTCAAGCTTATGTTTGCACTCTTCACCCTGTCATGTGAGACGAGGATGCAGTGTTTAACAGGAAGCAATCATCCACACAGAACAACAACAGCATGTGAATCACTGCACTTCAGTCTGAACTGTGCTACAGCATGATGCTGTATGGCGTGAAACATCTCAAGGACCACGCACAGTCCACTGGATGTCTCTGACAGTACATCAAGCGGTAAATTACAATTTAGGAATCAAGTGAAAGTTCTTCAATAATGCATCCAAATTCACTTCATTTGACTTTAATTATTCAAAAGTGGGAACTTACAGCTTCATATTGCTCTGTGTACATAGTTCATAATTGTGGACATGCCTCACACCATGTTGGATGTTGGATGATCAATATTGCATGATACACTTCCATACAAGTCAACTTCGTGCAATATTCCATGGTACAACAGACTGGCGAGAACAAGCTAAGCAACCGTGCACAATGCTCAGTTAGCAATATGCATGACTATGAAACAACATCTATCGTCCTTCCATTTAGACGATACACTTCAATGAGGAAACGACACACTTCATTGTTTTTGCAATGAAGCCACAGAAACGTGTACAGAGAAGAATTTGTTGTAAATATTAACAATGGCGAGTACACCGGCATTCATATGGAAAGAAGATGAATTTGGATTGATATTACGGGTGACTGCCAGCTATAAAACTGCCTATTCCTTTTCTGAGGAAGAATATCTAATGGCCACCGTGTGCATACACAGTAGCAGCATTTCATAAAAGTTGCGTTTTTTACCATTTCCATGGAAATGAAGAGTTTTCGCGAAGTGTCACACTGGAAGTAAATTTAAAACACTATTTTTAGTGAGTTTGAGCACCACTGTGTCATGTTTGGGTCATTTGAAATGTAAAAACCTTGCAAGACCTTTTATTTAAAGAGAAAAGAACATTAGAATTTGAAGAATTTATTGCAATTAAAGTGCAAATGTTTGTGTTTTTCTTTTCAAAGGCATGGTAACTTTGCCTACTTAGTGCTGTATAAGATTATTAAAGAACAAATTGGTGCCAAAAATGACAGAAACCACAAAGAAAATGTACCTGAACCAAATTCGGGTGTTGTTTATACTCCAGGACTGTGCAGACTAACACAACAGAACCTTGGCTGCAGAGCAAACCATTCCCACTGATGCAAACTTCCGCTACTGTACCACAGATTTAGCTCTCTGCCTTTAATTAGATTGTTTTCTGCAAGTCGGGCCAAAAAGATGGTCAAGCTGCCAGAGTCCTGGACAGTTTGGCCACGCTCAGCAATTGGCGGCTTCTCGGACCGCCGCTGGGACTTGGGTGACTGCTGTTGCTGGACTTTCCCAGCATGAGGCAACGGCATAGTGTGGTTCAGCTGTCACCGGGGGTCAGCGGGGAGAGTTAGCCCTCCGGCCGGACGGCCAAAACAGCTTGCATTCAGCTAGCCTCAGCTGCTAACAGCAGTCCGAGTTGGCAAGAGTGGATGAGTTAAATATAGAGCGATACTTTTAGCCCGTGTGACCCTGAAGAGGGGAGAGGGACAATGGAGGATGTGAAAAAAAAGAAAAAAAAAAGATCTGGACCTGTGACAGAAAGAGATCGCACTGCACCTCTGTCCCTGTTTCAAGAGCTGAGGGGGGAAAAGAAAGGTGGCTGTCTTCTCCAATCATGCACCAACTTTCTTTCCCTTACACACACACACACACTCATCTTTGCTTCTTGAAGGGGTAGGAGGGGAAGAAACCGGGAGGTGTGTGTTCGTCTGCTCTGCGCAACAGAACTGGCTGGAGAGGCTGTGGGAGTGAAAGAGGGAGGGAGGGAGAGAGAGAGAGAAAGGGAAGTTACAGGGCTGTTACTGCTCTCTTTCATTCCCTTGTTGACCTGAGAGAGAGAGAGCACGTAGCTTGAGATGGCTCCTGGCACCACTCGCTAAGAAGACATCACCAGTGGACAACACAAGCCAGAGGATATACACTTTTTTTTTTAGGATTACCTGCTGTAGAATTTTCTCAAACCTGGGGACATCACAGCAGCAAGTAAGTCAACTTCTTTTACAGTCACAGGAATGAAAGGAAGAAAGTTTTATCTGCTCTCGTGCGGGGAAACAGCCAAACACAAGCAGCTCATCTGTTCTGCTGTCAACCCTGAAACCTGTGAACCGGTGGAGGTACAGGTGCTATCAGTTTCATGCAAGCAATAAAAAAAGCAGTGTGAGAGGAGGAATCTGCTCTCTGCCAGCTTCACATGAGCTGCGGTCGGACCTGTTCTGCACCGTATGAATGGAACAGCTCTTCCCCGGAGCGTGTAATTAATTCAGCTCCCTTCTTCAGCCGTTCAGATCATATGGATTTCTGCATTTTGCATGAATTACTCTGCACGGAGACGAGCGGCCGCTCTCTGGACTGTTAGGAGCTGTAAAGCTTTGGCTTTGTGACAGAAAAGTGGGAGTCATGAATCAAACATTTCTCAATGAATCGCATGTCATGTCGCTGAGTGAATGAGTTCTCTTTGTGCAAAGAATTTGAGTGAGTGGGACGAGAAGCCCACGGCCTCTCCAGACGACACAGACTCTCTGACAATTCACAAATGCAGGTGCTCGATCATGAACGGGAGTAAAGATGCACTCGTATAATACACACCCACAACCTTTGGCCCTACAGCCTCCCTCCGCAGACACACAAACACACTACTGCTTAACAGTGAGAAGCTTCGGCTCTGACAGGCTGCGGCAGGATGACATCTTTCAGCTTGAATATTTATGGCTTGTAGTGACGCCAAAATGAATTCCATTTCATCCACATGAAGTCATCAGAGGGTTTCGGGGGGAGACGCACGGCTCCCGGGAGTCGCCTTGTCTCGGCGAGGTGAAAAGAAAATTTGAAATGGATCTGCCCGCCCTGTGCGGGAAGTTAAGTCAGGTGGGGCTTAACTGTCAGGGATCTTGTACAGAAGTGTCCAAAGGCCAGCCTCTCACAAGCCTCTGTGTAACCACCGCTGTCACCACAGGCTCGAAACCCAGAGCGCCGCTGCAGAGAGTCCGCACTTCAACTTTTCTGTGCTTGATCGAGATTGAAAATCCATTATTCTGGAGCTTCTTTAGCACAGCTGTGGTTCATGTCGCTTTCACTCAATCATGCATAAATCATAGTCTTATTTCTCAGGTAATTCTTTACAAAAATACACTAAATTGAAAGAATTTGTCAAAACTTTTACCAAAACAAGTTGTTTTTCACTGCAGGTGATACATGTTGTGTCTTCAACCAAACTCTGATAAGTAAGCTAACCATGAATAAATCCAGATAAAGGAAAAAGTCTGCCAACATACAAAGTTTCTTTAAATAGAGATGGAATGACATCTTCTCTACTATTTTAGTGCTGGTTTGCTACGTGTTTGATATGTGAAGAGAAATTATAAAATAATAAGCTGAAAATGCTAGCTAGCTAAATAGGCTAAAATGGCTAACCAAACAATTAAACCAACTAAAAACCTTTGAACCCCGACAACAATTTGAATCACAGAATGGCAAAATCAAGCGAAATAGCTTAAACCTCTAAAGCTGGTAGAACACCCAAATGAATCATTCAGTTAAAAATCTTGTAATTCTAAAATAGCTTCATGAATAAAAATGTCTGAATTAGCTAATATGGCTAAAACGTATGTGATAAACTGCTAAAAGAGCTTACAATGCTGACAAACTGTTGACTACTCCTAAATGTTGCTCTTGAACTCCATAAATCCAAAACGATCTTCTGGTTTGAGTTTTAACCAAACTACTACATGAACGTTTAGGAGTTTAATTTGTTAAAGTGGGTAAAAACCAGCTCTTTCAGTCTCAGTGGCTGAAGACCTGGATGAATATCTGCTCAAGTCAGATGAGGTTCAATCAGCCAAATGGCCACTCAGAAAAAAACAAAAAAACAAAAAAAACGAAAGCTGTGTAAATGTTGACCAGGTTTTTATCAGCAAAAGCTTGTAAATGAATCAGTTTTACTGTAAATCAATAATGCGGCCCCCGTTAAAACTGATAGCGGCCGTTGGGCTCAGGCGTTTGGCCAGAGCAGCATTGATCTGAGGCGTACTAAATGTGTCGCTGGCTTACATCATGGCATTACTATAGCGCTCCGTCATTTGAGTCGTTACTCATGCAGAAGGTGAGATAGCTGAGCCGTGAGATGTGCCGTGATGGTAGAGCCCTGCCACGAGACTGAGATAAAACTGTGATCCGTCTTAGTTGGAACTGGCTGACGAACACACTACAAGGTTCATAATGTGGTTTGATGGGTGAATAAATTAAAAGAGGCATCCATCATCAGCAAGGCAGGTTATCATGCGGACTAATTAGACATCTTAGAGTCACAATTTAGCACGTTTTGGACTGCGGGAGGAAACTGGAGCCTATATACTGTATACACAAAGAGAACATGCAAACTACACAATGTATGGGCATGGACCAGGGATGTCCGTGACGTGAAGTGCCATAAAATCTTGCAATATCCATGATATTTTTTTGTAAAATGTCCACTTCATTACAGGGATTTCATTAAAAAACATATTTTCCGCAAAAATCGAAATGAAACAGAATGTCAATAAGTTCACATGCATGTTGAAAACATGGAAAAGTTCATTTTATTCCCATTCAAACTGTGAAACTTCCATGGATTTTACATTGACTCGACTCAGTTTGAAATATTTAATGTTTTTTCTATTCATTCTTGTGAGTTTTAACTCATTAATCATGAAAATACAGTATTTGAAAGTGTCACGTTTCACAAAATAGCATCAAATATCACAAAAAATAAAAAAATATTCTAAACTGTTGATCTTATACGTTGCAAGTTTTGCAATAAACAATGCAACCATTTAGTTTTCAGTGAAACATTACTTTTTAGAGCATCAGCTGTAGATACTTTACAACACTGAAAATTGGCAGGCTTGATTCTGAATGACTTTTTCAGCAAAAAATGCAGAAATGTCATTTGAAATTACATTTTAACCCACCTGACGTGCGCTCTGAGATTCAGATGCACGCTGTGTTCATTTGCATGCGTCATTTCACACGTAGCTCATTCATTCCATACTTCTGCGTCTGGATATTCGGCTTCATCTGCGTGCGGGAGCAGGAGGGTGGAGCCGGCTGCTGTCAGTGGTGGGCGTCCTCCCTATAGGTCTGGAGGGCCTCAACAACAGCTGTCACTGACACATGCACAGCTCCACTCGTATAAGGGCCTCTGGTCTTGAATTCCAAAAATGCAGTTTAGACACATTTGGATGTTTCGCAGAACAGTGGCATTTATAACTCGCGCTCCCCTCATTTAAAAATAAGTCCCTAAACTCCATAGCAACCCAAGATCTTCTCCACATCATCCGATACGTGGTGTGCGGCGCGGTAAAGCAACACTGGCTATAAACAGGCGACTAGTTAATTGGCTCGGGACGGTTGTAAATGTTAGAAGGAGTGAAGTCACTCGTGAGCTTCAGACAGTGAGAATAAATGACTTCATTTTATCATTTAAATTAACTGCTTGAAGAAACTTGACCATATTTCCACCCTTCCCAGAAACGTCTCTCTCGTGTCTGTTGACATAATCTTCACTCTCTGCTGCGGGACAATGACTGAAACTCCATCTGGACATACACTAACAAAAAAATATGACTGGTCTGTCACTCAGCGCTATAGATTTTGCCACGCTGGGATTTGAGTTCGGACCACCGGGCATTTCGTACTGTATTTTCTTGCTGCAATGAACCATGAAGGATCTCTTTATTTCCTCTTTGTGAAAAAAGGTAAACACTCAACAACCCTATCAACCCGAGACAATACAAATGCTCTCTTACAAAACTTAGGATTGTTTGTGGTTTGCAGATCTGGCTCATGGTTTACTTTCCAGCTAAATCCCATTTAAAGCAGTGGTAGTTTGTTTGTTTCGGCTTCACCGCAATTAGATTTTCACATGTCAAAGAAAACCAGATTTGGATTCCGTAGAGTCACAGAACTAGCCTGATACTTTCATTTTGAAGGCTCCCACTATGGTGGCCCAGAAGCTTCGATGCAACTGCAAAAGCCACAACATGAATGCAACAGCCGCAACAGGAGTTAAACTTCAACAGAAATGTGCAGTGGCTTGTGTAAAGGCCTAATGTGTGTGGTCAATATTCCCTTTAAACAATCTGTCGTCTCCATCAGCAATGTCTTTGTCAAGTTTTTTTTCTTTCAAAATGAGTTGTTCTTCGGTGGGCGGGGCTAGACGTCACCCTCCGGGTTCCAGAGCCAATCAGATGTGAGTTCCTGAAGTTGCAAAACAAGCAGCACAACATTCTGGATTTTATGGCCATGCTGTCGATGCCGGCCGTGTGTGTGCGTGCACCGCTAGGGTAACACACTTGAACTGTCGAAACTCACTTAAAGTCTCCCAAATTGGCAACCTGCATGACCTCCGAAGGCGAGGAGGGGGAGAGGGGGCATACGCGATATGTGGCGCGATATTACTTTAGCAATTTAATAACAAAAACAGACAACAGCACCTACTAGTGGCTCACCATGAAAACTCCAGTATTGTCAGAGTTTCTGCTGTTTCCTTGTAAACAGACATTGTTTTCAATTCGTTGTTGTGTAAATGCGAAACTTTTCTGAAACAAATTTGAAAAAATTAGATGGATCTGGCCGTAAGTTGTTTTGTTTTCATTTTTGCTCTCCTTTTACCTCTGTTTTGGTCTCCTCCACCTTTCAGCAATGCAAATATACTTTGGCATTTCCAAAATTTAAACATCAGAGATTGAACACATTTTACCAAAACCTTCAGACAATGGAGTTTTTTCCTGTTACAGGACGGATTGTTGAAACATGGAGGAGAAAAATCTGGTTTCATCACAGTTTTTGTTCTTTCCTCCAAAACCTCCTGTTACAATATTCCTTCAAAGACAAAGCAGAAGTTTTCACATTCATCCATCCACTGTTAGCAACAGTTACAAATTAGCCTCAAATGCATGTTTCTGAACTGGAGTAAACCTATATCATCTAACACCAAGCCGAATATTGTCCAAACTTAACAGAAAAAGAAAAATTAAAGAAGCCATGTTGAAGTAGGTATTCATAGGGGGCCGATACGAGACTGTTTTCATGACCCTGTACTATCATCTGGGCTCATCCATATGTTGCTTTGCTGTTTCTATTCATGGAGGAGTCAGAACTCGATCTCTTCCTTGATCTTTATGCCGTAAAGATGATATCCACTCATTCCTCTGGCCTGGAAAACGCCACTGCTCGATTGGTTGGTGTCGGTTTCCCGACGCTCCCAGCAGGGTGGATAAAATGCCAGCGGCACTGAAAACTGGCGGTACAACTCTCAGGCCCTAATTGATGAGCTTGTGCTCCTTTAATGTCTTAATCAAACACACGAGGACAGATGGGAGGGAGCTACAGCACCAGTCCATATGCACTGACTGAATATTTATCACAGTCTCTCTCAGAAACATCACAGTCTTCATGACACATGATTGAGCTGGCGAGGGTTTTCTGTCGCTCTCCTGGAATTAAACCGCTTCATTACGGATTCAGGTGCATGTTTGACACACTCCCAGCGGCACCGCTGTCATAAAGACGTCTTATTTCATGAGCGATTGACTCAGGAGCCCTGCTTTCAGGGTAAAGGGACAGAGTGTTTGGCCCGATGCTAAGTGATACGTGGAGAACTGCTTACTGTCCGCTCATTAGTGAAACACTAACTGCTGAGGCTACACCGGGTTCCACTGAGGGGATCAAGTTAATGTGACATCGGGAAATTACTATAAGGTGAAATCCTCCACCGCCGCTGGCATTTTGCTGCCGTATAGCGTGGCAACATGGGAGTAATTGTTGCTTTGTGGTATTAATAGAAGCTAAACTCCCCATGAGGAGAAGAGCAATCCTGACACTCACTGCGATGGTCTTTTGGCGCTTTATACCCACCAGGCTGAGTTAAAGTGTTTGTCTTTGAGAGGAGTTCTGGGCTCAGAGCGTTAAAAACCCTCCACTGTGTGGCTTTCGAGTCTCATTTTGCTCCTGAATTGTTGATTTTCTGGCAGCCATTGCTCCATTTTCGCTGACTTTCTTCATAAATAACACTGACTTTGTTGAAGTGACTCAGGTCTCCCTCATGTAAATCATTCCCAGGAGTTAGTTCATGATTAAACGTGGATATGAACTTGTGACCTTTAGGGACTTCCAGTTGTATTTTAATAAATCTAACTCCTATTCATAATTTGTGCAGGAGGAGTTGCAGTGTTTCTCTGAATAGTAGAAGTGCTGGTAGCTGAGAAATCAGAGATGCAGCATAATCTACAATATTGCAAAGGAAATAGCAAACAAGGGCAAACCCATGACAGAATGCCTCCAGAAATTTTGTCTTTTGAACAAAGAGAGGCTTTTGTTTAGAACACCCTCAGAATCCATGTCGACATTTTTTCATTGAAATAAATTCCTGCTTTTTTTTCCAATTCATTTTGTATCAAATTACATTAAATAGTAAGTGTTTGAGGATGTGAAATTCTTGCTCTGAAATCCAGAAAAGTCATTCGAGTTGCAGGAAAAACAAAAATCAAAGGTTGTGGATGATTCCAGCAGCAGGAGGAATCTGCCTTTTCCCTGGTTTCACTTTTGAGGTAAATGGCAAGAAAAATAAATAACTGGAGAGTAAAACTCTTGATTTTATCAAAACACACTTTGTTGTCAAACCAGAATTTGTTGCAGAGTAATTTAGACAAATGAAAATGGTAAAATATAATTTCATAAATCTTCCAAATCTTAACAGTATTTCAGAGCTGGGAGAACTGGGTAGATGGAGTGTTCAGACAAATTGATCCCATAGAGCTCAATTTGACCTTTGAACTTGAAAGACTCTATAATATGTAAATTGGTTTTTACCATATAAAACGTTTTCTTCAGGTCTTAACCCATCTGAACTTCACTGCAGTTTCCCACTTTTCTTTTCTCTTCTCGCTAAATCTCCAAATCCCAGCTTTGAGCAGCGTCATTCTTATTGGCCCTGACCCGGCGTGTCTCCTCCCCGCCGGCGGAGACGAGCTTCTCAAGCGGGCCACGTTTTATCAGCGTCCTCTGTTTGAGCGAGCTGCCAAACGCTCGCACGCGGAGAACACTTCCCGCTCCTTGTTTGGTCACGACGGGTCCGCGGCGCGAATACATCAAAACGCGCTCAATCAAACAAATCATATTTTTATAGCCGCGCCGTTGCGTTATTTGCGGCCGCTGCTCTCATCCTTCGTCGGGGGCAAACGAATGTGGCAACGCGCCAGACTTTTATCTCCAGACCTCTCGCCTTGCTCACTTTTTTTTCTTTCTGCAGACGAGCGCAGCCGTGTTCCAGGCCGCTGCTTCAGTACAGGTGTGACAAGACGAGGATTAGACACAACGCCGGTATCAGGCTTAATCCTGCATACAAGTGGAATTTCTTTAGATTGGATATCAGATATTAGATTGTTCCCCTTTTGATCCGTCCTATTCATAGACATTAACTATCTTGGTGGGTTTAAGGGTCTTACTGAAGGGTCCAACAGTGAGGATAAGTCACACCGTCTCCACCTTTATTTCTTTCTTATCGGAAGCTTTGAACGATTGACCTTGCCGTCACAAGCCTTTGACATCTTGGCCTGTACGTCTGCTAATCCACAAAACGACGTGCGGCCGTACGGGGTCAGAACCAGTCAGTTAATACCGGGTGAAGGCAGGGATAACTAGCCAGTTGATCAAAGGGCAAACACAGCGAGACCAGACAACAAATCAATGTGGAGGCCGCGGTTTACCAGACACACGTGTTTGGACTGTGGAAGGAAATCCAGCTCAGAAAAGCCACTTAAATACAGTTTATCACAGTATTTTGAATTTGAATGGTGAAATTCAATGTTTTTTCTCCTAAACATGCATGGAGTTACTGTAACACTTGGGTTATGTTGTACACCAGCGATATCAGTCGACTGCAGAACCTTTTATAGCCTCTTTTCTCTCTGGGGGGGATGGAGGCACGTGCTTTACTGCGCCCTATAAATACCCGTATATGTGACAGCTGAACTTGCCCAAACCTTGGGATAGATTTGGGGGTCCCGGTTCAAATTTAGGCTTCAGGCCTTGACTGGGGTCTTGAACCACTCTCCCATACCGGAGTGAGGAATCAGATGCCGGCCAATCAGTGGCCCCGACGGCTGAGATGCCTCGGATTCAGACGGGCGTTGTGACTGCTCTGAGCGAAGACTTATTGTCTGCAAGCTCTGCTTTATTTTCCAGATAGACAACTGGGAATGCTGCACGGCCGTGTGGAATGAAGGCCGCGTGGCTCAGGAATCCCCATTTGTTTTTTTTCTGGCCCGGACGAGGCAGATCAAACGGCGGAGGCAACGTTTTGACATCTGACGACAAAGACTTGTCAGCGACGGGCTTTGATGATCGACAGACGTTTCATTTTGTCAAACGACAACCTGTCGTCAGCCGAAGCTGTGAAGCTGTGGTGGTTCTTTTATTGTTTTACATGAAGTGATCAGAGGAAGAATTTATAGATCAAATATTTACACTTGTAACAGATGAATTTGCAGGGAGGGATAAACCCACAGCGGTGATTCAGATCTATGTAGTTTTTTGTCAAGTTTCATGAACAAGTTTCACATTTAAAGTTGATCTAGGGACCAGTTTGTCTTAAAAGCATGTAATTCAGAAAAAAAAACAAGCTTAGCTGTGTTTCCAGACTGCTAACAAGGACCTGCTGATGAGCGATTTGAGGAGAGATCAGGAGTGATTTGGAGAACAGGGAGCTGAGATATCCGACCACTCAGTCTGCATCCACTCTCCCACCGATTCTCACTCATTTCATTGATTTGCTCCGATTTGCTCTTCATATTCAGCATCTGCAGGAACACCTTTTCATTTCCGTCTCTAAATCAACCTGCTGTCAAGATGGAGAAAAGCTCAAAAGGTTTCTGACGAGCCACAGCAGTCATCAGCCGAACAAACCAAACGGAGGCTAAACGGGATCTAAAAGTGGAGATGGTTATCGGACAAAGAGCCTGTGACGCTCGTGTTGCTGATCGGTAATGTGAAAATGCCTGAGCGGGCTTATCGTGTTAACCTCACGAGGTGAAGTATGCCGGTGTCCGTTTACACCGGAACATGATTATAATGATGTTTAATTATGTAAAAATATCTAGTGATGTTTGATGAGATCTCTTGACCAAATGCATTTTCTTAATCTTGGGCATTTTTTAAAGCCAGTAAACCGTCTAACAGGTGTAACTTGTCGCCGTCGTTCCCACCGGCTGAAAACACTCTCCTGCTGAACTGGAGTGACACGGTGAAATGAGACGAGCCGTTACAGTAGCCTCGCAGCTCTCCGTCATGGCTCCGGTCCAGACGTCTAAAAATAAACCGCCAGGTCCCCAACTCGGCGTTGAACATTTTGTCGCAGGTACTTGAAGAACTCCAATAATTTACAGTACATGTATGGCTCTCGTGCCCCGGGCGGCGGGCGGCGCGGTGCCCTCCACCCCCCGGGCATCTTTCAAACTGCCTGGCACCCTTTGAATGGCGCCGTGAGCGCTGTGAGAGCTCCTGTCCACCGCTGTGAGCCCATTGATCTGCAGCCCGCAGCTGAAACTAATAGTTGTGGACGGGGAAGAAGGCGCTGCAATTAATCTCAGTTAGGGAGAAGAAGATCTCCTCGGAGCCAGCGCGGACTCACTGAACTCCAGAATTAAGATAAAGAACGGGCTGAAAGCGTTGGTTCTGCTCCCCTTTGAACTGGGAGACGAGGTCCCTGTTATCTCGCGGGCTTCCCGCTCTTGTGTGTATTTCCCTGAAAACTGGTGGGATTCAAAGAGTTGGGGTTCATGCATCATTACTCCCTGCACTCTTTACTCCTACAGAAGAAGATAAAGTTTTCTTTTTAAACTTTTGGTAGCCTTAAGTTTGGATTTCAGCAGGATAATTCCTTCAAAATGGGACACAGTCAAGGAATAGAATTGACGGATTTTTCCTTCTTTCTTATTCCTTCAATGAAATCATGATGATAAAGAAAAACACTTTTCAGAAGTCAAAGAATGCCTTGTTATCTTCTAAACTGCTTCCTTCACTGTTGCATCGATCCTGCTCTCAGCAGCTTGGCGAGCTTGTCTGAGATGTCTCAACACATGTTTCAGAGGTCGGCCGCTCTGAGATCACCGGCTCCTCCAAAGAGGGGGATTTTCGGGGCTCTGCAGCGTCTTTCTGGTTGCAATTAAAAAGAGATGTTGATGTAATATCTGAAATCAATCACACGGAAAACACTTGCTCGCTGTCTTTGGAGGGTTAAATCCACACATGTGCACGTAACACACTGGAGGTCAGTCAATAAGAAGTAAACATCGGTCCTGACGACTTGCAGAGCGTCCTTCGCCTTCTATCGCTGTCAGGTTTGAACACTTAATAACTGGACTGTAGTGTTCTGTTTAGCTTTTTAACTGAAACTCATTTTTGTACATTTTAAGACACACATCTGTCCTCCTTATTCTTATTTTTGACAGGGATGATACTTTAGTTTTCTTTTAGTTTTGGGAGTTACTGCATGTATCACATCAAGTCTGATTTAAGTGTAAATAGATAACGTAATAATGAAAAAAATATATATAAAAGGAAGAGAAGATCCCTGGTGTTTCATGCACAGTCCACAAAATTGCTTTCATAATTGGCTTGGTCTCAGAAAATGATTGCAAAATGTCTCAAAAACTGTGATTTTCAGTCATTTTGACTGAAAGTCAAAGTCGTAAGTATTTTTTTTTCCCAGCTTTTACTTGGATAAGTTAACAAAGTCTCATAATTTTTCAATCCTAAAAAGAAGGATGTACTTTTGACCTGTCCAGGATGCACACTGTTGGCTCCAGCGACAAACAAAAGACGGACGGACAAACAATTTTTGCCACTTGATTCCAAACCGTCTTTGGGAAAGTGAATTTAACATGAAGCAGCGCCTCTGGTTGACTGACTGAAAGGCCTCCCCCTCCTATAAAACACTCATCTGGAACATGAAAAGGGAAGCGGAGCCACGAGCTGATTTATTTTGCACCTGAGTGAACTGCATACATTCACCCCTCAATGTGTTTAAATGATCAGGACTGCTGAATAAACTCGCTACACCTCGGTAAGATCCGTATTAACAACGCGCATCCTGTTTGGCTACATCAATCTTCTCACAAGATTAATGCAGCAGAAATTAATTTTAAGGGTCTGTCGTCAATGGATTTATCTTACGGATCTGGATAAAATGTTTAACTCGGTCAGCGGAGAGGCGTCCGGCGCCCACGAGGGCCACAAACGTGCTTCCAGACCATCAACACTCAGCATGGGATACATAATCTGTGTGAGAAAGCAGGCGGCCACACAATGCACAAAACACACACACACACAGACAGTCTGAGTAATTATGGATATTTACTCCTGCGCTGCTGATACGGGCCGCTGTTGTCCGGTTGTAATGTGTGCAGCGTGTTTGCATTTGCACGAGTTTGCATATCATTGAGTGAAAGTGGGTCAGCAGCAGTGTGAGAGGGGATTTATGATAGGAAAGGTAGTCAAGGCCAAAGCCATAAAAAAAAAAAATCTAAATTCCGACCATATGGATGCACAATCTTAAGAATGACACTAGACGGAGAACAGCTTTTAAATAATCTGCTTTTAGATATATTTTTAAAAATATTTCCTCCATCTGTGATCCAGGTAAGATGAGGTCCAAAAGCAGCGGGGTGGAGAGCCCAGTCAACGGCGTGCTGGGCGTTCCCCAGGGCGACCATGAGATCAGCCCGGAGGAGGACGTGAAGAGCCTGAAGGTCAAGGTTCAGCAGGAGGAAGGCCAGGACAAGCTGGAGGTGGAGGTGATCTCTGACAAAGAGAAGCTGCTGCTGCTGGACTCCCCCGAGGCCGGGGAGGAGAGGGGAGGCATGGTGGATCTGTCCAAAGGGGACCTGCTCAAACTGCTGGGCATCATGGAGGGAGAGGTTCAGGTGGGTGTGTGAGAGAGGCGTGTGTGTGTGTGTGTGTGTGGAGTTACAGAGAAAAACTGCAAAATACAGAGTGAAAAAAAAAGCTCTTTCTGTGCCTGAAGTCCAGCTGCAATTTTTGCACAATAGCTCTATCTTGTGGCTGAAAACGGCAGTTTAAGAGGAGAAAGTCAGCAAATGTGGAGAGATTTGAAAACTGGTCTCAGTGTGTTCTCCCTGCTTGTCCCTGTTGTCATCACTCTGTTCAGTGGGTTGTGTCTTGTACGGACGGTCCGTGTATCATTTTCCTCTTTAATGTCGCCCTGGAGAGCAATAAAGATTCTTGAACTTATTCTTATTTGTGTAACCTCAGGCCAGAGAAGATGTCATCTGTATGCTGAAGTCCAAACAGACTCCCCCGGAGGCCCTCGAGTCCCGCTACGGCTCGGCGGCCCCCGGCTCGGCCCTGCAGGCCCTCCAGAGGGACGGCTGCTTCGCCGACTCCCAGCCTGACAGTCACAGTGTCTACCAGAAGCCCATGGTCGAGGTGAGGAGGCGACGCCTGTGCTGTGTTGAAGCGTGAGGAGCAGTCCTGGACGTGTCCCCCTGTCCCCCCCCTCCCCTGGTCCCTGCGTGTCCCCCTCAGCTGGAGCGTCTGCAGGAGAAGCACAGGGAGACGTACCGGAGGATGCTGGGACAGCTGCTGCTGGCCGAGAAGTGCCACCGCCGCACCGTGCACGAGCTGGACACCGAGAAGCGCAAACACGCCGACTACATGAACAAGAGCGACGACTTCACCAACCTGCTGGAGCAGGAGAGGGAGAGGTGAGGGAGTGACACGGCAGGGTCGCTGGAGGCAGAGCGGGGGCCTGCAGACTGTTAGCACGCTGCTTTCACACATTTACATTATCTGACAGTATAATATCCTTTATTTGATGATACCTCTTAATATTAAAAAAAAAAATGCATGAATTTAATGGAATACTGATTTATGGTTACTGAGACAGATGATGAAAACATGAATAAATCAAGGAAGGAAAATGTAAAGTTTATGTTAGACACACTGAAAACACAAGATTTGTTAAGTTTTTCAGTCATAAAGTTATGTTTTTCTTTTTGTTTATTTCCTGAATAGAACAATTATTTCTATGAGGTTAATTTATTTTAAAGGAGGTCTATTTATCATCATCATCATCGTCATTTTAAATTGTTTTTATTATTAATGTATTTAATTTTCTTTAATAGTCAGAATATCCCTAGTTTGAGTCTTGATTTGGGAGCTTTTCTTTTTGAGTTTGCATGTTCTCCCTGTGCATCCATGTAGCCTTGTTTCCACCTACAGCCCAAAAACATGAATTTAAAGTTAATTAATGGATGGTTCTTTAATAATTCAGTTATTTTTCAATTTATTTTTGCTTGAAAAAAGAATACAATACCATCACTTCCTAATAGTGATTCTGGAAACAAAGGTTTTTATATATAAAACAAAATGATGACCTGTCTCAGTTAATATAGTTTGCTGTGGTCATAAAGGTTTCTGAACCTCAAAAAAGTACTAGTTAGTAATATGCGTATATATAAAGTCATTCTCTCTAATATGATACCAAGAGCTGGAGGAAAACACTGATGGGGAGTAAAGTGGCTGAGAGAAAATGCACAGAAAGTGAAAACATGACATTTTACCGCCGGCGCGGTTTATAAAACAAGTGTGGAACATATTAGGCGTCAGAGGTGAGAGCATCCAGGGATAACGTGCTGTGAAGGAATGCATGGACACCCGAGAATGTGTGAAAGATGGCCTCATCTGAGGCGCGAGAGAGGGAAGGAGGAGAGGAGAGGAGGAGGGGAGGAGGAGGAGAGGAGGAGGGGGTGTTACTCAGTGATAACCCTGCATACTTCTGTTAGACGGCGAAAGGCAGGAGAGTGGAAAGCGTGGGTGAGGAGGAGGTCAGGCCCTTTCGGGTGCAGGCGAGAGAGGAGGCGCAGCCACCGGGCGGAGGAAAGACGGGGGAAAGACGGGTGAAGGACGAACAGGGCATTTTTCAAGAACGAGCGTAGCGTGACTTCATGTGTGAGATGAAATCACCGCCGAGGCTGTGACCTGGTTTGCTGGTCGCTGATAGATGAGGGGCGAGAGGTTGGATGGAGATGGTCACATGGTGTGTGTGTGTGTGTGTGTGTGTGTGGAGGCCTCTCAGAGGAAACAAGCTCTCTTTTCAGTGTGTGGATGAGCTCAGAGTCTGTATGATGAAAGAGGCCCTCGACGAAAAAGTGGAATTAGAAGATTTAAACTTTGTTGCAGCTTCATGCAGCCACTAAGAGAAAGGCAGATTTTGTCAGCAATAATTATTACAGTATAAGTCAATTTTCTCTTCAGACAATGCCCTAACCTACAAATGGTGACTAACATTAGTGTTGTGAATAAACTGAACATGTTATTTGAACCCGTTAGTAAATGATTTCTCTCATAAAATCATTAACACAGTTAAAACAGTGAAATGTGAGTGAGATCACTGCGTCTGCTGCTTCACTTCGTCCCGCTCTGTAAACTCACTGACAGCCTCATTAGTTACTATTTAACCAGATTCCAGTTGACCGAGGGAGGCTGAAGTTGTGTCAGGAGATAGATTACACATCAGAATCACAAACAAGCGAATTTGGGTTTAGAATAAACCAATTTATGTTACTGGGTTCAGCTTTATTCCTAGAATTTTTTTTCTCCCCCTCGTTTCTGGATGAATGGAAAAGCTGATATTACAAACACTATTCCTCCTGCAGCAGGCAGTCAGTCATCTGTTGAACAGACCAGAGATCACTTATATGCTACATTTCATGAACTGTCAAACAGTTCATTTGTAGCCGCGCCCCGGCGGCGGCGCTCTCCACTTCTCTTCCTCGAGCCTTTACTGCAGGACACAGGAGACCGACTGGAGAAAATAAATCACAGACGTGTCAGCTGCTCTGCCGTCACTGCAGCGGCGGCTGGGGTTCCAACAACAGACTGCAGCCTGCAGCTACTCCTCAGGCTGGATTCACCAAGAAGAGACGCGAGTCGGCATTAAATCAGCTGAAATGATGCCGATTCTACCAAATCAATTAGGCATATTCTTGAAATAGGGCAAACTTTATTGATAAAAAAGTCTTGATAAGTAGCATGGATATGATATCTGTTTTATTAAATGAATGTAATTAAAATGTGACGAAGGGTGATTCAGGCGGTAACTAGACAGACAGACCAGACAACCAGGAGTGCAGCAGGTTAAAGTTTATCTAAAGTTTATAGAACAACCCGTTCTGCTCCTTACTGCCTGTGGATCACAATAACTGCTCACAACAAAATCTTTTAAAGGGAACTTCCAACCACATACTGAAATTTATAAGTGGAAATAAGCTGTCTCGTGCCACCTGTGAACTTTGAGAGTTAAACTCATGACTTTCACACTTAAGCCTTGTAGCAGTTTGATTTGTGTGTGTGTGTTCTCAGATTTGCATGTTTGTAATTTGCGTGTGCAGGTGCAGTGCAAAGCAAATAGTGTACACACAGCTTATAATACACACACTCACACACACACAGCAAACCATTCAAATTCATTCATCCATTTATTTATAAATCTATTTTGCCAATGCACCACTTCAGCACGAGAACCATAAATGTCAGCCTGCTGCATCTGATCCAGTCTGGACTGGCTGACCCGGCCCTTTGTGTGAGCGGGCTGCCGGTGCTGGAAAGTGTTGCAGTAAAAATCCTTAATGACATGAAACAGCAGACCCAAAGTTCAGCTCCGAGCATAAACTGAACCGATTACTTTACTACTACTTGATCCCGGGTTTGCATGCGTGGAAGAGCTGACCTCTTTTTCAATGCCAGGTGGTTTCCAGCAGGTTCTCTGGCTCGGCCACAGGTCGGCCTCTCTAACCTCTGAAGCAGATTGAAGAGGATGAGCTCAGTGTTTTTCTGTCAACACCTGCAGAGCCCAGATTCTTTTCTTAATGCTGTGAAAGGACCCGAACACACGGAGGGACGCAGAAACAGGAATGACGTGAACAGAATACATACACGGTCATGCCTCACTTCAGAATTGTTCAACCAACTCTGTCCTGTCTGCAGCCTCAAGTGGAAACTTCAGAACAAGCCTCAAGCTCAAAGGGTTAACATGCTGCAGAAAAACACACTCAGAGCCTCGCACGGCAACATAAGTGCCAACACATCCACAAAAACAAGCATAAATCACCATCTACAGTATCTTCCATGTCTGGCAGCGCTTTGTTTGACATTCACTCTCCCAGGTGAGATGGAGGCATGTCATCGTCCCGTCTGCACCAGCGCGATCTCCTCCAGCCATCTCGGCGGGAGTGAGGAGAGAAAAGTCAGAGGTCTTATACCAAATATCTGCAGGAATGCAGGCGATGGGCACAGAAGCAGCTATTTCTGTTTCTGACTGGTAGCCATCAGCTATTAACACCCACTTAGACAACAAGCAATTTATATGTCAAGAAGTTAACATTTTTAAGTGGCGTGGAGGAATGCATGCACGCCGGCGGAAATAACAGCTTCCACTCCTCAAGGGCGCTTCGATGAGTTTCAAATCGCTCTAAATGTAAACGCAGGTCTCACGTAGTCCCAGTTTTTCCACATGCGCATTCACACGCGAGCCTCCGATATCCACTTCGGTTCTGATTTCTTTCTTTTAACGCCACGTCAGTTTTCATTCTGCTGAACATTACCACTGCGGCTCTCCAGCCTAATGTTTTTTCTCTGTCAAGAGCGACCATTACTTCACGAAGCAGCTTCTTGGCAACGCTTCTAGTCCTCAACCTCCTGACTCAGAGGGGCCGCAGTGCCTCTGAGCAAATCTCCCAGAGAACACAGGATTTCATAAAATGCCATGTGAATAAAACTGAGGTGCATGTGAAATGCACGACTTCAAATACTAGAGTAGTTCTTACATGACTTCACTATCAGTGCCAACTACTGCTGGCATCCTCAGTCTGACCTTTGCATTCATGTAATTTTAGAGCGCCAATTTCCAAGGCGTCAATGACATCTGACTGTGTGAATATGGATTTTATGAGCTGTGCTTTCAGATCTAGATGTATCTGTTGTACGGTGGCCAGGTTTACCAATGCCACTTGGCATTAACTGCAGCTGTTGAGAGGAATTAGTGCCGCAGTTTATCCCAAGAGTGAAAATCAACTCGTGTCAATTAGCTAAGACCAAACAACAGTCAGGATGTACCGCTTCATAAACATATTGTCACGGCTCCATCCTCCCAGTCCTGGTTCACCTCAAGGGAGGCACACAACTCATCCACATATGGCTTCCTCATCATTTAGACTTTCCAGGGAAGCCCATTCAAACCCACTTCATCTTCAAGTGGAACTCCAGCAGGCTCCTGTCTCCCGTACCAGGGAGATTAGGGTTTCCAGTCTGCAGAGACAATATCCTGTACGCTTCAAATAAAAATGTAGATGTAATTTAATTTGTTCTAGGCTTTCTCTGAACCTGAATGTTTTTCACAGAACGGTATTCATTCTTTGAGATGTCACTGTCAAGAATATAACGACTAAACCTTAAATGAAGCTTATCAGAAGTTTCCAGGCATCAAGAAAAGAGAGTTTTGCTAAACACTCCTTCTGTGGCAGGGGTCCCACCCCCTTCAGCGTGTCCAAACCAGAGCAGCACACATGCGCTCACACACATCCCTTCCTTTTATGGATGAGGTGACATTACTCACTGGAGGCTCGGCACCGCTCCACTCAACTGTATTTATTCACCTTCCATTGTCCTCATTGCATGCTTGGAATGTGACGGCGGAGGATCTGTGGGAAGCGAGGTCCCCGCTGCTTCTTACATATTCTCAGTGGATTATGCATAATGGCAAAGAAGGCTAATGTTCTGCTTGTTGAGCATCTGTAGTGGGTAAGTTACAGCAGGAGTGTGTTTCTGAGATGTTGCGGCTGGACTTGTTCTGCACCATATTCCCTGCTGCGGTGGTGCCTGTTCGAATTTGGTTTATTTTGCATTGCAAAGTTGTTCAGGTTGAACATGGTTTTGAATGTCGCTGGGTGTGTACAAGGAGAAAGACTGCATGCATTCTGCCCTGCATGCATTTTGTTGGAGCTGAAGAGGAGAAACGGGCATGAGAAGCATAGAAGGAAGCAGAGATTAAACACAGCCACTTCGTGAGGGGTCTCTGTCTTGAATAGTGTGTAGCTGGCTCTCCATCCCAGCTTTAGTTGTTCAACTACTAATATTTGTTGAATTTTACTTATTCCTTATTTCTGTTGCTTCAGTTCAGTGTAGTGCAATCTCTATTATTAGTTTTTGTATCGGAAAATATTGCCATGTTTGTTAGCCTTTCTAAACCTGTGATTTATTCTGTGATCTGTTGATGAAACTACAACTTGTAATTGTTAATATTTTCAGTTTGCTATTACAGCATTAAACATTCTTTCAGACTCTTGATTGTCACTATTGCTTATCCACAATGCTGCATTTATCATATTTTTTTTAATGGCAGAATTGCTTCTATCAACAGTTAAAAGGCTAATTAAACACTGGAATAATGCTCTGTCTTTTTTTTTGTTCCTTCAACATTTTTAGATTGAAGAGGCTGCTTGAAAACGAGAAAGCCTACCAGATAAAGAAAGAAAACGAGCACTCCAAACGCCTGGCCAAGGTGCGAGAGGAGCTGGTCAAACTCAAGTCCTTTGCCTTGATGTTGGTCAACGAGCGCCAACAGCACCTGGAGCAAATGGACCAACAGAGCCAACGGGCTCAGGAGCTGAGTCAGCAGCTACAGCAGCGGGACCAGGCACTGAGCGAGGCAAAGGAGCGCGCGCAGGAAGACGGCCACAGGGTGCAGAATCTAGAGGCTGAGCTGAAAGAGAAATCTGGCAAGCTCACTCAGCAGCACGAGGAGATGAGTGCCAAGCTGGCCAGTCAGGAGCTCCAAAGCCGTCAACTTAATGCCAAACTCCTGGGGCTGACGCACAAGCTGGAAGAGCTAGAAGAAGGCAACAAAACCTTGAGGAAATCTGAGGAGGAGCTGCAGGAGCTGAGGGAGAAGATCAGCAAGGGAGAGTGTGGAAACTCCAACTTGATTGCTGAATTAGAGAACTTGCGGAAGCGCGTGCTGGAGATGGAAGGAAAAGATGAGGAAATTACCAAGACAGAAAATCAGTGTAAAGAGCTGAGGAAGAGGCTACAAGAGGAAGACGGAAAAAGCAAAGACCTCAGGCTGGAAGTGGAGAAACTCCAAAACAGAATGATGGAGTTAGAAAAACTAGAGGATGCATTCAGCACTAGCAAGGCTGAGTCTGCCCAGTTACAGACTGCTCTGGAACGAGAGAAGGGCCTGACCAAGGAGCTTTCAGATGAAGTTGTAGCTCTCAAGATTCGCATGAAAGAGCTCGAGTCTTCTGAAATCAAGTTGGAAAAATCAGAGTTGAGTCTTAAGGATGACCTGAGTAAGCTCAAATCTCTGACGGTTGCTTTGATGGATGAGCGAAAAACTCTGATTGAAACTATGAAGTCTGACGAGAAGAAAAAAGATGATTTGAGCAAGATGGTCAAAACTGAGCAGGCTAAAGTTATGGAGGTGACTGAGAAACTGATAGAAGAAAGCAAAAAGCTTCTGAAATTGAAATCGGAGATGGAAACCAAAGTCGAGACTTTAACCCTTGAAAAAGGGGAACTAAGCTCAAAGCTGTCTTATGAAATTGATAAAACTAACGATCTTAACTCCAAGGTCACGCAAATGAAAAAGAGGTTAGAAGGGCTGGAGCAAGCAGAAAAGCTGTCTGTGAAGAATTCAGTCAAATGTGAACTGACCAAAATGTCTGACCACATGAAAAAGGAGGACAACAAGGTCAAGGAGCTAACGTTCGAAATTGAGCGCCTGAAAAACCGCCTCAGACAACTGGAGGTGCTGGAGGGGGATCTGATCAAGACAGAGGATCAGTACGATATGTTGGAGAAGAGGTTTATGACTGAGCAGGACAAAGCCAACATTCTTTCCCAGCAGGTAGAGGAAATGAGGAATCAGATAGCGCGGAACAAAGCAATTGAGAAGGGAGAGGAAGAAAGCCAGGAGGAAGACCTCCGACAACGCTGCAAGAAGGAGGAGGCCAAAACCAGGGAACTACAAGCTGATGTGATAGCCCTCAAGGAGAAGATCCATGAACTGATGCACAAGGAAGATCAACTTTCGCAGCTCCAAGTAGACTACTCTCTCCTGCAGCAGAGGTTTTTGGAAGAGGAGGAGAAAGCCAAGAATATGGGCACTGAAGTTTTCCATCTCACCAAAGAGCTGGAAGTAGCCAAACGGCACAGTAGAGCGCTACGGCCAAGCTTAAATGGCAGGAGGATAGTGGATGTTGCCGTCACATCCACTGGAGTACAAACGGAGGCGTCCTCCAATGGGCCATCGGAGGAAGATACCCCTGCTGGGTTCATCAGAAAGTCTGTCCAAGAAGAGAATCATATCATGAATAATCTCAGACAGAGATGTCTGAAGAAGCCCGCAGAAAAGCACAGCGCTGTTGAGCGCTGTGCTTCATCCAGCAGTGACTTGGGCATCAAGAAATCCTGGATTCCCTGGATGAGGAAAAAGGACAGCTCCAACCAGGAGACCCATCTGGAAAAGAGTCTGCAAATCAATGGGAATCATTTACCCACTGAACTGACCATGTCCCCAAAGCAAGGCCAGCCTTTACACATCAGAGTAACACCAAACCACCAAAGCAACATGGCCACTCTGGAAATCAGCAGTCCGACGACTGAAGATGTTTTCTCGAGCTCAGCTCCCCTCAGCCCCAACCCATCGCAACCAAAATCCAGAATAACAATCATTCCTACCTACTCTGCTCCGACCCATCGCAGAAAAGCCCCCACAGCCCCGCAGGGCCCTGAAAGAGCCAAGTCTCCAGTCACCATCACAGCCATATCTCGAGCCAAGTCCCCCGAGAGTGGCAGAGCCTCCTCTACTACCTCAGGAAGGCCCTTGTCCCCGGTCTCCATCATGACAGTGAGCACCGCTGTTGTGCCTGAAGCGTCCGCCTCCCCAGAGCCCCAGGAGATGACCATGGGCCGCGCTGTGTTCAAGGTCACACCTGAGAAGCAGATGGTCCCAATGCCTGTAAGAAAGGGTCCCAGCAACACCAGCATCATCACCACCACCGACGACAACAAGATCCACATTCATCTCGGCAACAGCAACAACCCAAAGATGGTGGTGCGCCCAGTGGCCGCTGTGACGGAGAGCAAGGAAATGACTTTATCCACAGGGACGGTTTTGCGTTCCCCCCGCCAGATCACCACCACCGCTACCAGGAGCACACAGAGCAAAGTGATGAGCAGTATAACCATTTCCCCCGTCACCTCCACCTCTTCCAGACCCACACAGACCCCGGTAGGTTTCATGTGAATGTATTCTTCTTTGATATTTTTTTGTGAGAAAGCTGAAAACTTTCAGTTTGAGTCTCATAACATGCCCTTTGTTTAAATGGGTGGCGTGACAGACGTGGCCCTCCGAGCAGCAGAGGTAATGATGTGGCAGTTTGCCATCCTGCTACAGCCATGCCGTAATTTATAGTAGTTAGAGAGTGTTTACATTCACAAACAGCCACGCATGGTTGAGTGCCCTCTGTCTGACACAAAACAGCCTCGCAGCAGAAACAAGGCCTGGATAAAAGCTCACCCAAGGACTGAATAAATATTTACACTTTCATTCACACAGTCACTGTAGCACATGCGATCAGCCATATTGTTTGGAAACTCTGAATTACTTCATTCCTGTAATGAGTTTTGGCCACTTTGACATGATTTATTAATTCTCCTGCCTGAGAAACTGTACTCTCTCTATTCCTATTGTCAAACAGACCGGGCATGATGCCCAGGCACCTCGCACAGGGCTGACCCGCATCCCGATGTCCAAGAGCCTGAAGACAGGAAAGACTGTGCTGGGATCCCTGGGGATATCGAGCGGAGTGAAGCTGGAGTCACGTGCAGAGAGTCAGTCGATGAGGATAGAAGTTAAAAAGTCCAATGTGAATAGCAGTGCCCTTCAAAACGGAGGAAAAGTCTGACCGAAATAATTGTACCAAGACTTTGACATATCAATATGGTGCTAAAGGAATACATTATAAAGCACAATGGCATTTCTTTATTTTTAGCAGTTAAAAAAGCCAATATTTTATGTATTTTGTTTTCTTTTTTTTTTACATGTATGCCTCATATAAATGTGTTGAAACATATACATTGTTTTGACTGTGTGTATTTCCATGGGCATTTGGGTTAGAAATATCAGACTTTGTTGCTACTAACAGGCTCTTGCTTTGAGTGGATGTTTCATATATAAAGTGTTTGACATGTTTTATAAGGACTTCAATGTGTGTAAATTATGGTTATTTTCTTTCCTTTGGATTTCTACTGAAAATGTTTTGAAATAAATATAAAGTCATAAGAAAGTGTGAAATGTCTCTTTATGTGGCAAAGAAAGAAACTGGCAAAGAAAAAACTGCAACAAGACAGACTGTTATGTGGTTAAAGTAAGTTTTATATTTCTATTGACATGGACAGGGCAGCATTGTGATGCAGTGGTGTAGTGCTGCCTCAATATTTTCACTAAGTGTAGTACTAGCATTACTACTGATTCAAGCCTATCAGTTTATTGGCATAGCAATTTTAGAAACATTCTTAAAAAAAATTCAAGATATTTCGCTTGACATCAATAAATTGGTACATTACAAGAATGTATTGTTAATGGAGAAAATGATGAATCATTGAAGCATAAAACAGCCACAACAGGAAATTCAATGGCATATTCATATTGTCTGAGCCATATGTGTATAATTTTGTGACTGATATTTTTGACTGAACATTTAAGCAGTCAAACATTGTGACTGACCATTTCCATCAAGAGAATTCAAGGCCTATGCAAGAGGTCGGCTCATAGTCCGGTCTCAGTGCCAGTCATGGCACAAACTAAATAAAAGTTCCTATTCTGAACTCAGATTGGAAGCATGATTTGTTGCAAACATAAAAATATATGCAATGTCCATATCTTTACTCTCTGCCTTGTGTTATGTCATGCAAATAACAACACATTTGTTCCAAGACTTTGCATAATAGAGGCACCTCTTGCCTCACAGTGAGGAGGTCAGGGTTCAAATGCCAGACCTTTCTGTGGAGAATTTCCTCCCGTGATCCCAAATATGCATGCAGGTTTCACTGGTGGCTCTAAATTGCCCCTAGGTAAGAGTGTGAATGTGAGTGTATGTTGTAATCTGATGGACTAGTGACCTGTACAGGGTGTATCCTGCCCTGGCCCGCGAGTAAGCTGGGATAGAGTCCAATGTCCTGCAACCCTGCACAGGAAAAATAAAGATTAAAAACACACAAGGAAGAAAAAAGGCCAAGAAGTCCTGATGGGTGCTGCTGTAAAAGTTCCTGAACACCTTAAGAGAGACATTTGTTATAATTTGCATAGAAAATACATGAAAAAATGTTGAGAGTTAAATATATTTTAAAAGAAACTAACAAGTGCAACCCTTTAATACTGCTATACAGATGTCAAAGTCCCAGATGTTTACATGCCGCAGATGTCCCCGCTCAGCTGAACACGTGACTAAGAGGGCGTCTCCACAGCCAGTCATGACGTACCCCGCGTTCCACCCTCTGATTGGTTCAGCGACTTCCGGCTTCTTCCTCTTCGAAGAGATTAACAAGACCTCAAATCAATACTAAAATGAGTCGATTTTTCGATTAGATCGAGGACAGGGTTGAGTCTGAGGAGGACCTCGCGCTTTGTCCGGACGCCGCGTCCCTTCCTTCGCGTGCAGGATTCACGGCAGGCCGTTGTCTGTCGGCTAAAGTGGATTATTTTGGTCGCGGCGGATCGCAGCCATGATGGCGTCCAGCTACAACGCTAAGGAAGAGGACGGGCACCACTCCGGCTCCGCGAGCCACGGCGGAGCGGGGGTGGCGAAGAGCAAGAAGCCGGACAACACGGCGTTCAAGCAGCAGAGGCTGCCGGCCTGGCAGCCCATCCTGACAGCGGGCACCGTGCTGCCTGCCTTCTTCGTTATCGGGCTCATCTTCATCCCCATCGGCATCGGCCTGTACGTGACATCCAACAACATCAAGGAGTTCGAGGTACGATCCAGGTGGTCCGGGTTGTTTACAGCCCGCTGTGCTAGGACAGTCCAGGAGCTTCCACTCGGTTATCTGTAAAGGGACAATCCAGGCTTTTCCTCTACCAGCACCACGACCTGCTCACTGAAAACCTGTTGATATCGTTAAACCACACACTGCTCTTCTTCTCATAGTGATTATGTCAGTACAGTCCTTTAAAAAGAGTCTCAAAGTGATCTACAGTTTTGCTGGACTACGTTTGATCATGTATTAATGCCTGTATCGGGCCCACTCGATCGAAACAGGCTCAGCAGGGTCCAATCTAGTCAAATGATGGTATTGCATTGTTCAGAGTCCACTAAAAAAAGCAATGCTTGCATTATTCTGAACCACTTCCTCACTTCCTCATTTGTCAACTGTAGCTCCTGTTTTTTTTTTTTGTTTTGTTTAGAAACGCAAATACTGCTGCCTGAAGGTATTCAAAATAAGATAGATTAGCTGTGACTCAGAAGTAAACAGCTGATTGCATCAATACTTCAGGAAAATTGAGCTACCTTTTTCAACATTTCAATATAAATGTTGAAAAGTGAGGAAATCCTTGTAGCAGGATTTTAGAAATGTTAGTCTGAATATGAATACTGCGGTAAAGAAATTCTCTGATTCAACATTTCGAAAAGAAATTTCACATTAATTGTGTAAAATGTGCTGGAAAATTGGAAATGTATGTTTTGATTGCCATCAGATTGTACTTCTCTTAAGATCCCTGTTATCTATCTATCTGTTTTATATGTGGCCCCTAAAATAACTATAACTGCTCTGTTAGTATTATATTACACCAGCGGTTGTGAGGTTTAAGTAACCTGTCTTATTAAAAACAATGCTTTATATGCATCTGTGTGACAGTGTTGGATGTAAATGTTATGAATTGAGTGTTGTTTCAGAAACATTTGATCATAGTTGATATTTCAAACAGCTGAAAATGGTCCCAAAAGTTAGTAAAACAATGGAATTTGAGCCCAAAGCTGTGGTTAAAAAAAGATCTTCCTCTTGGTACTGTTTCATAAAGGGAAGACAGTGTAGAATTTACCTGCACTGTTGTATTTTTATGACAAGCAAATAGCTGAAATGCCACCAACTGTCAGACAGCGTGTATTCTTCTGACTGAGCTGCACTTCCTGTTTTCAGTTCTGCTCTTTTGAAGTGACTCGCTCTTTGATTTCAGATCGACTACACCGGCGTGGACATGAACAGTCCGTGCTACAGCTGCGCCAAGAACTTCAGCTGGAACAGCACCACGCCGTGCGTGTGCTCGGTGGACTTCACGCTGGAGCAGCCGTTCGAGGTGAGACCTGGACCCGCTCGGGCTTCCAGTAATGCCGAAACCCATGAATAATACATGCCTCCGCCACCGACGCCCAGAGTGCTGCCCGTGCAAGAGAAAAGGAGGGGAAAAAAAACTGCCCTTCTGATGCAGTTTTCTATTTTGAGTCTAAAGAAAGGAACACTCAAGGTTTGGTCGATGAGCTCTCTCGAGAATTCAATTGATTGTTTATAAAAGGTTTAATGCTGCTTATATTTTTATCCCTACAGTTTCTGGATGAGATAGATTTCACTTTCTCCAGACTGCAGTCAGGTTAAAACAGAGTGATCTCATGAAGGGAAAACTCCTTTTAAAGATATCCTGTGTTCATTTCTTGCAAAACAAATAATAGAATTTATGTAAATATAGGTTATTTACAATGAATCCAACTTCCCAAAGTGCATCACTGCATTACTGAGATTAAACACACTCGTGCAGAGGAATAATTCTTTTTATTGTGTGTATCACTGCTGCATCTCCCTAAAAATGATACCTCTGTGCAACAAGTGCTCATCATTAGTGTCTTTTTTCATGCTTTCTGATATGACAGATTGCAAACTTTCATTGAACAGAGATCCATGAAACATGGTTGGAAATGGAAGAGTCTTGTAGCATTTCTACATGCCTAACAGTGGTGTCTTCTCCACAGAGCAACGTCTTCATGTACTACGGCCTGTCCAACTTCTACCAGAACCACCGGCGCTACGTGAAGTCCAGAGACGACAGCCAGCTGAACGGGGACAGCTCCGCTTTGACGGTACCCGCCTTGGAATTGACCTTCTCTGCTTTTCCTCTTTGAATAACCGACTGTTTCATCAGCTGACAGCTCGCTTTGCTTTCCACAGAGCCCCAGCAAGGAATGTGAGCCGTATCGCACGAGTGAAGGACTGCCTATCGCTCCGTGTGGAGCCATAGCTAACAGCCTTTTCAACGGTGAGTTACGGCTCAGAGAAGCTCACATTTTTCCTGTTGGCTGTTCTTGTGAGGAGGTTTATTATCAGAAAACTTATTCTATAAATGTAGTTATTCTCCAATACTGTCACAATGAGTGTTTTGTACTTTATTTTTAATCTGGATTTCTTATAAAAACATCACAATATAATATTTTACTGGGAAAAGGCAGACTCCTGACCTCCTGAACTGTCTTATCCGTAGCTCTTTGGCGCCCCCAAGTGTTTTCCTACCCCACACTGTGACGATCCCTTCTGCTTGTGCTCTGACTCGAACCTTTCTCCATCTCAGACACTCTGGATTTGTATCATATTGATATCAATGGGAGTAGAAATGCAATCCCTCTGGTGAAGAAGGGCATCGCGTGGTGGACAGACAAGCACGTGAAGTTCAGGAATCCAGGCGGAAACGCAAACCTCACTGTAGCTTTTCAAGGTAACGCTTTAAAATGACTGGGAGAAAAAAAAAATCTTTTGATATTTGTTTTTTTTTTTATCTGTTATCTTAATGAATCTGGATCGGTTTCTTTTCAGGGACCAGTAAGCCTGTGAACTGGAGGAAGCCCGTGTACGAGCTGGACCCGTCGGACCCGGAAAACAACGGCTTCATCAACGAGGACTTCATCGTGTGGATGCGCACGGCGGCCCTGCCCACCTTCAGGAAGCTGTACCGCATCATCCAGAAGAAGTCCAGCACCACACCCACCCTCCCCAGTGGGAAGTACGTCCTGGACATCACCTACAGTATCCTTTTGGCTCGTTCCTGCTGCATCATCCTTAAAACACGGCACTCTGCTGTATATTGATTGTAAATGCGTGGAATCTTGTCTGTCGAAGCTCTGCTCCATTTCCTTTAACCACCCGTCATCAGATTACCCCGTGCTCAGCTTCGACGGCCGCAAGCGAATGATCCTGAGCACCATCTCCTGGATGGGAGGGAAGAACCCCTTCCTGGGAATAGCCTACATCACCGTGGGCTCCATCTGCTTCTTCCTGGGCGTGGTCCTGCTCATCATCCACCACAAATACGACACCCGCAACAACAGCGCAGATATCCCCAACTAATCCGCCTCTCCGCCCCCTGCATGCCTGGGTGACCCCCGCCGGGTCCCGTCTGGACTGCTCATCGGATTTTAGCTTGAGAAGCACTGTCGGTGTCCGTCGATTGATTATTTAAGGGCCGCCGTTGTTGTACATGTCTCATGAATGTGTTCTTGCGTTGGGCATCGAAGGCATTTCTCTGCGTTTCTGTGCATGTAGCTGCGCGCTGGCTGCTGAGACCGTCATGTCAACTCCACCTATGCTTTTCTTCCTTTTTTTTTTTTAATTTCATTTATTTATCTGTACATTGTCAGATTACCTGTGTTTTATTTTAGCAGTGCTTTGTGAATGGCTTCATTATTGAAGGATGTCTGTAGTTTCAATGCAAGTTTTGTCAATACTATACACCGTTACATGTCCTGCTGATGAATATGAGTATATACAGTACTATTCCACTGACATACCTCTGTTACCTTAAAATAGATTAAGAAAATGCCTGTTTGTGTGCAGTTACTTCTGTCAGACATTTGTTTAACAGGACGAACATCCTCAGAGAGCTGTAGTAAATACCAAAAACATGATGCTCTACCCTCTGCTGTGACTGGTTTTTCATGCTGGACACTTTGATTACAAGATGAAGGTTTTTCGGGATGGCGTGTTCCGCTTCACTTCTATATGATGGAGACTGCGGTTGATTCAGGCAAATTCCTGAAGATTTTTAATTTGGTCTTAAATTCCATGCATTTCTCAGAGTTGACCAAATGATTTGCACTTCGAAAGTGTCAGAGTTCGTTTTGCTCCTTTGTTCATCTTCTCTTTCTGTTACCATGCTGCACTCCTGGTTTATGAATAGGACATTTGTTTCAGTTGGAAGATCTGGGGTTTTTAAGTTTTGTAGGGTCCAATTAAAGAACTTGCGTTGGTGTAATTTGTGATTTGCTTTTATGTGTTTAATTTTCTCATACGTTATGATTTTTTTTAAATCAGATTTTCTCTTCTTAAATTGTGATTCTTTTTTTTTTTTTTGCCCTTCTTTTAAATATCTTTGCTGTAGCAGCATTAGCCTATTTCAGCAAGTCGATGCTCTAAGCTGGAGTGAGAATAAACTGAACCACCCACAGGTTTGAAACTTAAATTTAACATTATCCATCTTTAAGTTCTACAACCAGCTTCCAAAGCAACAAAGGACAGTCAAGACACATCTGCAGGATGAGGAAACTAATCCGAAATGTGCAATGTCATACGTTCAAGAACTACTACTTATTTATTATTATTTTTTTTTAATTTGAAAATATGAACAAGTATAAAAGCTGAAGACTGGTGGCTCCATCACTTGGTCATGTCACATTGAGAATGCAGTTATTGCTCGTGGTCAAATATTGGCTGAACGGGAAGATAAGCGTGGTCCGATTGGTCCGATGCAACATAAAAACGCCTGCTGGTCAAACTGCTGCAGAACTAAATGTAATTTTCTATGAAGAGACATCAGAACACAGCGGAGCAGCACAGTTAATTTCATATGAGACTGCATAAATGCAGACCAGTAAGTATGCCTGAATCAGAATCAGAAGTACTTCATTTATCCCAAGGGAGCAGATAGGAAGACTGCACAGCAAAACTGACACAGTATAGTAAATGAAATAAGACTCCTACCATTAAAATGGTGGACCTAACAAGTGTTTAAGGTGTTGTTATCTGCACAAAGGCACCTTGAGATGACTGTTCTTATAATTGACACTATAGAGAAGGTAGAATTTTTTGCATTGCACAATTCAAAGGTGAGGTAATTTACTGTGTTTTCCAAAGAAATTAAGGAAACACATTAAAACAAGGTGATTATGAATTACAAGAGAAGAGAAATATTTAACTAATCCCAAACAAAATTAAAACAAAGCTATTAAGGTTATGAAGAACATCATGCAATATTTTATTAAGATAAAGGTACTAAATTCCTATTAATGGAAAGCCTGAGACAATATCAATCTTTTCAGGCCTGAAATGAGTGTGTCAGCAGTCCTCGGGTTTACACAAACTTTGTTCCACAGGTGAGGAGCGTAAGAACCAAAAGCTTCACTTGGTTTCATCTGACTTTGCAAACACTGAATAAACATTTTCCTGAGGATTTCAGGGGTCTGGATGTTTCATATTCTAGAAATAAATCTGAGATGTTTTTATTTTGGAGAACATTTGAAGCTTTATAAACAAGAAGTCAGATTTTGAAGTGGATCCCTTACAAACAGGCAGCCAGATATCCTCTTTGTGTTGGTGAGGACTCTGAATGAGCTGCAATCAAAATTATTATTATTTTTTTTACTGAGACCTTACAATAAAGTAAATACGTCTGTTAAAGCAGACTGAAAAACACTGAAGCATCCAATTTAGCTAAAAGGGAAAATCTTTATTAATATTCTAAAATAAATCAGAATAATTAATTTTCATTGTGTCGATCTGAAATTAAAAAAACAAAACAAACAAAATCACGTGACGCAGCAGTGCCGCAGTGGATTGTGGGACGCCAGTAAGCCAGTGCCCGTCCTTGTGGTGTGACTGTAACTTTTTACCTCAGCACAACAAAGTTTACCGACATGTACCGGCAGCTTAAGGTGAGACAAACATTCTTATATTTTAACATGAAACAGTTTCATGATGTTGTTGTTGAATTGATCATGTTTCTGTTGATTTGTACCGACACTCCGCTCCCTTTGCAGAATAACGGTACAGCTAACCTTTGTATAACCTCTAGGGAACATAACTTTGTAAAACATATTGATTTATTTAGGGAATACATTAAACGTTTGTCGCTGTATGATATATTTGTTGTGTGTTTGTATCAGTAAATGACCGGTAATTTCTGCTCTGTTAGCGAAAGCAACAAGTAGTGCAATAAAACGGGTGTTTCAGATTAAGTGGTATCCGTGTCGACTGGTGACCGACTTTCTTTGACGACTCGTTGTTGCTGCTCGTAAAAGCGGATATTAAAAACCCAATAAAACCCACAGATGTCTCGGTGAGCTGCTTTTAGCCGCATTTACAATTAGGTTTCGTTTCTTTTTGGGTCTTATTTTAACATCTGTCGTTACTAACGGTGTCAAAAGATGCTTGAGGAAGTCGGTCACAAGTCAACAGGGAAACCAATTAATCCGTTACACGGAACATGCGACATTCTGTTTTAGTAACTACCTTGCCCCCTGCTGTCATCATCTTAACATTGCTTAAAAATAATGAATACTAGTATAATATAGTATTATAACAATAGTATTAAAGACAGTGACACCTGTCTTCACACACACACACACACACACACACACACACACACACACACACACACACACACACACACACACACACGTTTCTTCTCGTTTCGCATTCACATTACCCACAGTAACCATATCCTGCTCTTTGAACATCTAAACATGTCCCACATATTGGGGGGCCTTAAACCTTGTTCCATCAAGTTCATAGCTGAACTCCAACAGCTCTTCTCAAGGATACATTTTAGTCAGATGAGGTCAGTGTTACATGACTTCAGACAGCACTGCGAATCCATAATTATCTACATACATTTCCATTTTTATCTATTGTTTGTCAAACCACAGATTGTTCACTGTGACTTAAAGTATAATATTTAACCAGGAAATATCGATTTCCTGGACGTTTTTGTCAGCAAACTTCCACATACCAGAGGTGACAGCTCTTGAATTGACCTCTGATTTGACTCACTGCTGCACACAGCAGTGACCAGCAGAGGTCAGCATATCTTAATTTATACACTGTACTTTGTATTTCATTCCATTCTCTTAGATTTCTTTTCTAATAATCATGCTTAGAATTAACTGTTTCTATGTTTTTTGCATGCAGAGTCTCCAGCAGCTGTCCAGGCGGACCATCAGCAGCAGCGTCCGCAGGCAGCTTGATAATACTGTAAAGCAAAAGCAAAAACTGTTCCAGGTACAGCGCCCGGCTCCTTCTGTCCCACAGAACAAACTTTGCAAATAGACAAGTCATAGACAGAACAGTTAATGTGAAAACAGAAAAAAATCTGGTTGTTGATGAGATTTGGTTTGTAACTTGTTTGATTTGTATTCTTGTATAAATGACAGATAATCTATCAAAAAATGTTGGTGTGATAACTTATTAGTTTCCCCTTTGTGAATTCAACATGTGTTTTTAAATGAGGTGTGTCTATTCTGATAATGATAATGTTAAAGTTTCTATTTTATTCCTAGGTTCTGGAGACAGAATCTATTTTTATCTTCTTTGTAGCCTGACAGATAAGTACCAGTGAGTTTACCCCCCTGTAGTTTCTAAATGACCTTTGCCTGTAGCTGGCTGGAGTCTAATTCTGCTTCCAGGCTGCTGATTAAAACTCCGTGGCAGATGCTTGTCTCCTCCCAGAGTGGCGGGCTCTGCTGACCCTGCATAGCAGTAGAGAAATGACTTTAGCTCCCACACTGCCTTTCCATCCCATAGTGAGCTCTGCTTCATTGCTTAGTGTAATTCATACTATGACTGTTATTGCTATGATTAATCAGAGATTAGAAAACAACGCAGTCACAGCTGTTATGAGGGAAAAAAACACTGTTTAGGAATAACAAATCTCTTGTTGACCTGAGTTCTCCTTCAAACAGTAAGATGTTGTGGTTTGTGTCTTCAACAGGAGGATAACGGGATGCCCATCCATCTAAAGGGCGGGTCGAAGGACGCTCTGCTCTACAGAGCCACCATGGTTCTCACCGTGTTCGGTAAGTCCACATTTAATGAGTCACACTCATTTCACATGTTGTTTTAGCTATAGCCTCGACCACGCTGTTATCGCACAGAATGCCTTTCCCAGTAAAATGACAGTCATTACCATGATGGCTCATGAGGCGTCGGTTGTCTGGTGTCTCAGGCTCTCGTTTAATCTCTCCTCAGGCAGCGGATACGTGGTGTACGAGCTGTTCAGCGCCGCCATGCCCAAGAAGCCGCAGTGACCCAGGACGGCCGTGCTGGACGTTATCGCCGGATAAAGATGCCGACGCCGCGTGTGGAGCGTCACCTCTCTGTTGTGCAGACTACAGTGTCAATATTAGGAGGTTTCATGTTTGAAATCAGCACTTATTGATGGTATAAATCATGGACTGCAAATTCTATTGAAAAGATTAAATATGTTCTACTTGTAACAAGGCTCTAGATTCAATGCGTGTCTGTGACAATGTTGAGGGAATTATGTATTTTGAATTGTGAAGTACAGGTGCATTTCAAAAATGTTGAATCCCATCGCAAAGTGCATTAATTTCTACACTCTTTAGACATATTTAGTTGAGGTTATTATGATCTCCAGATTAAACACAAAAAAGGCAAATGTCCTGACGTGCTGTGTTTTTCATTACAAGCTGAAATGATGAAAAATATAACAAAAAAAAAAAAAAAACGCTCCAAATGTTTCAATTTGCATGTGTAAGAAAAATCATTGGACGTCACAATTTAAATGTTGCGGCCCACACAGCGTGAAACAGCTTTGTGTTGTGGCATTTATCAATAATGATATTTTATGTAGTCTATGAATTCTATATTAAATATATGAACAGGCATAGCTTTGATTTAACCTTAAACTAGCGTCCTAAATCTTCCTTATTTTCTTTTTTTTTTTGGGACTAAAATAATGAATTTGTTGCCCAGGCCAGCTCTTGATGTTGCTGATAAAATAACTTCACTCCTTAATTTAACAGATTGTGATATTTTACTTCCAAAGAGTAGCAGTTAATCAAAAAACAAATCTATTCAAATTTATTTTTAAATATCAAATGTTCTGTATGGGTTTGTTTTTAATTTAATAATCATTGTAGTTCCTAATTGGTGCCACTAGATGGCGCAATAAACCTGTCAGTCAGCGAGTGAGGGCTCGGACCAAACTTTTCCCATTAAGCAGCACATTGCATTTATAATAAGAGGAAACTTACTAATTTCTCTCGCAGCATCTTGAGAGCATTATGAGAAATAGCTGAGTTGTGAAACAGGGAGGTTATTTTTTGTTAAAAAGCAGAGAAAATAAAACTTTTTTTAATTCCAGTTGACATCCGAGTAAATAAGCTGGATGGGGTTGCATGTTGCGCAAATAAAACGCTTCCCCTCCCCGGTTGTTGTCTGGCCAGATGTGACCCTGCTGTGAAGTCATACTGGCATTGGAAACTCATTAAATCTCTCACCAAAGGAATGCAGGAGGGAGGGAAAGAGAGAGAAAAAAATCATTTCCAACACCGGATCGGTCTTAGCGGGGGACATGCATCAGGCGGGAGGCAGAGCTTTCGTAAGAGGCGCATTATATGATGGTAAACGGAGAGCCGGGAACGGCCCCCCTCCCTTATTAAGAAGCTGATGGTGGAAAGATTCTTCCCACTTGGAAAGAGGCTTTCCCTGCTCGGACATCTGCTGGCGGAGCTTCCAGTAGCCAGAGAGAGGAGAGAGCGCGTCCCGCCGCAGCTCCCGAAACTTCTCTCTGACTTCTCCACAGGCAGGCTGCTCGTTTTTTTAGGGGGGATTCGAATTGGTGAGTAACAAAAAAGCATTTTATTCATAGCTATATTCTCATTTTTGGACACATTCAGGGTCAAAGATGATTTATTTTCATGGAATAGAATTTAGAGAAGTTTTACGCATTTTGTGCGCAATTGCGCATCAAATATTTTCACCCATATTCCAAACAAAAGCCATCAAAAATCCAGCTGTAAAACTTGAAAATTTCACAAAACTTATTGGAAAAAGATAAATAACTTCATTTACACTTATAAATGGTTTGATCTCTCTTTTTTTTAGAATAGTTTTGAATGAAAATGTTGGATTTTTTCAGCACAATATGGAAATGCAGTGCGTCCATAGCAATTAAGACTGTTTTTTTGTGATGTTTGATTTATTTGGCATTGTTTTATTAGAAACTTTTTTTTTTTTTATTATTGTCTGAGGAGCCAGAAGACAGGTTTCGGCCCCTGGAGCTGCAGTGTTCCTGCTTGGGCACCAGGAGGGGCGCACAGCCTGTCTTAACATTTAAACTAACTGGTCTGCCTGTCGTTTTTCTAAAGAAAAAAAAAAAAGTTAATACTGGTTCTATATCTATATTTATATATATTTCTTTTAAAATATTTTTTTTTAGAAGAATTTGGTCCACTTAATTAAAATACACATTCTGCTTTCAAAAGCTGCAAAAAAAAAAAAAAAAAGCAAGATTGTAATAAAGTTCTGAGATAAGCAAGGACATTCAAGATTAAAAAACGTTTTAATCAACCCAATCTATATTTTTTTGAAGCACATTAAAATTTTTCAAGCTTTCAACCAGAGGAGGAGAGCTCTGAAAACTAATTAAACAGGAAAATGTTGAGATGACAGTAAAAATTTAACTGCAAGTTGCTTTTCCCTCTACATTCTGTTTCACTGTCAACCGCTGGCATTCAGTCCAGTTCACCAATGTGAATATTTGAGCACAGAACTGAAAAGTTATGTCACTGTAAAGAAAAAGAGATTTCAAGCTGATATTTTTTTTTTTTTTTGTTAAAATAATGAATTTAAATGTTATCTATCTAGCTCGTATTGTGGGTGCAGACAGTGTAAATTGTACTTGAGTGTAAGATAAAATACTTGAGAACAAACAAGATACTACTTAATAAATCACATTAATGTGAATAATTGTGGTGATTTCCACCCAAGCGAGGGAAGACTTGTACGCTCTAAGCAAGTCAAAACCAAATATGTATGACCATGTTCGATCTGCCAGTACCAGAGAACACTGCATTCCTGATGCATGTCTATGAAGTCAAACCCGATAAAGATCAGCTCCTTGCTTCTCTTCCCCAGTAGCTGCGTACCTGCCGCTCGCTGCCTCCGGCTCTGGGTGTCAGCTGAACGCAGCGAGGTGTGGCACATGTTGTGCAAGAGGGTCTAGATGGATCTTGCTCTGTTTGTGCTTATGATGGATAGATGGTTAAATAATTAGAGTTATCAATCTGGATTCAAATTAAAAGTAACATAACTCAAGGGGAGCGTTTTTGCCCGCGCTCCTTTGGTTATGTAATTTCAGTTCAAAGCAGACTGGGATTTTCCTTTGCATGTTATAAAACACACCGATCTGTAGCTTGAATTCACTCTTTCTCCTTTTCCTCCGCAGACTGATTGATGCGCTGCTGACTCTTTAGGGCCAAACATGAAGCTCGGGCTGTCGCTGGCCTCGGCTGCCTTCCTGGCAGCGCTCTTCTCCTCCATAGACGCTCAAGGTAAATGAAACCACCTGGACCCTCTCCACTCACACACTCTCCTCTTCTCCTTTACCTCCTCTTTCCCTCCTTCTTCTTATTATCCCCTCTGGTAATTTATGCTACAGGAATTACCCCTTTCACTTTAAAGGGAAGGCTGACATGTTTTGAGAGTGGGGCTGTATGTGGTACTTATCACCGGGGTCAGCACGGTTTGGAGAAGTGGTCAGGCTGAGGTCTGGAGCGTGTTTGATCCTTTCAAAAGAGCTAAAATCTCAGTTTTCTTTTGTCCTCAGCTCTGCATTTTCCAGTCTAAAAAGTTCAGAGATTATTCCAGCTGCCATGTTTGGTAGGATTATGGATAAGTGCCTCATTCAGCCCCACTTCAAATAGTGTAATCCATCCCTTCAATGTCAGGAAGTCATCACTTTGTCAGCGTCGGACTGTCTGTACTGATAAACTGAATAAAGTCTCTTTCTTGTGTTTGCTATTTTGACTATGTGATTGACTCCTTGATGACTGTTATGTTTTCTTTTTGCCTCACTCGTTGCATATTTTGTCAGATTTGTCTGTCGAGACTCATTTACAAGCTTTTGATGTCCGATCCAGATCCAGGTCTGGCTTACTCGTGTTTCGGGGCTGCAGTTTTAGTTTTTTCCTGCTCCAAACCGATACTTTCGGGAGCAATTTTCTCGTTCAGATCTGGCAAACACAACAAACCAAGCATGATGAAGTTTCTTTTTACAGTATCTAATTAGATGCAATAAAAAAAAGCACGGCACGAATCTACAAGCCGAAAGTTATATTGTAAAATAATGTTCCTCGTAAATATTTGAAGTTTTGCTGTGTTAGTTTTATGACGGCTGTGCTTTTTCCATAGCCAAAAAAACGAAAAAGGGAGCAAAATCCCTGGTAATTAGGTATTGAAATGCTAAATCAGGATTAAATCAATGTGTGCTCGTCAAGTTAAAGACGATAAAGAATAAGTTTTGACAGTATAATTGCTGAACGCAGTTTCACATGCACACAGTTTGGTCTAAAATAATGGCAAGTATGGAAAACTGCTGCCCCCCCCCCCCCTGCTTTGGAAGCTCCGCTGCGCGGTGAGAGGAGTCTTCACTCACATATCTCCACTAACGGAATGGAAAGATGAAATACGAGAGCAGCCAATTAATCCGCAGACAGCACAAAGACAAAGAGCCTTTTTTCTCTCGGCTCCTTTTTGCGGGCTTTTTGCAAAAAAATGCTGAGTTGCAAGACATATGGAAAGTTAATATGCAGTAATGTTTAATGTCAGCACATGTTGCGGAATTACTTTGGCATCTGTCCGGCCTCTTTGGGAGAGTCGCCGCTCTTTCCCTCCTCCTTCTCGGTCTCTCCTCCTGGCAGCGGCTCGGTTTCGGGATTTGCTGGCTGACTGGAGGTTGAGGTAACGCAACAGTAGCCAGGCCGCGGACCCTCCGGGGTCCCAGAGGTGCCCTTTATATTAGAAACCGATGGGACGGACCTCCATCTGACACACGCGACCGCAACATCCAAATCTCATCCCCACGATTGTTATTCCCAACTTTACTGCCTTTGTTTCTTGATTACATTGTAAAAAACCACAAGGACATGTGCTCCGAGAAAGCCTCACAGATTGAAAGGACGTGCTCGGACAGCTTCGCTAGGACCCGACGTGGGAGTCGAAGGCGCGTCACGCAACTGAAGATCATCCTAAAAAAGCCCTTCTCGATTTATTTAAATCCTTCGTTCCGTCGTACTCATGCTCCAAACTCACCCGTCTCGGCCACGCCCACACACCCATGCCCCGGCACACACCTCTACACCCCCCCCTTAGTGTTGGAGATGCTCTCTGGTGGAGAAATGAAGGGAGACAGGGTCCATCGGGACTCCTTGAGTTGAAGTGCCAGGTTGGTGATTCTCCCATCCCAGTCTCTGAGTATCTGGTGGGCTCCTGTTCGTCGTCTGCCTGTACATTCAGTGTGTCCCAAGCTATGGCGCTTTGTCCTCATAGTGTATTTTACAATGATATTCTTGGCCTCCTCCTCCTCCTATTAACAGCAGGCATGAACCGATGTGACACAGCTCTGTGCTGGTTTCTAATGCATGACGATTGATCGCACCAGTGATGAAGCACTGGTACCAAGTTCAAAAGAACCAAGTTTAAGTTACTAAAGTTTCCATTAAATACTAATTGATCATGTGAGAGTCTTTAGGTTGCATGTAAACACAATGCTATCTGATTTTTGCATGATTTGGCAGGAAAACAATTCATTTCAACGGCATAGTGAGTAACGGTACGTAAAAAGAACACAAACACTTTCATTAAAGACTGAAGTAAAGCAGAGCTGTCAAGTCCTCATTAACTCTAAACTCACACTCACTGTTGGATGAAATAGTAAAACTCGGTTGAATTTTGGATTTCCTGTACTTTCAGTCATTATTCAACAGCAGATCCATATGCAGTAACTTTCCCTTTGAAAATAAAAGTCAGAGTTAATCTATGTGACCACTGCACCTACAACAAATCATTCAGTCTTGGTATTTATTACATCGTTACATTTAATTTATGACTTTTTCTTCAACGCAAAGTTGCACAGCCCTGTTTTCATGACTTCGTCCTCAGTTGTTAAAAATCCTGCTTCTATCACCATTTGCATGTAAAACAAGGACTGATGTTTAAATACTTTGCTTTACAACAGCAAAGAGAAGAGATTCCCAAGGTGAACGGACACTTTGGTACTTATCTCTTCAGATTACTTGCATGTAAATAATACAAGCCCTTTCCCCTCACCTGCAGCCCTCCAGACCTCAGAATAAGAATATCATTTTAAAATATGTTTGTCGTCTCTGTCTGTGTGGTCCCAACTGTACATGGAAAATACTGTCCAGTCCATCAAAGTTGTTGAGTCAAACAACTTTCTCATGTACATGATGCATGACGCTGTGATCAGCTCGGTGTGAAGGAGCGTGATCCTGTCACACTGTTTTCTTGTGTGTGTTGATTTTTTTTTTTAAATTAATGTGTACACCTTCTCTGTTATAGTGTATTTGATTGACCACAGAAGTCTTGTTCTCTCATGCCTTCTCATGCATTGTGCTGTCAGTGAAAAAGTACACAAGAGTCTCCAGCGACGAACTGTGTATTCTTTTTTAAAAGGTTTGCAATGGATGTGTTACTCACTGAAGAGTCTTAACCAAATAAAAACCAAACCACCTCTTCTGTCTGTCAAATATGTTTATATACAACGTATATAAAACATATGGTGTCCAATTATGTGGAGATTTACGCCAACAAGTACACGGCCAGTTCGATTCCATTGTATAATCAGTAACTTGAGAATGATTGTTGTTTTTTTGTACCCTGAGCTCAGTCTTTCAGTGTGTGGTCGGGGGCATGCGATGTAATGACTGCACTCAGCATGTGTTGGATGGTTCACTCAGTGTTTGCGTGGAGTCGTGCTCATGATATTTGTATGAAAGTGCTTGAGTTGCCGGCCCGTTCCGGGCCGGGCAACTCAAACAAGCGCCATTTTGTTCCAACCCCACCCCCCCCAAAAAAATGGCTTCTCACACTGTTTTTCAATGTCGTTCCTTGTTCCTGTCACCCTCGCCAATGGACGTCACTGCTGTGTGTCTCTGCCCCCCAACAACAAACGAGTCCGCTTCAGTCTTGAAGCGTTTGTCGTTGGGAATTAATCTGAATGCTTGATTGAAAATGCCTTTACTTTGATCAGAAATAAAATCAGAATCATACATTTTTGCCGTATGTATTGGGATTTAATGCTATTTTGTGTCTCCTTTGCAGTGGAACCACCTTCAGACTTGAAATTTAAAATTCTAAATGAAAACTCAGTGGAAATGTCATGGAGGAGACCCTCATCAAGTATAGAGGGCTTCAGAATATACGTAACCTCAGATGCAGGTTGGTAGAGACTTATGTTCTGAAACCAAAAACACTGTATAAGAAAGCTGGACCTCATTAATGATGTATATTGTCTTTTTAGATGAACCGACTCGAGACTTTACCCTTGATGCATACGCCACCACGACCTCGATCACTGATCTGACACCTGACCTGGACTATTCAGTGTCCATAAACTCCTTCTATGGGACAGAAGAGAGCATCCCAATCTTTGGACAACTGACTAGTAAGTACATGCTGATGGTTTGAAGAAATCTCATTTGCCCTCTGGAGGATCAGACAGTGAAATCTCTTCAACAATACCGAAAACTCTCTTTCTGCAACAGAATAAATTCAATCACATTATTGACCTGGTGCACTGGTGACATCTAGCTTCTCTTCTATCTGTTTATAGACTTTATATTTGCTCGTTATTGCTAAGTTAAGTGTCTGAATTCACTTTCTGGGTCAGCCTTTCATGGCGCGTCAATGTTCTTGCTCTTTTTTTCCATTGGACACATAGTGAATGAGGGTGTGCTTCCTGTGTTTCAGTTCAGTCCAGTAACACCAGTGAGCGAGTCAGGAGGCCACAGTCCGATGCAATCAGTGAGTATGTTTACTGGGATGTCAATCAGGATTTGAACTGGGCCACCTCTCACTCCCTACCCCCAAGTGGCTTTCCAAAAAATGTAGATGTATTTTCCGACCTGCCACCATAATATTTTTTTTTTTTACCGGTGGAATGATTTGGTCAGGCATGCATGCACCTTCCTTTGGGGCGGTTGCTGGGGGAGCAGACAGGACTTTGACAGTGACTGGGAAAGCACTCATTGGTTCCTTTAATTGAAACCAGTGGGAAGGTTTAGGAAAAAAAACCAACAGGGGGCTTAATGCCAGGAGAAAAAGGTTATGTTATGTTTCATGGGGGTTGTCAACCAGTGATGCCTTTATTGTACCACCGAGACCGAGAATCAAGCGCTACGTTCTTAATCGAGTTGCCAAACTATTTTCCACTCATGTCGAATCTGTGATGACTGGCAGTTTTTCCATGACCTTACGACTTGAAACTGTGAGCACAATTCCAAAACAAGCCTTTGTTAATCTCCTGCACTAAAACCATTGTTCTTCAACATTAATTTTGAGCCCTTTGACTTAATAAAAGTTCCCTTGGTTGTGTGGCTTCGGAGACATAAGGATTCAAATTTAGAGTCAATGAGGCCGGGGGGATCGAGGATTAAAGTCCATCCGCAAAGGCCTGGCCAATCATTCCGAGAGAGTCGTCTTAAATGTTCCAGAAAATATCACCTCTGATTTAAGACCCTGTGGATTTGAGAGTATAAAAGTAAAATCTTCTGGTGGAACCTTTGTAGAATGTTTAGTCTATGAAGCCACTTTTTTTTTTTTTTTTTTTTTTTTGCCTCTGTCTGCTGGAATCACTCTACCAGCCCACTGTTTGGCACAGTCTGACGTTTCCTTTGATGTCAGAATGCACATCTCTCTGCGATCCAACTAACTGTCAAGGATCTGATTTTATGTAGACGGACATGAGAAATGGACCAATATGTCATATTTTTCCAAGATCAAGCTTTTTCTGCCTTGCCATCTTTGGATTGGAAATCAATTTAATTTAAGACTTTATAAAGATGTGGTTTTCTGCATTTTGGGTTTTTACACTCATCATTAAACGCTAGTAAAACCCAAGCTGTTGCTACTCTGGATCGATCACAACATGCTGCATACTCTCTGATCTTGAATAACCGCCATGTTTCTCCACCGTCTTTCTGCAGAGTGCTCAGTCAGTGCAATTGCAGATCTGGTCTTTCTGGTGGACGGCTCATGGAGCGTGGGCAGAGAAAACTTTAAACACATCCGTAGTTTTATTAGCGCCCTGGCTGGAGCCTTTGACATTGGCGAGGACAAGACCAGAGTGGGCGTGGTTCAGTACAGCACTGACACCCGCACAGAGTTCCCCCTGACCCGCTACACCAGACGAGGAGACCTGCTCCAAGCCATCAACTCACTGCCATACAAAGGGGGGAACACAATGACAGGTAATGTGCTCATTAATTTGGTGATTTTGATGAATTTGACATTGTGGCGAGTACATTTCTTTTAAAGCTTGCGCACTCTCCTTTAGGTGACGCCATAGATTACCTGATACAAAACATCTTTACTGAGGCGGCTGGATCCAGGAAAGCTTTTCCAAAGGTAGCCATGATCATCACCGATGGAAAGTCCCAGGACCCAGTGGAGGAGCATGCTAGAAAGCTCAGGAACATCGGAGTGGAAATATTTGTTCTAGGTATGGTTTATTATTCAGTGTTCTGTTGAATTTTCTCTCTCCCATGTGGAAGACTGCCTCTTCTTGGAAACCAATTGGTTTTCCACTGATTGCTCATTGCAAGATCCACATTTGGCTCAGAGAAAGTGTAATACTGTTTTTTTCCCCCTTAACATAGACAATAGTCTTAAACTGTCAACAGTCTGTCACAGCTGTGCAGCAGACAGCAAGAACACGTGAGTTATTGGTTTGGTTTTAAATTTCCTCACTCAGGTATCAAAGGAGCAGATGAAGATGAGCTGAGAGAAATGGCTTCCATGCCTCACAACAAGCACGTGTACAATGTGCCCAACTTTGACCAGATCCAAGAAGTACAGAGAAAGATCATCAATGAAGTGTGCTCCGGTGTCGATGACCAGCTAAGCTCACTTGTCAGCGGTGAAGAATGTGAGTTGAATATTGTTCATTAAAAGTCCATGTGGGATTCAAAATAGATGCAAAAGAGTTTTATTATCCAAGTAAAACATTTTCTTATTTCTTGTTGATTTTTTTTTTTTTCCGCAGTGGTGGAGCCAGCCTCTAACCTGCAGGTCACAGAAATTGCCTCAAAGTCAATGAGGGTGACGTGGGACTCATCACTCGGGGAAATCACGGGCTACAAGCTCACCCTCATTCCCATGCTTCCTGGAATGAAACGCCAGGAGCTGTACATCGGACCTACACAAACATCCATCAACGTCCGTGACCTTTCCCCTGAGACCGAGTATGAGATCAGCCTGTATGCCCTCAAAGGTCTGACCCCCAGCGAATCAATCATGGCAATGGAAAAGACCCAGCCTGTCAAAGTGTCAACCGGTACAGTCATTTGTTTTTGTGCACATGTCTGTATTCTTCTCTGATTCCCTGCTTATTTACAATTTCTCCCTTTGTGTCCTGTCTTTCAACAGAGTGCTCTCTGGGTGTGGATGTGCAGGCCGATGTGGTCCTCCTGGTCGACGGCTCCTACAGTATTGGATTACAAAACTTTGCAAAAGTCCGTGCCTTCTTGGAGGTTCTGGTCAATTCCTTTGACATTGGACCCAGCAAGGTCCAGATCAGCTTGGTTCAGTACAGTCGTGACCCTCACACTGAGTTTGCTCTCAACACCCACCACGACATCAGTGCCGTCGTCAAAGCCGTGCGCACCTTCCCCTACCGTGGTGGCTCCACTAATACTGGCAAGGCCATGACTTACGTCCGCGAGAAGATCTTCATCCAAAATCGTGGCGCGAGACAGAACGTCCCTCGCGTCATGGTCCTGATCACCGATGGAAAGTCATCAGACTCGTTCAAGGATGCGGCCACCAAGCTGAGGAATACTGATGTGGAGATCTTTGCCGTTGGTGTGAAGGATGCCGTCAGGACAGAGCTGGAGGCCATTGCCAACGAGCCATCGGAAACTCACGTCTACGAGGTGGAGGACTTTGACGCGTTTCAGAGGATCTCCAAAGAACTGACTCAGTCCATCTGTTTGAGGATTGAACAGGAGCTGCTCAACATCAAAAAGAGAAGTAAGTATGATAGCAGAATATCTGATTTTATCAACTACGACCTGGAATGCGTCCACAGTTGGTTGTCTTAAGCTCTTGGCATGACCCATGGTTATTGTCTTTTGAGTGATGGCCATTCTAAAACTCTATTTTATTTGGACATTGAGCCACTGTTTTATCCAGATTGTTTTTAGTAGCATAGTGGTTCAGCGCCAGTTCTGTCAGAAGGTGCAGACTGACTCTTAAATCTACAATATTTATACTAAGTTGTTGTCAAGCTATCACAGCAAAAAATAATGATTCATTACTCATTGCCTGCCAGTTAACAATACATATACTCCTTACACTGGGTTTTTTCTTCAGTGTTTTTCACACTTTCTCATGTCAAAGCTACAGAAACAGCAGTGATATTTTAACATGGTCATAGTTGGACTGAAAAGTCCAACTCAAGCTTAGAGAAATAAAAAAGTTGTAGCGGTTTTACACAGCGGTGAAATGGTCTTGTTCCACAGTCTGCGCTTGCAGACACTGAAGCCTGTATCCAAAAACATTCGCCAATTAGTCAGTGTAACATTCCAAGATCAAGACCAGAAGCAAAGTTCAGCCAGCCTCATAAATTTAGCAGATTTACAGTTTGATTCAGGAGTTTAGATCCAATTGTGATTTGGACTTGAAAAACAGACATTTTTAACAAAAGTAATCTTTGTTTTCCAGGTTTGCTTCCACCCAGAGACTTGAGTTTCTCAGAGATTACCTCCCGAAGCTTCCGCACCACCTGGACGGCTGCCGCCGCCGATGTCCTGTCTTATCTTGTGCGTTTCCGCAAGGCTGAAGATGTCACAGGAGACTACATTTCTATGGCAGTTCCCCATGATACCACCACAACTGTTCTGCCCAACCTTTTCCCCCTCACCACATATGAAGTCAATGTATTTGCACAGTATGAAAAGGGAGACAGTTTCCCTTTAACTGGTGAAGAAACCACTCTGGAAGGTGAGTTATTTGCTTGGATTTGGTGCACGACAGCGGAAATCTTTTAAAAGTCTTTCAAAATTGAATCTTTTTTTTTTTTTTTTGCTGTTTCAGAACAAGGACCTGTACGGAATCTACGAGTGACGGAGGAGACAACCAACAGTTTCAGGGTATCATGGCTAGCTGCTCCAGGTTCAGTGATCAGGTACCGCCTGACCTACACTCCAGTGAGTGGAGCAGGAGAAGTACTGGAGGCTCAGACCACTGGACCAGAAACCACCATAGTTCTCCAGGAGCTCTTCCCCATCACCACCTACCGCGTGTCTGTATCTCCTGAGTACGCTTCGGGTGTAGGAGGTGCAATGCAGGTGGATGGTACCACCAAGGAAGGTGAGTACAAAAAACTACAAGTAAAGTATTTTGAGACCTGAATTTTTCTGCATTTGGTTTTTTTCTCATTCATTTTTGTTCACTTTTAGTCCGTGGCTCTCCTCGTAACCTTCGTGTCTTTGATGAGACCATATCCACAATGAAGCTGGCCTGGGAGGCTGCCCCGGGGAACGTTGTTCAGTACCGCATCGCCTTCAAACCTGCTGACGGAGGCGAGAGGAAAGAGATTTCCGTTAAGGGAGATACCACCCAGGCTCTGCTGAAGAACCTCCGGCCTACCACTGAATACGAACTGTTTGTTAGTGCTCGGTATTCCTCCGGTCTGGGCGACCCTCTCCTGGGTACAGGAACCACATTAGAAGGTAAGAGAAAATGTCACGCTGCTAATGTCTAATTTGAAGCCAATGGGCATGATAGGATTAGCTCTGTGGCCAAATGTGTGACAGAATGCGAAGCATGCTTTGTGGTTGTGGGCTCAGCAAGACAGAACTGCTGAGTAGATAAGTGCATTGTTGTGTTCTGTTTCTTTTCAAGAAACCTCAGATAGCGTAGCACTGACAATCAGGGAAAGATGTTCAGCGTTTCAAGCTTTTCTGGGTCTGGCATTCCATGAACCTGAGAGTTTAGGTAATTTAGATCGTCTCTGAGGACTCCTGAAGTCCCTACAAAAAATGTAGCATCTGGTATTTCTCACAAGGGAATAAATCAAAATTATATAAGTTGCTTTAACTTTGCAAGGTTGGTTGAGTATATGAGCTGTGGTCACTCAGGAAAAGAGGGGGATGTGGCACTTGATGTAATTCCTTTGGCACTTACTGCAGGTAGGGGTGGCTTTGCCGCCCATGACGGCAGTGAGATGGAAATGGATGTGGAATGCTTGTAAACCTAGAAAACCTACGGGATGACTTGGAACGGGCTGAGAGAGCCCTATGCCTGCTAATGCCTTTACATCTCGGCCTGCCTGGAACATACAAGTTACTGTTTTACAGGGCTTTACAAGACAGATTGGGGACATTTTGTGATGAAAAACAGACTTTTTTGTGACTGATTGCAGCTGAGTTCTGACTCCTTGGACAGAAGTTATCTATTGACAGCTGTGGGCAATATCATACAAGACACAACAAGGGGCATGCCTGCTGTGCATGTGAGATAGGTTGTTATGGTGCTACACTGCAGGAAAGAAAATCAAAGAGACCTTATTTTTCAAATGGGTTATGAAACAAGGTACCCCGTCCTGTTGTAGAGCATGTCACTGGATGTATGTCAGTTCTACTTGAAACCTGTTGACTGGATCTGAAAACTGACCCTGACTGCTATTTGTTAACCTTTTTGATATCAGCCTCTGAATTTCCCTTTGACAGAAAAATCATCTGCTTGGTTTAGAGATGATGAAATGTTTGCTGTTAGAAAGAGTGAAGTGTTGTTTGGGCAATAGTGTCATTAAAGTTTGGAAAGACAATCAGCTTGGATGGGGTTCATTTTTCAGATTTTGTTATGGTTGTTTAAAGATGTGAGTGCAAGAAACAGTTGGACTGTATTTTTTTTCTCACTTTTTAAGAGTACCATGAGTCTGTTTTTAATCATGTCCAAGCTGTGCTCAACCTGGAACCAGCTGCAGTTTGAGCTCAAACTTCACCAATGCTTTTTTTTTGGCTGTCAGATCCCCTTTGCTGTGTTCATATTTAATCGAGGCAATAATTATTCAATCACATGATCCTGCCTCAGACGGAATTGAGCAAAATTTCCTATCTTGATCCTCCGGTGAAGACATCCGAATGTCTGTTTACCTTCTGGTTAGTCCAACAATGAGAAACGTGGTTTCTTCTTCTTTTTCCACCATTCCCACATTGGCCAGATGGCGTGATTTAGATGACAGAGTGGATTTCCACAGGTCAGGTCTGTGCTGTCATCAGCCATACACCCCCACAGGAAAATCAAATTCCATGACAAAGCACTTTGCTTTTTTGTCAAGTCCATCAAGCTGACATGACGTGAGCATGCCCCAACACTGATCTCATTGTTTTGAGTGCCACTCTTTTTGAGTGACCCACTCTGTGAAGCACATGTGGGCGAGAACTGGAAGAGCAGGCCTGCACAAAGGCTTCCCTTGTCGCCCACGGGACTGGAGCCAATACAGAAGTCTTCAGCAGGACAGAATTATAACATCCTGGCATGACTTGGGAGGCGCTCAGAGACAGTGTGATGGGAACGCTTAGGTGAATGTGGATAATATATACAAACAACCGCAAATTATTTACTTAAAAGGAGGGAGTTTTATTTAGCATGTGGAAGATGTTACCTCAGAGTACCTTGGAAGCTGGTTGGGCTGTCTGACTGTCTGGTCTCAGGGTGAAGCCGTCTGTTCACCTTCCTGCAGGGTGGGGCAAAGGACAGGCAGAGGCAAAGAAGGGAAGACGAGGAAAAAAAAAATCCCAACAATGAGAACCACAATGCCTCTGGGTGGCTTTGTGGATGAAAAGCTCAGCCCATAATAAAGAGGTCATACGTTCAAGTCCCCCTAAGCACCAGCTTGACTCATTTCTTAACTAATTGCGTGGCATCTGAAATGTTTAAACCTGTGGCACGGGGATTTAGCTTCTCCTCACTACCTTTAACTCGCAGAACAGCATGACGCCAGGTGAAACTTTCCCATCTCGGTTTGATTTCCTATAAAACCGATGCCTTCAGCTACTTTCAGGCAGTGCCAGACATATTCACTGGAAATGTTTTGTTCTTAGCCGCTCTAAAGGTCCTTTGAGGTAAAAAGTCAGGGGCTGGCGAGCATGGCTGACAGTCACTGAAGACTTTATCATGTGGCTCATATTTTTTTTTTTTGGTCTCAGTGAATGAAGAGCAAGAAAGGAATGGAAGTTTGAACTGAGGGTGCCAAGCCTGGGATGATAATGGCTTTTCTTCAGTTGTTTTTAAGGATTTTGCAGTGCAGCCTTTGAGTCAATATTTACTTCAACAACTGTTCTGTTATTATCCAGATAAGATGCAGCCAAACTGAAGATATCCAAAGCTCATGTATATAAAATAATTAGTAGTGTGCTGGTTGACTACTGATTATCATGTGCCCTTTCCCTGCCTGCTGGCATGATAGTTTTTCTCAAGCGCAATCATTTATACCTTCAAGCTTTTGACATGTCTGGCTGCAGATGTGAAGGGGATGTCAGCACATGCCCTGTGAAAGAGATCTTATAATCGTTGGTTGTGTCATGTGTGGTTTTCCACAGACATGGGTGAGGCATTAATGTGAATCGGTGAACTCCTTCAGTGGTAGATCTTAATGTGAGAGTCCTTCAGCTTGATTGAGTGGGACGGGCCGGTGGCGTTGGTTATTACTGATTAGAAAACTGCGTAGAAAACACTTACTGAAAAAATATTGAATCATATTTACCATTCCCCGAAGCTGTTTGCTTGGTCTGTGGACCATGTGTTTCGTGTATGCTCAGGCTATGCTTCTGAGAGGCCCCTTCTCTTTTAGCTTGTCTGTACTGATGAAAAGTGAGCCACTGTCTGCAGAAGTCATTATCTTGTGATCCTTCTGCCCTTGGTTCACACACACAGCCGGAAAAGTCAGTCAAGTTCATCTGCTGCTCTTTGCTTGGCAGGGATAACTCTTTTGATGGAATGATTGCGGTATTTATTGGTGGCCCGCGCTGTTTTTCATGGTCCTCCCGAAATCTGGAACTCTTCATTAGTCGGCAGCGGTCGGGCTCGTTTGCCTTGATAAGTAGCCCCTGGTTTCAAGATGCGGGCCGCTCTTGCTTGCCAGGCTGCTGTTATGTTTCTGCTCAGATGAGTTCCCAGTAGAGTCCGAATGGATGGAAGCAGGACTGATGAGGGAGTCACAGGGTGACGGACACACAGTGGCTTCCGTAGATGCTTTTAATTTGTGGTAAATTTGCTTCCATTTTTGTTCAGTGTGATTGCCTTTTCAATTAAACCTCATTTGGAGGGATCTGATGAATGAGGTTTGAGTCAGACCACCCAGCTCCACGGCCTGTTGCCTCTGATTATATTGTCATTAGCTGCTGGCATGTGAGGGCTTAAGCCTGAGCATCAGGACCCCAGAGGTTGTGAGGAAGGCTCTGCCCATCCTCATGTGGTAAATCCAGCTCCTCTTTACAGCAGCCAGGCTGGAGAGTACATTTAAACATTGGTCTCCATCTCAGCCAGGCATATGTTAGCCGCTCATTGTGAAGCGGTGCCACAAAACCCCCTCCTCTGCATCTCCGTGTTGCCTTTCATCATGATCTCCCAGGAAAAGTGAGCGAGGCGGGGAGGGAGCGTAACATCTGCAATTCTAGCAAACACGCTTCGGTGGCTCGAGTTTCCTCTGTTAAAATGGAAAATTAAAGTGCTGCTGGGAGAGGTGCTGAGGATATGTGATGTGTGATTAGTTTTGCAGAATTTTTTCCAGTGGTCTTGTAGTATGGAAGGGAGAAAATGGGGTTGCTCAAGCGGTTCCTGAGGGGTTAAAGCGGAGACAGATGAGTGATTGCTGAAGCTTTATCATCGGGGTTGTTCATTTTGACCGTTCTTCGTCTCGCTCACTTCCTCAAATCTCCATTTATCTGCATTAGAAATCAGCACCAGCTGGAGTAAGCCATCACTGTGCTGGAATTCCGTCAAGCAATATTATACTTAGACCACCATTTTAGCTGAGTTTTCTTGCACTAAATCAAGGCTTTGCAGCCACATGTTGCTCTTTAGTCCCTCTGCAGAGACTCTGCGAAGCTCTGACAAAATACTATGCAACTGTAGATTTTCAAACGGATAGGTTAGAGGGTAAAACTTTTGATTGCAAAAAACTGTTAAGATAATTAAAAGTTGAAAAGGACAAACATTTAAAAGTGAGTCTGAATGAATAAAGCAGCTTAAAATGGATACAATAGTTAAAAATGGTAAATTGGACAACATATTGGAAGAAATCAGATATTTCTAATGAAATGATCTAACCAGCACGAGAACCGGTGATGCTTTTTATTGCCTTTAGATCCCGACAGCTGTTAAGAATAATATCTTTGAAAAACATCAGGGGAGGATGGTCCTCCCACACTTTGAAAACTCTAGTTCTCGGGGGGTTCTGAGGCTTTGCCTGCTGGTTGTCAAAATTAGATCTGATCATTTGAGAGAAAACCATAACAACACATGGTTTTTATTTTGACTTTGTCTGTTACCGACAGTGAGTTTGTCTGCCAGGGTTTGGCTTTACTGGCCTTTTTGACACAGGGGGAGGGTGGGAGCTTCCGTACCCTTTCTGTCTGTAAGAGGTCTTTTCTTTTCCCCCCGCAGAACTTGGCTCGCCCAGAGACTTAGTGACTAACGATGTCACCGATACCAGTTTCGGTGTGTCTTGGACCGCCGCCCCGGGGAACGTTCGCCAGTACCGGATCAGGTGGAAGTCTCTGTTCAGCGACGAGACCGGCGAGAAGTCCATCCCAGGAGACACCACCGCCACGGTTCTGGACGGTCTCACCCCGGAGACACGCTATCAGGTGTCCGTGTATGCCGGCTACGGTCACGGAGAAGGCCAGCCGCTGGTTGGAGAGGAAACCACGGATAGTGAGTTACTTTGGCTGCTTTAATCCATCAATCATCCACCTATTCTTTTCCTCGCTGTTGTTTCCTTTTCTTGACATCCTTCTTTCTTCACTCCATGTTGTGTTTGGAGTTTCTGCAGTCTCATCTTAGGGTTACTTCAGAAGTGTCAAGCTAAGTATGTGTGATGCAACTTTACGGCAATGAAAGCATGAAAGCTCCATTACCACAGAGGGACAACCCCCCCTCCCCAAATTTAATAGTTAGGGATTTTGCTAAAACCCAGAAACGCAGGTCCAGACGTTCTTCTCATAAACACATTTTAAGCCCTAAAGTTTTACGAGTCTGTTAAGCCACCAGTGTAATTTAAGAAATCATCGCTGAGCAATCTTCTGTTTCTTGGGCTTCTTGTGAAAAATGGAAACGGTCAGCATCACCTACTGCTCAGTTCAGCTCGGAGATAGCGTCATGGCTGCGGCCATTTGCTGGAACCATTAAAAAAGAGGACTCCATGTGCACATCTTAAAGACTGTGCGTGCGTGTCACATGTATTCACAGAGGTGATCTCATGTCCGATGCACCTGCGCTCGGTTTTTCATGGGAGATGCAGGACAGATAGACGCCGGCCTCTCCCCTACTCAGACTACACTCACGCTCGGATGAGAAAAGCACATTGAATGGAAACTCGCAACGGTTGGGAGGGATCCTGTGCACCAGTTCGTAAAATGGAAAAATATTTCCAGCAGTCGTTCGTGTTTATTGATTCTGGCAAGCACAAAAGGTGGCATACACAGCGAATGCCACCATGAGGCCGCTTTGTAGACAGAAATGTTCGCTTCACTCATTCCTTCCTTTGCTTTCACCCACTATCTGTTCTTCTTCTCTTTCCCTCTGCTTCACACAAATCTCAAGTCTCCTCGGGCCGAGCCACACACGGCAAACTTGGATGCATTGCCATTTTCCATTAATAAAAAAAAAGGCCTTCTAAAGTAGGGCGTTCTGAATATTTTCCCCAGCTTGTTTTGAAGTCTGACAATTCACACTTAGCCTTCCTGCTCCCAAAGTAAGAAAAACTCCACAGACTCTCACACGATGGAAAATGAAAACTATGGGCTTTCTTCAAGCCCCGGCCCCAAAAACGCCCAACTAAACACGATCAATCATACCCGTTGGTGCCTGCTTAATGTATACTTGTGGAGAGCTGAAACATTTAGGTGGGCCCGCATTCACACGCATATGGAAACTGCACAGATATCCAGATGAAAGGCTGCAAAGTAGTCAAGCGTGTTGCTGTTTAGTTTACTTACCAGGAGGAAAGCCATGCTGCTTATATTTCCGAAGGTATATTGGAAACATGGGTGGTTAAATGCACATTTAGCACGTATTCCATCCTCACTTGGCACGAAGTGTACGTTCCCCTGTCACTCTATTCATTCATCATCTTTTCTCTTTTAACCCTCGTTTCTATTCCCCCCTCCGTTTGCAGTTTCAGCCGCTGGCAGAGCGATTGTTGTCTCAGAGGAGACGGAGAAGAGCATGAGGGTGACCTGGAAGCCAGCTCCTGGAAACGTGCTCAACTACCGCGTCACCTACAAACCCAAGGCGGGAGGGCGCCAGCTCGCAGCCAAAGTGCCCGGCGGCAATACCACCACGGTGCTGCGACGGCTTACTGCCCTCACCACCTACGAGGTCACCGTCCTGCCCGTCTACCGTACCGGAGAAGGCAAAACAAGGCAGGGAGAAGGAACAACATGTACGTTGGCTTGTCATTTGCTATGCCAGACCTGGACATCATTTTGCTCTGGGAAATCCTCAATCAAATGAAAAGTACAGCTGTTATTGGCTTCATCACATCTCAAATGATCAAATTTTTGACATCATTGACCATTATTACATGATCCGTGTGCTACACCATCAATGCATTATTTTTCATACCAAATGCACAAACCGTGAAACCAGCTTGTTGCTTCTCTCCAGTGTCTCCTTACAAGGGTCCAAGAAATCTTCAGACGTCAGAGCCGACCAGGACCAGCTTCCGTGTCACCTGGGACCCTGCTCCCGGCGACGTCAAGGGCTACAAAGTCACTTTCCACCCCGTTGGGGAGGATATCGACCTGGGACAGCTTGTGGTTGGTCCCTATGACAACACTGTGGTGCTGGAGGAGCTCAGGTTTGTCTGGAAGTTATTTTCTCTAGACGTCCAAAAGTCTTCTCTTTACCCTTCAACATGTTAAGATTGTTTTCCTTTCCTTGTCTGCAGAGCTGCTACCAAATACATGGTGAATGTCTTTGGTATGTTTGATGGGGGAGAGAGTATGCCACTGGCTGGAGAGGAGTACACCACTTACTCCGATGCACCTGATCCATCTTTTCCTCTTGAGCCAAGTAAAGTTTCCCAATATTCTACCCAGTTTACAAGGTTTCGGTTGCTCTGTGACGCAATAGGGAACACTTAGCACAATGTTGGATGGTAGAAGTTGCTGGAATGGTTCTTGTCGTCCTGTAGATTGTCTGTCATCACCTGAAAGGCAGCGTCTCCAGTATGTTTTGTCTTTCTGAGGCAACAGTCAAACAGTGAAGACTGGGTTACATAGTAAATTTTTTTTGCGAAGGAAAATACTCGCTAGCCCCACGCCTTGTAAAAGTTGGAGAGTTCCTCGAAATGCCTTTCCTCAGAGCTAATTGTGTCACGCAATGATAGCGGTAATGGCAGTTCCATCTGTCTGCCTCCTTCTTGTTTTCTTCACTGTGACTTCGGGCTTCCGCTTTTAATTTCCAGCACATAGAACGTTTTTGCACTTATAGAACCTTTTTACTGGCCAAGTGTGACTAAGTGTGAGACTAAGTGTGGTCGGTTTGCCCACTTTGCTGATATTTTGCTGCTGTACGGGATGAAATTGATGAGGTGTAAAAATTGTACATGTCCTTTTACAGGTTAGTTCTTGATCCGCCTCTGGACCTGAACGGGTGTGGCACATGTTAAAACATGAACATTCTTTTTAATGTCTCCCTCTAATTTACCGATAACAGTTTTACATAACATCATCTGCACTGAAGCATCACGTCCTTCACTTTGTGATGGCTCATTAAGTGTCACATCTTTTTATTTGTTACAAATGTTAAGTGTTAAATCAAACACAAGTAGTTACTTGAGGAGGTAATTTGTGTGTTAAAGCAAAGTAGTGACACAGTTCTGAGCTGTCAGCCTAATGACTGGTTCAGCTGGTGGTAGTTTGAAGACAGATGGTTGTGCACACTTGTTATTTTGGTGTGTTTGAGTTAACCAGTCATAATTAAAGTTGGATAATTCCCTCTACAAGCACTCCGCTGCACATAAGGTCTCAGCAGTCATTTTAGACGTCTTCTTAAAGAAACTGATGTATAGCCCAGCCCCCACTTTGCCTGTAACGGACAAACCAGTTTGAGACATGTGAATATGTTTTTGTAAAGCTGCAAATTCAATTTTTTGTTAGCAAAACATCCTGTAAATCAAGCATGACCTGTTTTCAGTTGCAGACAGCAGCAGTTAGTGCACCATCTGCATGCTGCAGCTGCGACACCCGCAGCCCTCATTTAGGTACCGAGGATCGGATGCCTTCCTTGTCATCACGCAGGTGTTTGGAAAAACAGGATATGAATATTACCCCGTCGCTCTGGAGGGCACAGCCATCTCTCCAGTGGAGGCCTCTGATGTGTCATGTGCTGTTAAAGTCATGCTCTCCTGATCCGCCCCTGGGACTGACAGAGAAATACTGCCTCAACATGCTGCAAGACATGGAGAGCATAATCAGAACTCCGTGATGATTAAACCTGACAAATTTGACAAAAAAACTAAAAATCTGGAAAAGTGGAATGAAAAATACTCACTAAATGTCCTGTTTTTTTTCCTGATGTTTGTTACAGATTGTTTTATGATGAAATTGTATGACATGAACCTGTCTTTCTTTCTTTCTTCACCTGCCACATTTCCTCATTCACTTGTCACGCCGTTATCTCCCACCATGCACTCTGTCCAGCCTGCGTGTTCGTTGAATATCATATGATCCCCGTTCCATTGTGACACACGAACCTCTGTCCTGCCAGATGTGATGTGTAAGAGCAATGCACAGGCTGACATCGTGCTGTTGGTGGACGGCTCCTGGAGTATCGGACGCCTGAACTTCAAGACCATCCGTGCTTTCATTGCCCGTATGGTGGGAGTCTTCGACATCGGGCCTGACCGCGTCCAGATCGGTGCGTCTGCCTAGTATAGGCAATAATGATTGACGTTAACCCAATCGAACAAAAGGAACAAACACTTACTGAGGGTTTTTGGGGTCTTCAGGTCTTGCTCAGTACAGTGGAGACCCAAAGACTGAATGGCATTTGAATGCGCATCAAACCCGGGAGTCTCTGTTGGACGCCGTCGCTGGCCTGCCTTACAAAGGAGGAAACACCATGACCGGTTCGTTAACTTAGATTTTCCCACATGGCATTCGTCCCTTTGTGAGTGATGTAGCGGTCTTGATGCCCAATGTTCTGTCATGTCTTCAACGCAGGTCTGGCTCTGAACTACCTCCTCCAGAACAACTTCAAAGAGAACGTTGGGATGCGACCCAAAGCTCGAAAGATCGGCGTTTTGATCACTGACGGAAAATCCCAAGACGACGTCATTGTCAACTCTCAGAACCTTCGTGAGGAGGGCATTGAGCTCTACGCCATCGGTAAAGAAAGATCAGCGTTCCTGGTTTGAGGGGGCTCACTGTGCGATACATATGTTTAAAACCATACATATGTTCAACTTCCGTCTCGTAGGTGTGAAGAACGCCGATGAGAACGAGTTGAGATCCATCGCCACGGACCCGGATGAGATTCATATGTACAACGTGGCTGATTTCTCCTTCCTGTTGGACATTGTGGACAGAGTCACTGACAACCTCTGTAACAGTGTCAAGGGACCAGGTATGTGTGTTATTTCACACCAGGCTCATCTCTGACTGAAGCCCCGATGAACAGCGGAAAGAGCTCCAAGCCAAGAAGTCTTTTACTTTACAAGAACTAATAACAAGTCCGTACTGGATTTGAAGCCAACTGCTTGGCTCTGAGATATTTGATAAGCCGACTGTAGTGTACAATACCGCAGACACGCACACAGCTACATGTCTGACCCACCATGGAAAGCAACACGAGATGCAGAGAACCAGCCAAAGCCTTACGCTTTATTGCAGATGTATTATTTGCTCCTTCTCCTAATACTCTGTCTGAGTCTGGAAAAGGAAATCACCGACTCAATCAATTTAAATACCTGCTATTGGACCCTGTCAGGATAATACTTAAGAGGGATACAACGTTAAGCTCTTATTAAGTGCTCTGTTCTGTTAGGACTTGTCGCCACAGAGGCATGTAATAGTCTCATCTATTGCCAAGTGAGGGTTTTTTTTCTCAGGAGAAAATGAAGCTGGTCAATGGCGGACGGTGTCCAATGCCAGCTGTGGTTTCTCATGCATCGGTTTGTGTCCTCCTCTGCTTACATGTAAATAGGAGGCGCACCAGATGCACCCACTGATCTGGTGACTTCAGAAGTGACTCACCAGTCCTTCAGAGCCACCTGGACCGCCCCCGACGGACCGGTGGAAAAGTACCGCGTGGAGTACATGACTGTGTCCGGACGCCCCATGCAGGTAAACGCCACATCCTCAGCCTCACTCACGCGTCAGACCGCAGAAGCTTTCCTGTTTGGGCTTTTGATTAGGACGTGTTCCAAACCGTGGCTCTGATTGTAATGAAGAACTCCACTCAGGCTTCTATTTCCAGCTCTCTGTTTGTGTTGGGGTCTTACTGTTTTGGTGTCTAATTACATTACGGCTTCACACGGGGCAAGGAAAGAAAAACACACAGCTCTCAGTGTTAGAAGATTAGAAAGCAAATAATTGATTTCATGAATGATAGCTTCACCGGCCAAGCTGCGTCTTGGCTCCAAAGTGCGCGGAAGTGAAGCAATTTTGGCGTCTGAATGTAATTACATGTAGGAAATGTTTGTTTTCATCCAGCTCCCATGGTTTTGTTTAATAGCTAACATTGTGTATGAGGCTTTATTATTGTTTATAAATTGAAGATGGAAGCCCATGCTGATTTTCAGTTTAGTGAATCTCAACGGATTTCTGGTTTTAATAAGAAAGTTGAAATCAATCCAGGAAATGGGATAATTGGTTGCTTGGCTGCTAAATTGATCCCGTTTTCCCACGTCCAGCACACCAACAAATCAAATTGCACATGTAAAAGTAATAAATTACATTTTGCTCTGAAAGTATGTACTGAAAAACGTAGCGAGCTTGTAACTCATGAATGCTCTCCACTCTGTTCCACATTGTTCCTTCAGTAACAGTCTCTTGTCTCTGTTATTAGGTGTTTGTGGATGGGACTGAGACCACGGTGGTTTTGCAGAAGCTTAACCCCTTGACACAGTACCTGGTCAATGTTTATGCCGTGGTGGGAGAGGAGAGCAGCGAACCCCTAAAAGGACAGGAGACCACATGTAAGTCTTCTTGTCTGAGGTTTTTTTTTTTCCGTACTTGGCTTTGATGTAAAGAGATCCACTCATAAAAGAAAATCCACATATGGTAAATGTTGCCAGTGAGGATGTAAATTACCCAGATTTTACAATGTAAACAGCATTACATTTAACACTAGTAAAACCAGCCTAAGTAGTCTTTGATGATAAACTTTACCTCAGACCGTTATACGCTACACTTAATTAAAGAAGTAAAGCTCTAAAGCCTTGATGATTCAGAGTCTGACATATAAGATTTCCACCTTTTAGGAAACTTAAAAAACTGGCTTGTCAGTGAAAAGCTGTTTCAATTTCAACGTTTCTCTTTTGCACCCCCTCAGTCTTTTATGAAGAGTTGCTCTTTGAGTTGGCTGCCATCAGTGAATCTCTCAGTTACGTAACAGACTTAATGGACTTGGAGACGGTGAATACTGTGTGGTCTTTATTTATATAATGTTCAAAGGTGGTTTATCCTGGGCTTGTTTATCAAACCATCTGTGGCCACACAGAAATAGCAAAAGTAAGGACTGATTAAATAGTCACACTTTGGTTAGTCACAATATTAACTTCTTCATTTGTTTCTTTTGGGATGTTGTTTCTTGTTTTACTGTTGCTCTTTACCAGCAAGCAAGAAATAAGATGATAAAATTACAGATGTAATGAAAACAAATACTCAAACTAATGAAACAAATGAAATCGTGAAAAAAAAAAATCAAAGACGTTGATATTCAATAAAACGACATTTGCAGATCTTAAAGTGGAATACTGTCAGATTAATGAACTCAAATCAAAAAGGCTGCTGATGATCAACTGAAATGGTCTTTTTGGTCTTGCTGAAAATAAAGTAAAAGATTTTCAAATCACAGCAATTTAATTTTTTTTTCCTTATTCAAGTTAAAAAAAAGCTTTATCCAATTAAAGATGCTAGATAGGCACAGAGTTTCTTTGTTTTTAACCCACTAGTAACATTTGTTTGGATAAAACTATATAGTTGTGTATCATCTGCAAACTATGGATGGCAAACAACTTGTTTATTTATGATGAGATTAAATTAAAAGATGAATAAGAAGAACTTAAGTGGGCCAAATACTGGTCCTTGTGGAACCCCATGTTACTGTTATTTGAACATTGATCAGCAATAATGACAAAAAAACTTCTCAAAAACATCCATTAAAACATCTCAATTTCAAAAATGGCTGATACACTTTCTGAGAATCAAAATTGGCTTGATGGCTTTAGAGGCATTCATAAATTTGAACATCCTTGTTTTGTTGTCCAGTGCCCCTGAGCGCTGTTCGGAGGATGGACATTTATGATGAGCAGATTACCACGATGCGCGTGAGGTGGGAGGAGGCTCCGGGAGCCACGGGCTACATGCTGCTCTACAGCGCCATCAATGCCACCCAGCCGTCCGTCGAGCAGGAGGTAAGATGCATTCTGGGAACATGAGGGAAACGGTATGAGAGCTGTGGTTGTGAGGAAGCCATTAGTGCGTGCACATAGGTTTATGTAAGCTGGCTCATATGCGCCAAGCATTGCTGAACACCAGAAGTGGCTCAACGTTTTAACCCACAGTTACTAGTCTTTGAGTAAAGACAGACGCCACACAGTGAAATAACATGTTGCAAAGCAGCCACTGTTTGCTTCATCACTCAGCAGGCGAGAGAAAAGACATAATACAGAAAAACAATGTTAGTCACAACGGAATAGTTGAAAAATGAGCTCACTCTGCCAGGGGAACATCATCATTTGTTCATGAGGCGTAAAACCCAGTGGGTCAAAACAATATTAAGCAGATGTAATTTGAAAAGCATATTTCCCTCACTGTTTATACGCACATTTTTCTTTCTTTCTTTGTCACATAGCAGTCCCAGTTTTTCCATCTGACTTCATGTTGCTTGTTTGGTTTGGTGTCCTTCCAGATGAGAGTCGGCGGAGATACTACCGAAGTCCAGCTGAAGAAGCTCCTCCCCAACACGGCCTACACGCTCTCCCTCTTCGCCCTCCATGGAGAATCAGCCAGTGAACCCTTGACCAAGCAGGGAGTCACCTGTACGTGACTGAACCATCTTGACCTGATTTCATTTATGTTTCACGTGCAATATAAAGAAACTGATTAAAAATGCTGGTTCTTCGGTTAGTGCCCATGCCACCAGCGGGTGAGCTGAGGGTTCGAGACGTCACCCACAGCACCATGTGGCTCTACTGGGACGCTGCTCCCGGTCTTGTTCAGAAGTACCTCATCACCTACCAGCCTGAGGATGGAGAGCCTAAAGAGGTGAGTTTGCCACTTTGCTTTCAGAGCTTTGGACCACCCACAGGTGAAGTAAACTGGTAAATTCTTTATTAGACTGACTTTGCCAGCGTAATGCAAACTGCAGCTGGTTGGGTGGACATCAGGGAAAGTACTGGAGGCCAGTAAAAAGATTTTAAAACAATCGGAACAGGAATTGGAAAGACCCAAAAAATTGGCAGTGAAGGTAGAGAATATAATACTTGATATTTGCACCTTCTCCATTGGGAGTTCTTAAGCCACCACTGTCTTTTTTTCCATTTTCATTTCTCTAAATCAGCTGGATCTCCAAAGCGCTATACTGTGAAATTGACTGATTCGGGTACAGCCCAGCGAGAGAAAGCTGATCCGCCCAAACAGACAGTAACAATTAACATTCACTGACAAACAATCCATATGGATCATTTACAAAATAAATACAGGTGCACTTGTCATTATTAGTGTTTGTTTCGATTTCCCGTAGTTTTATCCCTTCTGGTCAAGTTTACTACTAGTTTTATTAGTGGCACATTAAAGCTGTAGCCAATGCTCCTGGAAACTTGAGAATGATTCAATGTTTTGCAACTTTTTGTGTGTTTGACTTGAGGAGAAAAACAGCTGAACTTTTTTCTCCCCTATTTTATTTACAAATCTTCTTTTCAAGGCTATTCTTTAGTGTTTCGCATTCCTGGTCCTACAGCACCCCCACCATACACGTTTTTTTTTTTTTTTTTTTTTAAATAAATGAGCCACCATAAAGCTCTGCAGCAACTGGATGGATAATGCTGTAACTCTTTGTGTTGGGGTACATCGGGGTACATTTCTGGATCCAGATTACTTTGCTGATTTTCATGTAATAATATTTAACTTTGTTCTCCAGCTGGAAGTTGGGGGAGATGTGACCTCCAGACAACTGGACAACCTGATCTCACAGACCGAGTACAGCTTAGCCGTCACGCCAATCTATGAAGAAGGAAATGGGCAGCCGATGCTGGGACAGGCCATCACAGGTAGATCATTACTCTGATGAAAATGTTGATAGCAAAGCTCCACGTTTTTTGTGCGCTCACCGTTTGCTCCTCGTCTTTCCAGACGTGGTTCCAGCACCAAAGAACCTCCAGTTCTCTGAAGTGACCCAGACCAGCTTCAGGGCGACCTGGGAGCACGGAGCCCCCGACGTGGCTCTGTATCGCATTGGCTGGACTAAGAAGGGAGAGGGCAACTTCCAATATGTAAGAGAAAACCATCTGTCCAACATGTTTGTGCTTTGAATAAATCATACAGGTTTTTCTTGATGAGTCCCACAGTCACGGCTTTGGCGAAGATCACTGATGGAGGCGCCGAGAACATCTGAAAAACAGACTTTTTGCACCAATTCAATTCTAATCTCTTCTGTGCTGCTCTTGCTCTGCTTGACTTCGGTTTGCGTTTGTGTTTTCCTCATCAGGCTATCCTGAACAATGACGAGACGACCCACGTCCTGGAGAGCCTGGAGCCTGACACGCCCTACGACGTGTCTGTCACAGCCATCTACCCCGATGAGTCGGAGAGCGAGGACCTTCTGGGCACCGAGAGGACATGTAAGTCGCTTCACGCCTTCAGGTCTGCAATAACACCTCAGCAAAACTTTGTCTTATCATTTGTTTGCTCATGTTACTCATTTCCAGTGTTGGAATTTGACAACGATCAGTTACTTACCTTTTGATTTTTACCTTCCTGAAATATGCTGAATGAAATGTTCGGTCAAGGGTATTCCCATTATTCCTTTCTATTTCTGCCTCTGTAGTGGCCGCTGGTGGTGGTAGTAGACCATGTAAGTATGTGCGTGGTAAAGCGAAAGGATGCTTTCCGTCTCAAGCAGACCAGCGCATGTTTCATTGTTTGAGTCGGTCATCGACGCTGTTGTTCATTGGACGACTTTTTCCATCCATCAAGCAAGACCCCTAACCCATCCACCACTCCAGCGACGCTGCAGCCGACGCAGTCCGGTGCCATTACGTGTCGTGTCTGTCACTGCCTGTGTTTTCTGTGTCGTCCGAGGCTTTGTTCATGAGTTTGTCCGCACTCGGTCACGTAAAAATGGCTGAGGATGGATTTCCACCGCCGTGCATGTCCGGCGAAACTGGGACTTCAGTCCCCGTTTTTGAAGCTCATTCCATCAACCATCATCTGTTCATCCATCGTTCATCCATCCATCTGTTCCTCTCCTTAATCCATGCATTTACCAGTCTGTCATTGTCATCATTATTACCATCATCATCATCATCATCATCATCATCATCATCATCAGTCCATTGCTCCTCAAGAAAATCCATCCTGCTTCAGAAAAGTCACAATCCCCAAGAGGATTGTCTTTTCCTCTTTAAAGCTGCGGTCATTGTTACCGATTAGCAGTAAAACATTTTTATTCTCCCATAAATAAAGCATCTTTATTATTAAAGTAATGATTGAACAATTTGAAAAAAAGGACAAGTCTCAACATTAATTGACTCAGATAACGAGGACCGTGTCTTTAAAGCACACTTCAGAGATGCTGAAAGGAGAACTACTCGAATGGTACAGACCACATATCGGCCTGGCAGTAACTGTGATATATTTGCTTGCATGTTCGCTTTACAGCACCCCTGGCTCCCCCCACCGGATTAGTCGTTTACAACGAAACGACCACCACTCTGAACGCCAGGTGGACTCCCGCTCCGGGCCGCGTCCAAAACTACAGGATCACTTATGTGCCCACAGCAGGAGGCAGGAGCCAGACCGTAAGTCACTGAACAGCAGGGGGGGATTTTCAGAGAAGGGGCTCATGGGGAATCCAGCTAAAAACGGCTGGCATTGACTTCTCTCTTCTAGACTGTCACGCGTTTTTTTAAAAAAAAAATTTTCACTCCGTGTTTTGGATATCAGAGCTATAAATTAGATAAAGAACCTCTTCCTACGTTCTCTCAGTCCTCCCTGACACTGCAGACTGTCTCTGCCGGTCGTGCATATTTGGCCGGACGACTGAATTCGCAGAAAATCTGCTTGGATGACAGCTGAACTTTTGGTTTCAATTTGCTCTCAGACATTTCTCATCGCTTCCATGAGGGAGACTTAAAAGCGAGACCGAGCGGCGGTAAATTGTTCCGACGCACACGCACAAGCTCAGACTCAGACTGATCGCTTCGCTGATGAGTCGCAAAACAGATCTTTAAATCTCTAATATCGACACATTTCACTGCTCAAGAGGGAAAGCCTCCATACTTGGCGAAAAATAGATAATCCTGTACTGAGATTTGATTATCTGAAAGTTACCGTAATCCCCCTCGCTCTGCTGCGATGATCAATGGCAAACTTTGCATGTGTGGAAAATGTGAAGCACTTGCCCTGTCAGGTCAGCGTCTGTAATGAGAGAGCAGTGTGCCACAGGTGTCGTATATTACACAGCAGATAATGTTTGAAGTGCTGCGTTCGCGCACCCGGCCATTATTTCAGTCTTTTATCTATTCTCAGGAAAAGCCCATATGGCGCACACCATCCGTCACATGGGAGAAAACAGCTCAAAGTTTCAGCTAATTTTCCCTCCTTGTAATTTACCTTGTCAGACTTTATGTGTAAAGCAGCTCAAGCTGCTGTTATTTAGGTCACTTGTTGACCGTTTGTCTCCCTGTTACCACTAAGATGGAATATTTTGCTCTTCGGTGAAATCCAGTTACGCTGATTGTCTGGGTGATATCATGCTGGAAGTCTGATGGAAAACTGGAGGCTTTCACACCAGCTGTCGCCAAACCACCTTGGGTCACTCTGAAAATGTCGACCAGCAAGCCAAGAGTTTTGCGTTGTTTCATCTGGGACAACAGTCGTGCTTTCAGGAAGGGTTTTACACACATTTTGTACTCCAGGAAACAAAACAGCGCAGCTCTGGATCTGTTTTCTCAGCCGGCTGCACATTTATCCAGCTTTACAGTGACTGAACAATCCCACAGTGGATTAAATTGGACGTATACAGTGCGGTCACATACATTATCACACACAAATCCACATGCTTCTGCACTCTCCTGCACTGAAAGCCTTATACCTCAGTCCAAACGCTGTGCAGTAAATTCAGGATCAGTTTTGACAAGACATCCGACTGTTTCGGCCATCAGCGTGAAGATTTACCTTGGCCGCTTGTACTCTGTTCTAACCGCGTCCCAAAACACCCCAAACATTCCACTCCCGAAAGGTTGACAACCTCGTCGTCTTCAGGAAGAATTCCTTCCATCAGGTTATCGATTTAAGAAGCTCATGGAGAAGTATTTATCCCCCACAAAAATAAATCAGATGTTCTTTTTGGAAATTGTTGCATAAGGATGTTTTGAATGTGACAGCAGGAAAGATAGATGTGTTTATAAAGGAAGAACCGGTTAAATCAACTTTTAACCAAACAAATCCCTCATGATCAGTTTACATTTTCAAATTTTCTAAACTCACAATATTTGTATTAGATAACAGGGAGTTTTTCTTAATCCCCCCCTTCAGACTCAGGTTGGAGGAAAGAAGAACACCGTCCTCCTGCCGAAGCTGACCCCTGACACCGAGTACTCCATCAGCGTGGTTGCAGTTTACGCCAGAGGAGTTAGCAAAGATCTGACTGGCCCTGGAAAAACCAGTGAGTAGGATTCTACACAGAGAAATGTGTTTAATTCTGAGTGCATTCAGGCCTGTAGAAGTGCTTTTAGTAATATTTCAGTATAATTACACCATTTGATCCTCTCTTCTTTAATCATCATCAATTGTTAGAGTATATATCCACAGTTTGAAATAATAATCAAACTTTTTGATGTGAAAAAAGTTTATTTTTCAACATTTTCTTGTAAAACATGAAATATATTAATTTAAAAAAAATGCTAAATACAATTTTGAGTGCTGTGTAGAATATTGATTATTTCGATATTGATATTGTCCTGAGTTCAAACATCTTGATATTAATAGTTAATTTCGATGAATGAGAATGTGGTGTTGCTGCTCCTTCAGAGCCTTTGGGAGGCGTCAGGAACCTGAGGGTCACAGACCCCACAACCAGCACCCTGAACGTGCTGTGGGAACCTGCAGAGGGAAACGTGCGTCAGTACAAGGTGTACTACGTCCCTGCAGCCGGAGGAGAAGAAGAGATGGTAGGAAAAGAAACGGACACCGAACAACCGCTGAGTCCACCTCCGCCAAGCAGAGCTCAACAGACGTGCTTCTGCTTCCCTTCATGCTTATAGGTGCAGGTTCCAGGCAGCACCTACAACACGGTGCTGAAGAACCTGCAGTCCGACACCGTCTACACGGCTACCGTGGTTCCCGTTTATTCTGCCGGAGAGGGACAGCGCATGTCTGAGAACGGCAAAACACGTAAGTCTGACTGCATCCAGTGCATGATGGAAGATTTTTTTTCCCTCGGTCAGGAATCCATTTACGCCGGTCCAGAATGAACTTAGTGGCCTGGCTGGTTGGCTCGCCATCAGGAACCTTCTGTAAAGCATTAACTTTCAACTGGTGTGTTCTGTCATCTCATCCACGCCGCTCCAGAGACTATAAGCTGATCGAACTCACGCACCGTGAATTAGATGTATAATCGGACATGAAACGCTCCATAAAATGACAGCATATAGGCTCAGCCGGCTCAGGTTGAACTTCTTCAAAGAACATGAACCCTGTAAGTTTCTCCCACAGTAAAAACCACCGAGGCCTGCCGGGAATGAGTCAGCGTTTTGTGGGGTGATTGCGTAGGAAGGAATTCCTCCATGCTGGCAGCGTTATAATGGTGTCTCCTCTGTCTTTACCGTAATGTCGTCCATTTATAGGTTTGAATGAAGGGCAGTGGTCGGGATAATGGAGGGGAATGGGGGGAAGGGATACACTGAGGATTTGGCTGCACTCTTAGGGGAAAAAAGAAAAGGGGGGGGGGGGTGGGCAAAAAAATGAATGGAAATCTTTATTACTTTTATGGCTTTGAGCTCACTTGGTCATGGTCATGGTCCGTGGTCGCTACTGTTGCCCCTATTTTTCAAGGGAAGTTCATGTCGAGTGTCTTTTTCACCAAACTCTGATACAGTATGTACAGTATGTCGGCTGGAGCAGCTGCTAACCTTTCTCTTGTAAACTTCTGGAACCCTGTTTAAAAAAAAGAAAAATGCGAATGCTTCAGCTGATATTCTGATTTTAGGAAGGATTGGCTCTCACTATTTGGCTGTTCGGTGAGTGTTTATTGTGTCTTAAAACTCAAAGCAGCTTTCTGAGCCGCGGCGTTGGTGTGTGAAACTTTAAAGTACGGAAGCTCTCTCACTGTGTTTTCGCCCGGCGTTCATTGGGGTTATAATGGGGAGCAGCACAAAGCCTCCAAACATCTGCTTTGGTTTCTTTTTTTTTTTTTCTTCTTTTTTAGAAGGCAAGTTTCCTCCACACAGAGCTGCACCTACGCCTTGTATATACTTTTCATTAACCTTTAGGGCACTGTCAGGAAGCGTCCCGCCGATCGCGCTATTGTTAAATGTTGTCTTAAACCCGTCTCGGATGGTTACTGGGATGTTTTGTTACAATTTTATTGAAATGTTCTCATGTAGAGCGGTCTTGTTCTGGCTGTGGACCATGTTTCTCTGCACTGAGACAAAAGACGGCAGCAGCACTTACGAGAATCATTAGGCTGTCATTCAGACGAACTCCACGAAAAGATGGATCTTAACATAACACATGCATTATTATTTCTGTACTCCTGTAATTATCGTTGTTCTGATCGTCTTCTTCTCTCCTCACCCCTGATCTTTCCCTTCCTTATCTCCGTCTCCACCTCGCCGTCCCGTCAACCTTTCCGGCTTGGCAGTGGAGCGCAGCCCCGTCAGGAACATCCAGGTCTTCAACCCCACCACCAACACCCTGAACGTGCGCTGGGAAGCCGCCACGGGCCCGGTGCTGCAGTACCGGGTCGTCTACTCTCCTCTGACCGGAGCCCGGCCCGCCGAGTCGGTAAGTTTTTAACCTTCTTCGTCGATTAAACCGAGAACTACTTTGATCCATTTGCAGCCAACCATATGCAGGAGGCTCTGTTTACTGCTCGAAGCAATCTGTCTGTTCACCAAATGGGATGAAGTAGGCGTGTTTACATGTGTGCACTTAATGCCATTTGGATTCTTTTCTGTAACTATCTATTAAAGTTTAAAACCAAGACATGATCATTAAGGCAGAAATGTTTTAATTGCAAGCTCCAACATGTGCCGTCTGGCATCCGAGTACCCGCAACTTCTTCTGTAAAAGGAGTCTGGGTCGCTGAAAGAATCCACCAAAACAACCTGGTACTACTTTACATTGCTTCGTTAGTGTTTCTTTAAGCATCCGCCAGGAGGATTGCATCGTTACCAACAGCTCGTTCACCACTTCCCTCATAAAAACTTAAAATGTGATGTGCGTTGCAGTGGGTTTTCTGCACATTTAGCCCGTTTCCTCCTGTTGGACCAATGATTAAAACGTTGCCATTTGTCTTCGATACGAATGTATCCAATTTGAATTGTTATTTCCAAAAACATCTCAACTCAGATCGAATGAAATTGATTAAAATGTCAAACTTCGATCAAATATAAGTTAGTTTATATAAAAGTTTTTTGGTTAGCCGGTCTTCTCCCCGGTCCACCTGTGGCTGCTGCACCAGTATTGATCCCCCGCCTCTGTCCCTCCCTTGAGGAGGTTATCAGCAGGGCATCGCCCCCCCGGGGAGCTTTGACCTCGCTCTACCTAGACAGAGAGAGAAAGTGTGAGTGAGGGAGAGGTGCGATCAGCTGTCCTCAGTGTCAGGCTGCCCTGAACTGCAGCGCCGGCGTTCAGATCCTCTCCAGCAGCCGCGCCTCTGAACATCAAAGGAATACTTGTCTCCAACTTTCACTCAGCGTTGACAGCGAAGAGCTTATTTGAGTAAAACAGGGGTGTGAGAGGTGGCGTTTGACACACGCAGCTGTCAGAGGAGAGGAAAGGTCTTTGTTTGTGTGAGCGTCGGGTGACGGTTCCTCCTGCGTTCTGGATTTGATTTGACTCGTCGGAGGTCAAGTGTCATGTCCTCGGCACCGAAACTCAAAAATAATCCCTTTCGCACAGATTTTGGTACCGGGAACCACCACCACCGCCCTGCTGCAGCAGCTGCTCCCAAACACCGACTACAATGTGGGAGTTGTTGCTCTTTATAGCGACGGTGAAGGCCCCGCCATAAGTGATGACGGAAAGACACGTAAGTACCGACGCCAACGTGTCGATCTGTAAAGGAGCTGATTTCCCACACATTTTTTTTCTGTTTCCACCCTCAGTGCCCCGCAGTGGCCCGAGGAACATGCGTGTGTACGACCCCACCACCACCACTCTCTCCGTGAGCTGGGAACACGCAGAAGGTCCCGTCATGCAGTACCGCATCACCTACGCCCAGACGACTGGCGACCCCATCGAGGAATACGTAAGCACATCCTCACCCACAAAGATATAATCCTGCTTTGTTGTCTTTTTAGTCCCCCGTCTTCATGATGTAAAATGTGTTTGCAGACGACAGTACCAGGCAACAGAAACAGCGTGGTCCTGCAGAACCTGGATCCAGACACTCCTTACAACATCAAAGTGACCGCCATCTACCCGGACGGACCAGGGGGGCAGCTGGAGGGAGACGGACGCACAGGTACTGTACCAACGGTTCCGTTCATGCTACACATGCACAAGTAATCACAGAACTGGAGGGCGAATCCACTGATTAGGTTCATGAATCATTCTATAGTATGGTAAAAGTGGAATGAGAAATATTCTTGAGTTTTTTGGAATGCCAAGGCACCAGGAAACCCGTGCCAGGAAATCATAAACAGCCCGGAGAAGGATTTCATACTCACAGTGCTGGCCAATGTCCTGCCTGCTCAAACAATGGAGACATTATGAAACATCGTAATGCTACTCTGCTCCTTCAGGAAACTATTAATTAACAAGATGTTGTTTCTGCAGCTTTTTTGAATGAGCGAAATTTGCCATCATATTGATTTCATGTGGAAATATTTTAAACTGAGCTCTGAGCTGTGTTTTTTAATTACCAAGGCTTTTGTGTCACAATGGTGAAATTCAGGGTTTCTGGATGCTGTAACTGTGAACCTTGGCCAGTGCTGACTGTGCTGCTTTGTCCCGTTTTCCACAGTGGGTATGCTCGGACCCAGAAACCTCCGTGTTTCTGACGAGTGGTACACCCGCTTCAAAGTGGCCTGGGACCCCGCGCCCTCCAGGGTCAATGGATACAAGCTCATGTACCGACCTGAAGGTATGAAGGCTTTCATATGAACACAGTTTTAATCATTGGGTCGTCGGTGCTGAACTCCATTCGGCTCGCAAAGTCGATACTAATCTTTAAGATCTGAACTCCCTACTCTGAACCATTTGCCCAATTGGTTTAAGATGATAAAACACTCTGATTGTGCCCAACGTGGTGTACATTGTTTAAAGGCGCTTGTTGTAACATCATTGTTTCCTTTCAGGCTCTGATGAGTTCATGGAGGTGGCCGTTGGAGATGTGACCTCCTACCAGCTGCACAACCTCAAACCTGGAACCACCTATGACCTGAAGGTCCTGGCTCAGTACAACACAGGCGTCAGCGCACCTCTGGACGGCCAGGGCACCACATGTGAGTGGATGATGGTGCTATCTGTTTTTTAAAGGGTAAGTTAAAGATTGTTTGGTAGAATCAGGTAAACTCATACTTGTTTGTGTTCCTTCTAGTGTACTTGAATGTGACAGACCTGACGACCTACAATGTTGGCTACGAGTCCTTCTGCATCCGATGGGCCCCTCACAGAGCAGCCACCTCCTACAGACTCAAAGCCAATCCCTTTGACAGTGAGGACCCTGTTGAGTCATGCTCTTATTTTAGTTGATCAAAGCTGAATGAATCCGTTTGATTTCGGGTCCTCTTCCCTTCTTCCTTTGTCTCTCTTCAAGCCTCAAAGAGCGGAGCTCAGGAGATCACCGTCAGAGGATCTGAGAGCAGCTACTGCTTTGACGGTTTGAGTCCAGACACTCTTTACAACGCCACAGTGTTCACCCAGACGCCCAACCTGGAGGGACCCGGAGTCAGTGTCAAGGAGAGGACATGTGAGAAGACAGTCTGATGTCAAGTCTGAGTTTCACTCGATTCAGCAAATTGTTTCAACTTTATGAGTGTGATTGTGATTTGTTGCAGTGGTCAAGCCCACCGAGGTGCCAACCGAACCCCCCACCCCTCCTCCTCCTGCAACAGTCCCCCCTGCACTGGACGGTGAGGAGAGACATCTGTTGACATCTGTTGGTTGAAGCAAAGAATCAGAAAGTGTGATTTCTAAATGTTTAAATGTCCCACAGTGTGCAAAGGGGCCAAAGCAGACCTGGTCTTCCTCATTGACGGCTCCTGGAGTATCGGGGATGAGAGCTTCAATAAAGTCATTCAGTTTGTGACCAGCATGACGGCGGCCTTCGACGTCATCAGCCCGAGCGGCATGCAGGTCAGCTGATTGGAACATTGATTCCCATTTATCCTTCTTTCAGAATCACCAGGGGACTGGAGCTAATTCTAGCACCGAGCAAACGCACACACTTTGACACTCGCAGAGACACTATTTAACCCTAACATGAAAGCCTCTGGATTATTTTAGGAAATCAGATTACCGTCCATACATTGAAAACAAGCAGACTCAACATAGCCTTTCACCTTTTTTAATCCTTTCTATCAGGTTTCATTCGTGCAGTACAGCGATGACGCCAAGACCGAGTTCAAACTGAACACCTACCACGACAAAGGCATCGTGCTCTCAGCCCTGCAGACGGTCCGCTACAGAGGAGGCAACACCAAGACAGGTACTCCAGGTTTCAGGCACATACGCACAATAGAAGATGAGCCACACAAGGAAGGTTTATTCAATATTGCTCAAATCAGGATGAAGCAATTCAAGGCGCTTTAGAGGAATTTAGAATTCCATTAAAATAAATCCTTGAAGCAACATTAGAAGTCAGTTTGAGGTCAGTGTCGCAAAAAAATAAAAATCGTGGCAGTAAATTGAATTTGAGATCGAACATGAAGACAGCATAACAGCAACCAGCTACACAAGATCTTAACAGTGAGTTGCACATCTGCTTTGCTGATGAGTTCAATTTGTAGCGATTTGGGTCAAAATCAGATATTCTGGAAGTTTGCTGCAAAGAAGCAGAGAAACTAAAGTCTGATTGAACTTGTTTGGTTTTGATAATGGGAGCACCGAGTAAACCTGCTTTACATGGTCCGAGGGGTCGTGGTGCTTTATGATGTAAAAGTAAATCAGATATAATCAGGTCTGAGATGTTTTAATAAGTGGAAACACACAAATCCAGTGCAGTGACTGAACCAGATGTTGATCAGTGCAATATTTAGATCTCACCATATCTCTCCGCTCTGATGCATCATTCAGGCATCGCTCTGAAGCACGTCTACGAGAAAGTGTTCACCTCCGACAGCGGGATGAGGAGGAACGTCCCCAAAGTGCTGGTGGTTGTGACAGACGGACGATCCCAGGACGAAGTCAAGAAGAGCGCCGAAAAGCTGCAGCATTCTGGTATGTGTCGAAATATTCATCACTTTGATTTGATTTGGTTTGAATTGCATTGCATGGGAAGGACTGATCCTCTTGATAATATGACAAGACTGTGCTGCTTAACTTGGTTTCCTTCGTCGGAGCCAAAGTTTGTGGCCGATTTAATAAACTCACATAATAATCCGTGCACTGATGGAAGTGCCTGCGGTTATTGGAAGCCTAACAATGGCCTTGTTTGCTGTGTGCGTGCTTCCCCTCCACAGGCTACAGTGTGTTTGTTGTTGGAGTGGCTGATGTGGACATGGCAGAGCTGAGGAACATCGGCAGCAAGCCCAGCGAGAGACATGTGTTCGTGGTCGACGACTACGACGCCTTCGCCAAGATCCAGGACAACCTCATCACCTTCATCTGTGAAACGGCCACTTCGAGTAAGTCACAGGCTGAAGCGTCGCCAGGAGGAACAACTCTGCAAATTCTGTCACAGCTCATTCGCCCACCTGCTGAGGTGGAGAGGAAGCTGAACCAATGACGTACATCTCTTCTTATCTTCTGCCAGAGGAACGCTTAAAAAGACACAGACTGCATTCTTTGATCTGCTTTCATAACTCTTTGTAACCTCTTGCTGTGTTTCAGCCTGTCCTCTGATCTACATCAATGGATTCACCACGCCTGGTAAGCCAGCCCCATCGCCAGACTCCTGTCCGGGGGTTCAACTCTCTCTTCTCCTGCCCCCTTAACCCGATCTGTCCGTTCCAGGCTTCAGGATGTTGGAGGCTTTCAACATCACGGACCGAACGTTTGCCGGCATGAACGGCATCTCGATGGAGCCGGGCTCCTTCAACAGCTACATCGCCTACAGGCTGCACAAGGACTCCTTCCTCAACCAGCCCACCAAGTAAGGCAAAAACCACTTCTGTGTAAAAAAAAAATCTGTGAGTTCCCTTTGTGTATAGTCTCAACCTATTCGCCTGAAAGTCTGTGCTCTGCCCACAGTCGTTACTCATAATGAGGGTTAAGAAGGGTTTCCCTCCTGCCCTTTGGTACTAAACCACAGCACTATTTGCTCTGGGAGTTTGCTGCAGCTTGAAGCGTGAGCAGGAATGACTCTGGATGGCAAAGTTCTTGAAGCAGGCCTCATTAACTGGAGAAATGTCCCCCGGACGCTGCGCCGTGTCTCCTTTTAAGTGTTCCTTGAATTCATTATTTTGGATATTTTGTTAATAATAATAATAGTGCAGCCATTGACTTAATGCACGCAAATGGAAGCAGTTCAAAATTGCAGAAAGTGGAGAGGACAGAAAATACTTCAATGTGTGGGCAATTTGGGCAAAGCTTGAGGGCAAAAGTGGCAATAATTTACAGAATCTACACCATGGATGACACTCCAGTTGCTGTGCCATTGGTCTTTGGAGGGTGATGTTGTGATTTCCCAGTTTGGACTCGTGACTCAACACAATGTCTGCTTTTCTCTCTTCACAGGGAGATCCATCCCGAGGGTCTTCCCCCAGCTTACACCATCATCCTGCTCTTCCGCCTCCTCCCCGACACGCCCTCCGAGCCTTTTGATATCTGGCAGATTTCAGACAAAAACAACAACCCCGAGGTTGGGCTCACGGTTAACCGTAAGTCCTCCATCGTGGATTTGCCATGAGCTGAAAGAGTTTGTTGCTGTAGGCGTGTAAACAGCTGTGGAGAAGTTAAATGTCAAACCGCGTCTTCCTACTACAATCAGATGGGTCTAAATGAGGATATTTCACAAATGTGGCACTCCCACAGGTGGTAGAAGCATGCAAATAATTACGAGAATGGATCTAATCCCAGCCAGCCTCGTCTTTATCCCTCTGCGAGCATGTGTTCTTTATAGCCCCGTCTGCGCTTTGCGTGCCTCCGCGCCGCAACGCACCGTCAGGGATTCATCAAAGACTCCTCTCTTTTCAGCTTCCAGCAAAACAATCACGTTCTACAACAAGGACACCCGAGGAGAAATCCAAAGAGCCACTTTTAACGAGGAGGCTGTGAAGCGGGTTTTCCATGGGAGCTTCCACAAGGTAAACCGCACGGCGTGATTCTTATAAAGAGGGAGTCGTTAAAGTTTCACTGTCAGTCGTGGGCTGATTATTCTTTCTCTGAATGCTTCTCCTCTTTCTTTCCTCTTCCTTTCTCCGTGTGACTTGCATGCAACATTTACTGCCTTTTACTGGAAAGCCTTGACAAACAGCCGGTGTCACGAGGCCGGATTATGTTACCTGTCAAATGTTCCGCTGCCATGAATCTTGTGTAAGTCGGCTGTCAAAGTGGTCTTTGCCCCTTTTTGTTTATGATTCGACATTGAACCTCGGGTGATTAATTTTGATAAATAGGTGCTGGGGGCCATAAATAAGTTTAAAGAGTGCTTGGAGAGACAGTGTAATGCCCGAGTGGCCCGATGTAATGTGCAAACTATTAGTGCTAATCATTAGGTCTGACCACATAAAGAGTGGAGGTTATCCTGGTAGTAGTTAAGTGAATACCAAAGCACAGGACTCCGTGTCGATTCTTGGGATTCAGTTGAGGCTGGTTTGGTTTTCTTGGTTTCTTGGGCAAATCAAGGACAGTTTCGAAAAGCTTCACATTCTTTTTTTAATGTTACGATTACAGACAAATACACAAATTGAGTCAAGATTTTTTTCTCCCTGCCTGTCTAACACTTTCGTTTTGACTCTGGAAATCTCAAAAAAAAAAAAGATTGGTACTGAACTAAACAAAAAGTTGAATCTGAAAGTGCTGCATGACAGAGCTGTATATTTGTAGTTATGAAAGCAAAAAATCAATCAAACATTAAAATCGTTGGCATGACAATCTGAATCCAGATGTCTGCGGATGATTTTCTTCTCTCTGAAATAGATCCGTGGCCTCATCTGTCCCGTCCTTCCATGCACAAAATTGTGCTCGATCTCCCTCAGTGCCTATTAAATGATCGCTGATCACCGATTACTCTTAAAACAACCTGTCAAAACATCTCGTCCGACTTCAAACATGCGCCCACAGTGGTGGTATTGTTTTCCAAACTCTGTTCTTCGTCAGTGGTTTAATTGTAATATTGGGCCCACATGCCGGGCTCGCTGCTCGTTGCGTTTTGTACAGTATTGTCGCTCCTGGGGTCGATACGGGAGGTAAAATAAGACAGCGAAACATGTCTGCGTCCAATGCAAAACAACAACGAACATAAAACACCCCCTCTTATGGTTTTTGTTGTAGAAAGTAAGACAATACGGATCCCTATTTTTCCGTATTTCCACGTCAACCTGGGATGACTTAAGATCCAAAATTCATCCCTGAAGGAGAAACTGCTGGTTTCAGTGTGCTCCATGTCACGTCCAATTGCCTTTAAGTTTAAACCAGAAGGCTGGACGCCACATATTTAGCATACAGTTTCTTTTTTCCTTCCAATGCTAGTGGAACAAAAAAGAAAAAAAAGAAAAAGCCCACTAAGGAGAGTTTGAAAGGTTGCAGCATATAGCCTACTGAGCAAGGCTTTTCACTTTGACCACTGCGTATACACAACTAATTGTATGGTAGCTTCACGAACAGCCAGGACCTGGGAAAACGTTGGATGTAAATTACATCGCTGTTGGTCTAGTTGGAAGGAGAGCCCGATCTTTGTGTGTGTGCATGTATTAAAGCTCTCCCTCACACTCTGTGGCCATTGTGGAGACTGTAGTCTGAGTTTTCTGTCCCACTAGCTGGCGTGTGTGCAGCGGTCTACCTAGATGCTTATTTGCTGGTCTCCTGCGTTAAGTACCGACTGCAGTGGTGGCGTGTTTCTGCATGCTGTCGGCGGTTTTCCAACACGTTGTCCGCGGTTCGCTCACAGAATGACCACCCTGTATGTTTTAGCTCTGCCAAACAAACACACACAATAGCCCAGAGTGACCATAAGTCATACTCTTCATGTGAATGACAGGAGGGCTGGATGTCTGAAGAAAAATTCAGCACATTGAACTTGGCTAGTTCAGCTATTAATGGATCACACCATTCACTCCTGTAAGCCACAATGACTTCTTGAAGTAACATATCCAAGCCCAAAAGTTTACTTTATTGAAATTAGATTACTCAAGTAATCCTTTGGCTGTACCTTTGGTACTTTGAATCAAGGGTTTTCGAGTCCAGGACAAAGCTTTCTACAAATCTTCTTTCATGTGTTGGGTCAGAAGTTGTTTCTTGATTTAACTATTTTTGTTCACAAATAGGAAATCAGACTGGGAGAGATTATAGCCCACATCCAGTCAAACATGTGGGAAAGTTCTTATGACTATAGCAGATGCTAGCCACGCATTAGTCCGCTGGGGACTCCCCTCCTACATCTGAGTGGTGGGAGACCGAAGAGGCAACCTTCCTGTTAAGTTCTGTCACGAAGATATTTTCCATAGATCAGATGGAGTGGGCTGAAAGCTCACGAACACGTTGGTAGAAGCATTTACCATCATTGTGACTATTTGAAAATCACTGTAATTTTGGATCAGTAGCAGCACTGTTTGCAATCAAAACTGGAGATTCTATATGGAACATTTATTTTCCTTTATTCCCAGTAAAAGGTAAAGCGCAGTCACACCTACTTACTTGTGCATTCTTAAAACCGAGTCATGAGTCTTTCAAGGTATAGGGTTTAGAAAAATAAAGGAACACCCGGGATGGGTCCAAAAACAATAAAACTTAATCTGATAGAAACTGTGGAAACATATCCAGTGTGTTGGAGTTGGTGTCCGGCTGAAATCGTACCACATGTCCTCTGATTTTGAAGTGTTGACACAGCGAAGCCCTGCGAAACCTTATGTGTGAACAGTTGATGAATCGATGAAAGTTGTTCGTCTGTCAGCGCTCTGCGGCAGAACCAATGTATCACTTAGCATCGTCTGACGGAGCAGTGGTCACTTGAAAGCTAAGTTTTTCTGCAACCTTATTTTCCAGAGACTGAAGTGTCATTACTGTGTTTACTCATTGGTCGGTGAGGTAATGTGTACACGCTCATTACTGACCATCCCGGCTTGCCATCCGAAGTTGTTTCGGTAAGCCCTCCAGAGCATTATGGGGTATTACATCCAAGCCAGGACCCCGGGATAAACGACACCCCTCTCTTTTTGTGGTCAACCAGACAGTTTGTTCTGTTGCCAAGGAAGTCAACTGTAATTTTGTGATTGGTGGCCAAGAAGCACAGCCTCGTCTGTGGTCTGTGAACCTAGTAGAGAGAAATGGTAGCTTGCTTTTCCTGACATAAAGAAAGCTTGTCTGACTGTGGAGCGGAGGAAAATTTGCAACTGTGAGGGAAAAGTATGGAAAGTGTAAGACTTTTGATGGCGCACCACAAGTGATATTGTTTCAAGATGTGGAGCTGGTTTTTCTGGACCGGATATTTCAGAATCTGGCACTTTGTCATACCGTGTTATTATACAATCACTCACTACAGCGCCATAATGCTGCAAGAAGAGGCCAGCACGAGTGTATTTTCCTTTTTTTTTAAAAATTTTCATATGGTGCATTCATCTGTGGAGGCATCAAAGAGCAGCCTGATGCCAAATCAGTAACCGCTCTGAGGTAATATCACAATCTATAATTAACTTGATTCTGCAAAGACTAAACAATATGCTCTCGAGCAATTATGTAGAAAACAGTCTTTTTAAGTTCTAGACAATGGAGCTTATAAAGCTTCGCTGAGGTTGTTTCTGGCCTTCTGGTTGCACTTTCTAAAAGAATCTTGATTTTCCTTTAAAGGGCAACCTTGTCCCCTCCAACCCTGAGACCAATGCCAAACCAAGCTTCTCAAAATCTCAAATGTTCTCAGTACTGTGTGCCAAGTAATTGTGCCGCAACAAACTTGGCAGCCGGAGGCAAGAATGTCTTCTAATAGAGTCCCTGCTCCATCCCACCCTCTCCTGCAGCTTCACATCACCATCTCTCCGGAAAAAGTCAAGCTCAACGTGGACTGCCAAGAGGTGGCAGAGAAGCCCATCAAGGAGGCCAACAACATCACTCTGGACGGCTACGAAGTGCTTGGCAAGATGGTCAAGTCTGGAGGCGGAAAGAGGCAGTCGGCTACGGTGAGTGAAAGAGACTTGTTAAAAATGCAAAGAGTTGGAAAAACACGTTCGGGTAAGCATCTTGCTCAACTCTCCAGCGAATCAAATAAGCAAAACCGCTTGTGTGTAAATTGAATTCTAATGGCTCCCAGTGAGTGTTGGGTGGATGTAAGCCTGCATCCCTCTATTCCTCAAAGGGTCCTCTTTGTTTCCAGCCATGTAGATTTTCATTGTGAATTGGAGTCATTTGTAACACCCTTTTTCTATGTTTTTTTTTTTGTCTTTCTTCTGCTGAGCAGTTCCAGCTCCAGATGTTCGATATTGTCTGTAGCTTGAGTTGGATCAGCCGAGACAGATGCTGCGACTTGCCTGCTACAGTAAGATCCTGATCCATCGCACAATCACTTCACAAACGTACACGAAACAGCCAATAATCACCTTCATTCGATAAAAGTAAACATAGGTGGGGCTCTGGTTTTACAGCACAGCTGGTATTTTGTAAATAGGTGAGATGCAATGCTGATAACTGGACTGCAGTTTGAGAATTGAGTACTTGAGCCAGACTGAACACAACCTTGTGTCCTGTGTAATTGTGCTAATCGGACTGTTGCCAGCATGACCATCCAATTACATGAAAACAAGCTGCTTCACATCAAGAAGCAGCCACTAAATCACATTTATTTTCATTCAGCTCTGTAAATACCGGATGCAGGAACATGGACAATTATAAATAATTCATCTGTAATTGGCCTCAGATATTAATGCATCATGTCAATAATTTCAGTGTTATGTAACACATTATGCTGACGACTCGTGCCTATAAATACACAACTGTCTTGGAGAATTCCTTCTTAGAGCACCTCACTATGTGCTCTTTCTCGTCATCTGTGGAGTGTTTGTAAACTTTCTTCTTTTCAAAGTCTCAGTGAAGTCCGTGCAGCAAACCGCCTCAACATTATCACCATTCAGGATTTTTTAATTTTACTCATTTGATGGTGTGTTTTTTCCTTGCTAAGTCACATGCTCGCACAAATAGATTGTGCATGCACTAGGCCCTGGATGGAAAAAGTATTGTGTTCATTTTTATTTTTTCGTTTGCCTTGGAGTGATTGGAAGAAGCGCCGAACCCTCACAAGCACAAAATGATCTGCGATACCACGGAGTTGGATGTGTTGGTGGAGGAAGTTATCAATTATGTTGGAGCGTCACAGCAAATAAATCTAAACTCAGCAGAAAAAGAAAAACAGAATTTGTGAGAGGATCTGTTAAAAAGGCCAAGCTCTGGAAAAAAAAAGAAGAGCAGCAGAAGAGATTCAAGAAAGATTGTCGGGCAAACGAAGAAGACGTCTTCTGATAATATCTTCCAGTAAAAGCTGAGGGGAGCCAGCTGAGGAAATGCTTCTGACCGCAATAACAGTAGCGTCTCTGCTGAAGGCTGAGCTGATTTGCAGCTCCTTTTCAAACATAAGCAGTCACACACAACTTAAGTATGAGTGTGTGCACAATGTCAAGTCTACTGCGCCTTGAATAGATCTTTTCCATACAGTCTTCTCGGGTGTGAGTGGTGAATAGATTTTAATGACTGCTCTTGGACATGTTGACAGTTGGGACTGTGCTGTAATAACTCATTCATTTCTTTCACGTTTGCTCCTTTCAGAGAGACGAGGCCAAGTGTCCCTCGCTTCCCCACTCGTGCACATGCACACAGGACAGCATTGGCCCCCAGGGGCCCCCTGGACATCAGGTAAAAACACTCCCACCATTGTTCTATCGCCTTGATAAAAGTGTTTCCTCAGAAGTCACACCTGTGGAAGATGATGATGAGAAAGCCATACTGCGCTCTGCTAGTGTTACCAACTCAGAGATGTCTCTTCCACGAGCTGCGTCCCTCATTCCTCTGTAAAGAGCAGCTGAGGATGAGACCAGCGGCATGCAGAGCGATGTGGGCTTAGGGGGAAGTGTCAAGAGATAAACGCCTGCTGGAAAGAACAACAGTAGAAAGGTCTGGTGGAGAAGTCTGGAATATGAGCGCTTGGTGAACTCACTGAGATCCCACAAGGATTCTGTATGCGTTGGAGTTTTAGGGCGTCTGGAATCAGCAATTTTTCTGTTGCGCTCACTCTGTTTCTTCCTCCTCCGTCTTCTCAGGGCAGCCCAGGTTCTAAAGGCCCAAGAGGAGATAGAGGAGACCCTGGCAGCGCTGTGAGTCCATCTTGTCCTCACTTTGAACAATGCTACAGATCGTTATCGTCGTTGCACTGGCTGTTCTTTCATAATTTATTTTCATTAACTCGCATGACCGAACCACATTGACCTTATCATCAACGCTAAGCTAGTCGCTAGAGCACGCCACACATCTGAATTCGGTTATCGACTGTATATTTTCACACAAGCAAATGTGAGTCGTTGAAGGTCTGATTACCATTTGGTGTCTTTGGCTTCAGGGTGCGATGGGTCCACGCGGTGAGCCGGGACTTCCAGGCGCCATGGGACCGCCGGGTCCACAAGGCCCCAACGGACTGTCTCTGCCCGGAGAGCCTGTGAGTGAACCTGCACTGTAACTGGTGTCAGAATCGATTCTACTCTCAGGCACTTCCAGACAGCCTGCCAGAAGCCTTCAGTATTTCCTTTACCTGCAGATGTTCTTGTCAAAACATGTTATCAATCACAATCGCGAGCTAAATGGACAGAACAAAGGACCGGCGCTAACGGCTAACTGCTCTTTTCCCTCCTTCATCTTCAGGGTCGCCCGGGACCAAAGGGAGATCCTGGAGACCCCGGCCTGGCCGGCGTGCCGGTAAGCACTCCTCGCACATTTTTTTTTTTTTTTGCGGTTTATGAGCAGGAAACAGGAGACCATCCGCAGAGAGCGGGGTTTTGCTACTGGAGTCTGGATTCCGTCCACACAGCCAGATTGAAACCACACTCAGAGTGGGAGGTTCACCATGCCATCCTCAGGGAGTCACACGCTCTCAGATCAGCCCGTTGATTGACAACCGGGAGAAGGCCAGTGATGCAGTTAAATTATTATGAAGCGTAGACTCGTGTTACCGAAGGGGAAATGGGGGAATGGAACATGTTCTTCTCCAGCCTTGTAATTGGAGACGATTGTGACTTAGTAGAGCCTCACAGTCTGTCTGGAGTTTGAGCATCTTTAACTTCTAGTAAAAATACTGTTGGTGAGTTTGTGGATGCAAATGAATGTCAAATAAAATCACTCTTACAGTGATTTACAGTTCAAAACTCTTTAACCCTTCATGGGACACTCTCTGAAATACTTGAAAATTGTCATTTTCAGCCCAATGACGTGATTGGAAGTGATCTGAAAGCCTTGGTAAAATATTTTTGGAAACTTTTCAACTTTTTAAAGGCAGTAGAAATGGAAACAATTACTCTATGTGACACAGACCTTGTAAGAATTGAAATATCTGTTAAGAAGACTTAACAAAATTACACATATTGCAAAATCCATGGCTTTAACTGTCTCAGTAGGTTTTAAAAAAAAGTCATTGTCTTATTCTTTATATCCCTGAATGCTACTGTCATACTGTGTCACCAAAACCAGTACCTAGATGAAGTGGACATGAGTATACAAACAGAACTTGACATGGTTTTGACAGTGTTTACAGTGATCAAACATGGTGTCATAGTTTATTTTACGCATCAAACAGGCACAGTGACTGGTAGTAATTAAACTAAGGGCCAGAGCGTCAGCGTTTGTGGTACTTCGAGAGGTTCAAAACAAAACTGTTTAGGCTTGCCATAACTTTCTGAAATTCTACAATCCTTGGAGAAGCAGACTCCATATCAAGTTTCAGCAGAAAATACGGTTGATAAAGGGATATATGGTTTCTCCAATTTGGGTTATCCAAGATGGCGAACCAAATAGCTGCAGCAGCTCAGCATCTCTCTCTCTCGCTTCATACATTCTGTCTGTGTGGAAATCCTTTGTTAGGAGGGCAGTTTTCAGTGGGCTGGCATTACAGAGCCATCTCTTGGCCGAACATCCCTTCATTCATCCGGCTGACGTCATTCAGACAACTCCCACCACTGAGCCGGAGAGAGCATCACTATTGGTTGTTCTGAGTTCCGAATAAGCAAATTCAGACACGGGAGAAAGTCCCAATTGGCCAAAACGTGTTGCTTACTCCTCTTTGCAATAGCACTGTCTACGCACATTCCTCACAGACATCACATTTTGGGATACAAAGGGAATATTTTCCAGTTTTCACAGGCAAACCGATATGTTATCTTTGGCTGAAGAAGGTGGAAACTGCAGGTTTTTTTCAGTAAATTCGAGGTCAGCAGAGGCATCGGGGAGCTACATAAATACCCTGTTCTTCATCATTAAGCTCTGATTAAGTGTGTCTGCTTTTTTCCCAGGGTTCTCCAGGGCCACGCGGTCCTCTGGGCCCCGTTGGACCAAGCGGAGCACGGGTAAGGTCCACCTCCAGCCCTGCATTGTGCGCACACCGCGCTCAAAAAGCTTGTAAACGGATCCAAGCGCATAATGAAGCCAGCGCTTTCTGCAGGATCTAAAGTTTCACTCAGCAGGAGCCTTGTGGTGTTGACGTTGCATGTTGTCGATCCGACCTGGGACGGTCCCGGCTGGACCCAGAAACCAGGCCGTGACACTGATGTATTGCACCGCCGGGGTCCCCGGTGTGTTGTAACGCATGTGCGATTGTTGTGTTGTTTCTACTTTAGGGGCCACCAGGAAAGGAGGGACCATCTGGACCCAGAGGCCCGCCGGGGCCCATGGTGAGTGTATATGTGTTTGTGTTGTGTGAAAACCGAGCCAAATGAGCGCTCCTGGGAGCATCGCTTTATTCCCTGATATGTCTGCGACGAGCCCTCCTCCGGCTCCGCGGACGCACTCCGCTGGAACCGCTCTTAAAACGTTAGACTGTAGTCTTCAGGCCGCCGCCGCCACCGTTACCGGCGCGGTGCACGCTTCTCCGTCTCCTTCTTTTCTTTTCCTGCGGTTTGCGGAGGTCTGAATCTACTTAATCCAGCCGCCGAGCCAACAGGCAGCGAGCCAGCGTACCATTCACATGCACTATACCAACCTGAGCGCTCCAGGAGCTATTAGTGTGAGTGTGTGTGTGTGTGTGTGTGTGTGTGTGTGTGTGTGTGTGTTTCCACCTCCTCTCTGGTGTTCTTGGCAGCCTGTGCCACCCCGCCCCCTCCCCCCCCACACACACACCCACCTACCCTCTGCAGATGTCAAAGCATGGATCCCAACCTACAGCTCGTTACGCAACCGCTGAGGGAGCAGAAGTTAAACGCTGCAATTACGTTCACTGCGCAGTGATTTATACCAAACGGCACTTCAATCTGTAAAAATTCTTTTTTTTTTCTCTCTCTCTTCTTTTCAGGGAAGCCCTGGAAATCCAGGTGTACCAGGAATTACTGGAAAACCAGGCAAACCGGGCGATACAGGAAACCCAGTGAGTGTCGACTCCGCTGGTGTCCTCCAAGTTCATTCCATCAGTTTTAAAGAGATAATGAGTCTTAACTTCAGTTATTTCCTCCGTTGAAACTGCTCTCCCACTGTTCAGAGAGGTTCTTGTTCTAACCTTGTTTGCTTCATCAACAGGGACCTGCTGGAATTAAAGGAGAGAAGGGAGAAAGGGTGCGTTGATAGTTTTTTTTTTTTAATCTAAATACAAACTAACCTCTTCCAGTGATGAAGGAAGTCTCAACGTGTCTTCATCAAATTGCCTGTGCTTCCAGGGAGACTTTGCGTCCCAGAACATGATGCGCTCCATCGCCAGACAAGTCTGTGAGCAGCTGGTCAACAGTGAGCTCGACTTTCTCTAATCCAGCTTCTTTAATCGTCTTTAAAGGATCCACGACGTCCGTCCTTTAAATGATCTTGACGTTTTGTTTCGCAGGCCAGATGAGCAGAATCGACATGCTCCTCAACCAGATTCCCTCCGGATATCGCAGCAACTCTCCGGGGCCGCCCGGCCCCCCCGGACCCCCTGGCAACCAGGGCTCCCGCGGAGAGCCCGGGCAGTCCGGTCGAACCGGTTTCCCTGGAAACCCAGGTCTACCTGGAAGTCCGGGAGAAAGAGGTGCTTCATTGTTACTGTCTGTATCAGTGTGTTTCAGAGCGACAGTCAATACAACGATGAGTTCTGAACCCTCGGAAATGTGATTTCTTCTGGTTCCGCTCTGCAGGTTTGCCGGGAGAGAAGGGAGAGCGAGGCCCTGCAGGGACCGGCCTCCGAGGACAAAGAGGAACCACGGGGCCACCAGGTAACTCATCTCCTCAACCTTCCACCTCGACACCTCCCACACCTTCCTCCCGGTCCCCTTCTCAGACGCCGATCACTCCCATTAGTCCAATTAAAATGACACATTCCAGCCAGGGGCTGAAATTTACCTGCAGTGTGTCTGAGGCACCTTGGTCTGAGCAGCTGCAGAGCATAAACCTCCTGGAGACCCTCCAGGCATATTTCCAATTCTTTCCTTTCCGAGGGATTCATGTCATGTGTGCATTAAAACTCCTCCAAACATATTTCCAGCGAACGGAAGGCATTTATGCACATTGTTAAGACGACGGATTCTGTTTTTCTGGACCTCGGGCTGCCTCCAGTCGAAGCTGTGACGCAGTTCCGAATAATATTCAGTGTTTTCTCTTTAAAAAGGAGTTCAGAAAAAAAACATTCTTTCCCCAGGGAAGAGATTGACAAACAGCAGGAAACCTTTATTGATGTCTGCTTCTGTGAATGGAGCGAGAAACGGCTGAGAAGCACACAGTGCGTGTGTGTGTGTGTGTGTGTGTGTGTGTGTGTGTGAGAATCAGATTGTTGTACCCCGAGCTTTCTTTGGTGGCTTCATTGACAACACATGGGCTCACTTAACGGAGAGAAAAATAGAGGGGAAAAAAAATTCCATGCCGTTTCCAGCGTCTAGACAGACGGGGCCGAGGGTTCCTCCACTCAGTACATCTCGCCGCTTTTTAATTGAACCATTGAAAACTTGACGTTACCGGTGCCGCGGCCCCGCTCCCAGCTCCCAACGTTTCCAGAGCGGCTTCCTGGCCGATGTCAGGAGGTTTTGCATTCTGGGAAAACTCCTTTTCCAGTTGGCCTCATTCCCATTCTCTCTCTCTCAACTCTCTCGCTCTCCCCCGTCTCCTGCAGGACCACCGGGAGAATCGCGAACAGGACCCCCGGGTCCCTCTGGCTCCGCCGGGCCTCGCGGCCCTCCGGGCCGTCAGGGTACTCCCGGGGTGAGGGGACCACCCGGACCCCCTGGATACTGCGACTCCTCTCAGTGTGTTGGTATTCCTTACAACGGACAAGGATACACAGGTAGGCTCAGGCCCGGCTCAGTGCTGCATGGAACGACATGAGGAAACACTAAGTGTATGCACACTAATGACATCCGCAACGCACTGCAACACCTGACCGCCAATGTATGGAGAGATGAACGCCGAGGGGCGGTTTCCAGAGAGAGACTGCCTGTCCAGCTTTTAGCTCATGTTTGGAACTGTTTCCAATCCAATGCAGCATAATTCACTACTGTGACTGTATGATTGAATGAAATGTATCAAATTAATTCTGATAGAAGAGCAAATGTCTGTCTAATTTTGAGCCCTTTCCAAGTTTGGGGAAAAGTAAACCAATGCAAGGAAAGACATTTTCATTTTTTTTAATGGAAAAAATGTAAAATGTTTAATGAATAAAACCAAAGCTTGACAGGCATTATTGAAGTGATCCAATCCTGTTCAACTAAACTTCATCAATCACTACTAAAGTCCATCCAGTGGGAGCTCCTCCGTTATTCCTCCATACATTCGATGTCAATTTAAAAAAAAAAAAAAGAACTGGCATGTAATGCATTTTAGAGTACGTTGACTTACGTTACATTAAATAAGATGCTAATAACTTTGTTCCACAGAGAAAACTAACACCCTCTTTGAACTGTTTTCAGGTATGGCATAGTAAGCTTGCTCAGTCGTCTGTGCCGCTTACACTTTGAAGTCCTGTTTTTGAGATGTTGGCCCGCTTGCTGTTGGGCGCGTTAAGGATAATCACCAAAGGACAGAATTATTGAACATTTAAAAAAAAAAAAAGATGATACGAAAATAAAACAGAGCGAAAAACAAAAAAAAAAAGGCAGAACGGAGCGGACTGGCACTAACATCATCTCACAGCTACAAGCTACAGCGATGGCAACCTGCTGGCCTGTTTGCATCTTGAACCACGAGCGGTCGGAAACTAGACAAAACGCAAAGACTGAGCATTTCTACGAAGGAAGGAGCATGTACAAACAAACACCATCCCAAACCAGCTACTAACAAAGAGGAGTTCAGAACTGAGAACAACGTAAATGTAGAGGTGATACGTGTAAATAAAACATTTGTTTCTTTCTTTTTTTTTTTTTTTTTTTTTAATGCCTTGTAAATGATTGTATGAATCAGGACGTCTCACTAAAAAATCAAGTTAACATCTGTATTGAGCTTGTGCCTCGTAACCCTCTGCTTACTTACCACCAGCATAACCTCCGTTTATGACTTAAACAGCTCTGGTCCAGACTGAAGCATGTTTCATTTGTACTTTTAATCTTTTTTGTTTGTTGTTGTTGTTTATTTGTTTGTTTACATTGGTCAAAAAAGGTGCTAAATGTTGCTCTCTTGCCATTTCCAAGTGTGTTTTGTAGTATCAGCTGGTTATTTTACTACATATTAATACCTTGATGGGGTTTTTTTGTTGTTGTTGTGAATGTCATCAGAGCATTTTAGAAAATTATTTCTTCTCTTTTGTTTTTGTCGTACTTTAAGGTTAGCAGTAGTTTGACACAGGGCATTTTATTCCAAGTCCACAGTGCAATACCATTTAAATTGTGCATGAGAATTGATTGGCCGAAACCCCCTCACCTCCCCTCCCCCTCCTCGATGTTTCTAGCCAACCGCTACCAGCCCGACCCGGCGGTCGCGTCTATACCCGTGGAGCCGGCCGGAGAGTTTGAGACAGTACAGTCACGAGACCAGCGAGGAAAGCGATCGCTACCACGAGACAAAACAGAAAGATTAGCGTCGTAGCCGCAAGTGAGGAGCTAAAGACCGAGCGCTATCGAATCAGCTTCCGACTAAAACCTAGTACTCAGCGATACGAGCCCTCATGTTACCAACCTGTGTGCTTGCTAAGTGTTTCCTTTAAGTGTCTGCTTGTAATATAACTGCAGTTGTTTATCGGACTCCCACCTGTAATGCACTAACCGAGTGAAAACCAAAGACCTTTCAGTGTGTATGTTTCCGAACTCTTCCTGGCTGCCCGTGTTGTTTTGGTCACATGTCAGTATGTAAAGCTGTTTCAGATACTCCATTGGTAGTTTAAAAAAAAAGAAAAGAAAGAAAAGTCTTTTTTATTCCCAAAAGATTTGTGTACGTTTTGTATGGCCTGTAAACCAAATAATAACTAAACGCATTTTGTTTTGTTACCAAAGGTGGAATTGCATGATTGTGTTGTATATTTAGAGAGGATTTCTAAGTCAGAATATAGTTGTTGTTCTCTGTCGATGCAGTTTGGATTTGGTGGCAAGACTATTGACATAGGATTGCTTTTCTCATGTTTTTAACTGCACATTTTGTGAATTCCACACAGCCTTATTTTCTTATTTATTTCTGAAACAGAAGAGGCATTTTTCAATAAAACTACTGAAAATGTAGCATCTGCTGTGGCTCTGCGGTTTTTCTTTGATGCCTGACTCCAGAGGTGAGCTGAGGACGTCAAACCCCCCCGAAACGACAGTAGCACTGATGAGCAATCGCCAAAAAGGTCGACTATTTTCAAATAAAGAGCAACAGTTATTGATCAGGCCTGCAGAATAAACTGTTTAGACTCTGCCTGCGTGTTTCTGGACTGGATTTGTTTTCTCTTGAACTGCTTCGCCAAGCGGGATTTTTGACCCAGACAACTTTATTTATCCGATTCGGGGTAATTCGGTTAAGCAGTCTCGCCCAGCTGAGCCAAGAAAAGATGAACGATAAATACATAACAATATACACCTGAACCGTGTGGGCAGAGGCAGAATGACGGCGCACGCAAAATATTCACGTCAAGAAACCACAAGGCACGAGGAACCTCGTCTGGCCCGAAAAACTCCCAGGATTCAGCAGGACGATGTCGGAAAGGGTGAAAAAGACCCGAAGGGTTTAAGATGAGAAGGAAAGGATGTGGTCCTGTTGAGAAAGTATTGAGAAAGAGCTTTAACAGACACCCTCAAACCAACAAACCAAAATACTTTCAATAAAAAAATCCAAAAGAAGAATAAAATCTTTTAACTGACATTAAATGAACCTATTGTTACTTCAGGATCTGTTAAGTTTTGAGGTCGAATTTCAATTTGGAGTCGGACATCGTCCCTTGTCAACAATCTCGACTTCCTCTTCATCATCATCATCATGTTTGCTCAGCCCGTCTGCGGCCAATGTTCACACCTTCTGTTTTCTTTTTCATCAAATTCAGATTTCACTAATTTAGGTTTGTGTTGGGAATTTGCCTGGAGGCTCAAAAATCCTTATTTTAAAATAAATATTTCCTTAAGGGGAATAAAGCAGCCGAGGACAACAGGCGGCTAAATGAGACCTTCAGGTAAGTGAAGAAAGAGGTGTGTTTATTTTATTTTATTCATAAAATATTATCTCATGAAAGTTAAAGGGCAAATCCACCGTTACTGGATATCCCAAAGTCAAATGTTTATTTGATCTTCAGTGTCAAAACTCATTCTAATCAGCATTAGCCAAGTAAAGGTATTTTGAGCTGTTCAGATAGACCGTTTGCGTCAAAAAGAAAACAAAAGGAGTATGAAAACAACTTCCCCAATATGCAAACTCCCTCCTGGAATTTTACATGCAACTGCTTACCTTTTTTTTTCCCGCCAGGCTGTAACGATTATGAGTAGATATCAGCAAACAAACAATGCGAACTTGGCTGGGCCGGCGCCAGCGATCTGGAAATGCTCAAAGGATTTCCAGCCAGCGAGCATGTCTAATGGTGGAACCGGAGAGGCATGAGGTGAGGAGCGAGTGACGGCGTTTCTGTTTATTGTGATGAAGGGGGAAGCATTTCTGAGGGGGAGTTCTGCAGAAATGCCAGAGATAACGGCCGAAGTGGGGGCGGCTGAGGGATCGAGGTCGAGACTCCCTGTCTGGAAACCCTTTAATTTCTTATATCTTGATGTGCAAATTGCGACGCAGTGCTGGAAAATATTCAGACTTCCTGGTAGAAGGGGGATCTTAAAGAGCCGGCGAACAGCTGCAGCAAGTCATAAAATAGTCAGAAGCTCATGTGTGAGAGTGTTTTATTTACAGAATACGAGGAAAAAAAAAACTTTCTTCTTCTGAAGACGCAGATGAAAACAGTTATTAGTGTGAGTTCAAGTATAACTTGACCTCCTTCACTGCAACAGTCTCTTCAAGTGAGCATTTGTTGTAATATGTTCACACCTGTTATTAGTGATACGCTGCTCATAATACGCCGACACATCAGGCTCTAATTTTGGTTTTAATGGTATTTGTTATGGCCTCATCCAGCCAGTCCAGGGGACTAACGTGGAAATAGAGGGATTTGTGGCTCAGATTAACAAGAAAAAAACTAAATAAAGAGCAGGGTAGTCAAAATTCTGTCAAACTCCACATTGAATATTTCTATGAGGCAAAACACTACTCCACCATTTTTATTTCAAAACCTATTAAAAAACCTTTGGCTGCATTCACTGGGAAGTAAGCAGGAGTGTTCCAACATCGTAGTGTGAAGAATACATCTAAATGCTGTCAAACTGGGAACTTTCCAATAAGAAACGATCAGTTTCTGAGAACTTAAGTCAATGGCACTGCCTTCAGCTTTCTTCCCTTCAACTCCAATAAAGTTGATCTATCAGACTCCATTAGCTTAGCAATCACTGTTAGCTAACTTTGTATAACCTGGAATTGACCCGGGGATGTTCTCACCACGAGAGCTGAATCCCTGATCCCTGGATTGTCCTCAGCTGTGCCGTGTTGTCCTCTAACTCCCTGTGTGTATTCCTCCGCTGTCCTCAGTCTTGTCTGATCTCAGTTTGTTTGAAATTCTCTCCAGTTGCATCCGGTTCAATCCTGGTTTCTTCCGGGTTATCAACCTGAGTTCACTGCCCTGTTTTCTTTCTCTTGGATTTCAGATCCGTCCTCAGGTTTTCAGTTTTACTTCCACCTTTCTGAGAATGTTTTTCCTCTCCTTTGGGATTCTTTCCGTCTGCAATAAAGTTGGCTTTTAATTCTGGATTATGCGTCAGCACCTCGGGTTCATTTTCCGTGAAACCATGGCATTCTTGTGATTGACGCATGAATGTGCGAAAGTGGAATTTGAGAATTTTCAACTGTCTGACCGAATGTGATCTCTCCCTCAGTTCACACATCGCTTTGTGATTCGGAGTCCAACAAGACGGAGCTCAGAAAAGCAGTGCTGAAGCTGCTGGATTTGGGGCAGATTAACACGATGAAGGCTCATTTCTCACACTTCCTAATTCACACAAACTGAACTGAGAAGGACTTTAGTGTCTGAAATCTATCTAGTGACAATCAGGAGACTATATGAATCTAAGAAAAACAACTAACGTCGACACTCTGTTCCATTTCTCATGCCAGGAAGTTGTGAACCCCCAGTGTAGATATTTTGGACACTCCTTCAGGGATTGTTCGCAGTTTGTGACGTCCGTGTGAGAGGGACTCTGATGATCTGCAGGATGGGCTGAGACTGACCTGGATCGCTCTGACACAGTTGTTGTATGACAGTAACCATGGCAACACTAAATCCACCTTTTTCATTAAAGCAGCACTATCTAAATCAGACAGGATCTCCCTTGAAACCGACAAAAATGTGACGGCCCCTCCTGGTTTTGATCCCGTTTGGGTTTTGTCAGCTCGTTTCTTTGACTTTGTTGACAATCTGACGTGCATCTGCGTCCAGTTTGTGGCAGGACTTTCAGTGGGGGCTGCAGCGGAGCTCGTGGTCGTTACCATAACGAACTCCTGTTGTCCCCTTGAAAAACACAGCAGACCAGGCGTCCCTAACAGCTGTGCATACAGCTGTTTAGGAAGCAAATGTATTCAAGAGTAAGACTTCAAGGAGAGATGTGACATTTGGGAAACATACTTATGTGCAGCTTTCCTCAGCCTCAGGAACAGCAAACATATCTGAGTCCAAAGGGAACACAAATTACTGCGCTGTCCCTCTGGAGCTCAAACGCAGCACTGTGAATCTCACTTCATCAAAATCGGTGGCCTAACTCGGGGGAACAAACTATTTCATGGCTTCCATGAGTTATTTCTTCTTTCAAGTGATCTTTACAGGCCAGGCGAACTGAACTGGGGTGGCTGGGATATGGGCTTTAGGATGGCTGCTGGTTGTCTAAGCCCTGAGGGCCTCTCTGGCCTGCTTCTGGTCTTCTCAGAGATAATATTTGCATGATCACTGTCACATTTGCATGATCACACTCATCTTCAATCACTCTTCATATTCTGCATGTGGCCTCAGTCCCCTTGTTTTGTGGTGGTTTAGGCTTGTGGCTCAGAATTAGACCTCTACTGATGCCCTGGTTTGTAATTTGATACCTGGATGTCCCAGATAACTACTAGCTTTGTTCTCTAACAAAAGTCAATCGGATGCCCTCTATCATATCTTTATGCAGGTGTAGAAGCCATTCGTCTGGAGTGTCAGTACCAATTAAAGGGTCAGGGGTCTTTGCTCTCACTTCCTTCTCTCCACTCTGTTTTGTTTGCTTGTTTGTTCACTTGTTTTTCTTCACTCTCTGTCTCTCTTTCAGTCTTTCTGTCCCCCTGTCAGGTCCAGCAATATCATGTATCAGTATTCAAAATAAATTCTAAAAAGAAGTAAGAAATCAACTCATCCAAAGGAGCTTTATACTTATAAGCTCCTCTTGGAAAAACAAATCTGTCGGCCACATAACAGCAGCCAGACCTCTATTCTATTGCTCTGATGCTGGGCAGGACAGGTTTAAAAAGAAATGCTATCCTCTACTCTGCAACCAGCCACACCAAAACTTTTTCGATGAGCAAGTGAATGTTTTATTTACAATAATATGTATATGATAAAATTGATTGGCAACTCGTAAACTTAGAGAGTGAGTGCTACAAAAACAAACAAAAAAACAGATAGTAACGCTATTTTTCCAGTGTCAAAAATGTTCTTTTTACAGCTGAGTTAAAACATGTTTTCAAATATTATTTAACAGCCCGAGTGATGAAATGCTCCATTTATTAAAATGTCAATAAAATATCTCATAACAGGTTTATTGGGGAGGGTTTATATGAATTTCCATTTTTTAGTTTGACCTACCCTTTGTTCTTGCTATAAGAAACTGATAACTGGTGCAGTCTGAAATGTCAGCATTATATCTCAACCCTTTGATGTTATTTTCCTGTATTTCCAATATGTGAAAAAAGCTGCTCTGATCTTCTGTTTCCTCCATTTTCACTCACCATTTGAGAGGCACCCAGCTGCAGACAAGACGGTGTGCCTTCTCGCTTCTCTCGTGAGTGAACAAAAGTAAACGTTTCTCCCTGCACTAATGTGAGTGGCGAAAGTGTTACAAAACGATAAGGCTGTTAGCAGGGACGGCTGGTATAAATGGGCTAACAGGGCTGAGCCCTCCCTTTTGTTGAGGTTATCTGTTGTACTGAAGGCGTGTTCGGCACTACATGTCACCAAACAGTTGTAGCAGGCTATCTGTGATCAGTCGTTGAAGTTAGGTTGGAACACGTTTTGTAGTGCGTAAATGTGTACGTGTGTGAAAACAAATTTCACCACCAGCCGCCACTGGGTGTTAGTAGTTTTTATTTTAAATGTCATATGATGCAACTTTACCAAAAAACGTTGGTACAATCAATTAGCTTAATGTTAGCGCTGCTGCTAACATAACGTTAGCCTTAGTATTACTACACCGTAGTTTTGTTGCTCTACGTTTTACTAATGTCAGTATGGGGGTTTAATAATGTTATATTTGTCAGACACCATCTAGATGCGTAATGTACTGCTGCGTCCACATGTTATCCATTTTTATTGCGTGTTGATCTTTGCATAAACCCCCTTTTATGAGCCCTTAATCTACAGCTCCTGGTGTGTGTAAAAATACATGTTGTGTTTATTAATGCATCAGTGTAGTTACACATAGCCTATACCTAAAGACCATCCACTAAAGACCATCCACTATTGTAAACATATGGACAATATTCACATATCAGTGTTTGGCGTCTCCTTTTACAGATGCACACTTCAATTGTTGACAAATATTTTATCTGGAGATTTTGGGTGTCCTCTCTGTCCCAAATTTCAAACTAAAAACGAGGGGGGAATTCAGAGGCACTTTCAGCAGCAGATGGAATGTGGAGTTCATTTCAATGGTATGTTGATAACAAGTAATTTATTGATTTTATATTTGTAAGAGCAACTTTTAATCATATTTGTGTTTTTAGTATATAAGACATGTACAATTTAGGCAGTGCTAGAATCAAGTTGCACTCATTTGAGGTCTGCTGATAAGCTATTCTCTTCAGTGAAGGTACAACATGTACCACATCTTTTATGTTTATAATGTATGATCTTATGTTTAAGAAAACTCCATTACAGAAACACCAGTCTGCCGGTGCCACATGGCTTGTCGAAAGAGAGGACATTATAATTGTCCTTTATGTGGAAAAACCATAATCCAGAAAGACAGCGTAACACCACATGTCAATGAATGCTTTAAGAAATCTGTTGTAATGGCACCACCTCACCGTTACATATCCAAAGAAAACGTAATCAACAAAGAGATGTCACAGCCAGCTCACACCTTAAAAGTATGTGTCTGGATCAAAACAATGGTATTTATGCAGTGATGAAAACTGCACATGGTTTCAGTGTACCTGTCCGTGTTCAGAGGTTAACTTTGGCCCAGCAACATATTTCTCATTGTGAGATGGAGGACTGTCACCACTATCATTTACTGGCGAAACGTAATGGAGTCTCCCACAGCTTGTGTGAGCACATTCGCTCCGTGGATTACTGTGTAACCACTGGAGGAGATTAAAAACTGCAACACCAGGTTCTGGCAGAGATGGTAGAGAATAAGTTCTTTGGAGAGTCCAAGGTAGATCTCTGTGAAAAGAGACAAGAGGAAGCCGAAGAATCTGATGTGCCATTATCTGTGTTGGTGGAACTTGGTGGTGCACAAAGTAGAATTTGTCTCTCCATCCATGAACTATCATTGCATTACTGCAGCACTTTGGGCAGAGTCATGGTCACTTATAATATAAAGAAGAACACTTGGCTTTGCCCCCGTGCAAAGTCCCGTACATCTTGTCCCCATAAAAATATTGGAAAGTGGCACTTTTTTCAAACACGCAAAGAACGTTTTGTGACTGCAGCTCAGACCACAATCACACCAGCAACATCACCAGTGACAACGCTCCCTGTCAGTCAAGCCCTCACACCAGGGATGGAGAGAACAGTGAGATATGTCTATGAAAACAAAAAAATACCTGTCCCTCTCCCTGAAGAGGCCACAGCTTGAACCCAGTACCCTAGGGAGTTGGTGCCATTTGAAGAAACACGTGAGTTGTGTCCAGGAAATCCTGGATTGGAGAAAGCCAAGCTGATCACCTGGAAAGCCAGAGTGGTTGGCGTGGAAGGTGTAATACAAAGTTAAAGTCATCTGAATGTAATTTTTATTATATGCATTAATGCACTTATCTCTGCCCATTACAGACATCTCAACTTACAACAGACAGTGTATCAAACGCAAAATGGTGTACAGATACCAGGAATGGACAGGTGGTTTGCATAACTTCAATGATCATGTGATCCTCACGCTGCAGCTCCGTCTCTTTTTGAGGCACACTCTCCAGGTGTGTGTACTGTATATGCATGTTAACTAATAGTCAATCCCTCATTGTTCCTTTAGTAACTCAGAACTTGTTGTAGGCTTTTAACTCATAGTAATCAAAGACATGGACACACGACACACACATTGTGGACACACATTAAATCCTACCGTTGTAACAAACATGCAACTGCAAAAAATGCACAAGGTAAGTAAAGAAGCAAATGTACGTGTTTTTTTAAAGCATCTGTTCTTATTTTAACTGCAATTTACTAACGGCCAACACTTCCACGGTCAACTTCCAATAAGGACTTCCAGTATGGATTGGAAAAGGCAGCCATTGTCTTTTCTGCAGCTAGGTGCTCTTGCACCATTTAACAGAATATTCAATTAAAAAAACACTTGCTCTTCAGTCTAGCATGTCATCAAACTCAGTGAAAGAGGAGAACAATACCAAACTCCTACCATATGCCCTATAAAACTAACTGAAGCGGATGACGAGACGTTACTATCACAAACGGTGGTGTTTTGCCTAATTCAAAGGAAATATGCTTTGAAGAAACGTTTTCAGGAGGTCAGAGGTCGTCAAACTGTCTGGAGATTTTCTCACAGTGTTTCTGGACCGTAGCAGTAGATCTACGATATCAGAGCTGGCGCGTCACAAACACAGATCGAGGTTCAAAGGAAGCAAAAAAAATCTCAACCACAGCGATCCGCTGATTTACTGCAGGGCCGCGTAACTGAGTAAAACTTTAAAGAACACTCTGAGACATTTCTCTTGCATTTTTGTTAAACGGTTCACAATTCACTTCATGTCATTACTCGCAGCTGTTTAAGAGCGTTTATTCCTGCCTCATGTGCGGCCTCCAGGCCAAAAGTTAAATGAATCGGGTATTGAAAAGTAATCACCAGTGATTGAAAAGTAAAGTTTTATGTGGACATTTAGGAGTGCCATGAAAGCGCCAGCGTTAAGAATCCGCGAGATGACGGCGAAATAATGGAGATCACATGCAGCGAGAGGGGAAAAACATATGGAGGAGTTTGATTTTCGGTGAAAATGTCGGAGATGTTCTTGTTCTGCTCATAATGTACGCTACATTAATCATTACAACCCAGAGATAGAGAATGTGGTCATGAAACATCAAATATTAAAGCTGGACGCTGTAACTCACCAGCATCCATTTATACATCAACGCAGAAGGAAATATTAATCTTATGTTTTGGTTCTTGAGATTTTTTTTTTTTTTTTTTTTTAAACATGTACAAGTTTTTCACTCACAGCATAGAAACACTGTTGATCATCTGCCAGCAGATCTTTGGAAGCTCTTAAAAGCTCAAAGATTAGAAACGGTGAGCGGCCGCTACGCAAGGTGCTCGCAATACGAACCTTCAGGGTTGAGTGTGTCGAGATGATCGGCTCGATAAACTGACACACCTCACAGTCGGCTCCGGTGCATTTCGCCTGCTCCACAGCAGATCATCTAATCTGGTTGCTCTCATTTGGCAGAAGGTTTATGATGGATTCTGTACTGAAGACGGGAGTTGAGGGCCTCAGAGGTGAACTTTTGGTTACAAAAAGAAAAATACTATATATATATATATATATATATATATATATGACACGCTGATTCAAGGTACTAAATATGCTCACTCACCCAACAAAACATGAGTTCTCTTTTATCTTCCAATTTCCTCCAACAGAATTTTTTTGCCATAATGTACGTTTTTGTGTGATCCACCCTCTCTCCCTTTCTCTCTCTCTCTATTACCCCGACTGGAGTTAAGCCCAGCTGACATTGTATAAAAACATTACAGCGTCCCACAACCTTAAGCTGTGGTGGCAAAAAAAGACCAACTCTATTTAAGTGTGTCCGTTCTCCCTGGCTTCCTCAGACACGCCGTTCTGTTGGCGAGATGTTGAGGTTCGCCGCCTCCTCCTCGATGGGATGGGCCACGCTGACTAATGGGTATTAAAGAAGACCCATAATGAATCTTTTCGTTGGACGGTCCTCAACATGAGATGAATATTCCCTTCTAATTTCCTCACTGGAATCATGTTCAAGTTTTCTTGTGCAGCAAACAGAATAATTTAATATGATGAATGCATTCATCGCTTCCCAAGTCACGGCCGTCCTGTAAACTGTACGGTCACATCATGATGTATCTCTGCTCAACATCTGGCTTTAATGTGGCTCTCTCTGAGAGAAGCACACAAACGTATGTGAGCTGCTTTCCCCTGAAGCAGACGCTCATTAGAAGCACAGAGGCTTTGATTCTTGGCTCGGAAACCAAAATGTACAGAAGGAATGAAGAGGTCCTTTTGAACTCGAAGGGCAAACATTCAGACAGTCGCTTTCCATTGACTGAGATCATAAAAGAACAACAGAGCAGCGCTTTGAATACGGGAGGAGAGAAAACAGCTCTCCAGCTGATCTTGTGAAAAACATTGTCCTGATTTACCCTGCTACTTGTCTTCATATGTTCCCCAGACTGGGACGAAGATGCTCTGTGCCACAGGTTTTACTGACGAGTAGAATCCTGGATGGTATCTCAGCGAGAATTTTTGATAGAGGACTTTGGTTCTTGATGTTAAACTTCAGAGATTAACAACTGGTTGATTCTGTTTGTTATTGATAATAGTCCACTACTTTGACCCCCCACCCCAAAAGACATCAGATTACACTAAAAACATCAGATTACACTAAAAACATTGCTCTTGCTGATTGAATCCGATACAATAATGCTACTTTTCCCTGTTATGGCTTCAAAACTGGAGACTTTCTGCAGAACCAGACTCAGAGGTGGAGCCTTTCTGTTGGGTTTAGAGGACAGAGGGGAGAAAAAGATTGAACAGATTCTTTGGAGGGACTCAAAACCTGGTTTGGGTAGTGGGTTGGGGGCGTTGAGATTCAAACCTTTACCCTCATGTCTCACAGCAAGAAGACTCCGGGTGACTGTGCGAAATTTGCACGTTTTTCCTGTGCATGCCTGAGTTTTCTAGAGGTGGAATGCGGGAAGTCAGGGAAGTGAGCTTGTGTTTGCAGCAAATATTATTGCTAACAGGTTACCACTGTGGATTTAAGCTTCAGGCTAAATGGTGGATTGTGTGTATGTGCATGTGTGTGTGTGTGTGTCCTCTTCCTTGTACTCATCCTCAGCTGGGATTGCCTCCCAGTGACCTTTAATTAGATGGATGGTTGATTCATCTGTGTTGTGTTATCCTCATCGCCCACAACATTCACACTGTTTCCCTTTGACTCCACGCCAGCTTCTCTCTGTCATTTGGATGAAAGATTTGTTCTATTTTCTTCAGCTTTTCTGTTAATGCCGCTGCCAGCGTTCTACTTTTTGCCTTCGATGACTCTGTCCTGTGTTTTTGGCTCTTTCTCCTCACAGCTCTTCCACTTTTGCGAGTCCAGCACGCCCTCGGCGAGCTTCACAGCGCTGCCCTCTGCGACAGGAAGCAGCACATGGAGAGCACAGCTGTGGAGATCACCGGTTGAAGGCCAACAAGTGTTTTGATCCCCGCAAAAAAAAAAGCCGCGCCGAAGTCTGCAAAATATTTGACCTCCTTCTGGCGGGGAGAGCCGCGGCGGCGTGTTTGCCGAGAGACGAGGGTGGTCTCACATGCTTTGTTGTTGTGGCTGAAGGGGTAATGAGGTGAGACTCATCCTGCGGATCTCTCTGAACTTGAGACGCTTGCTGATGCTCGTCTGCAGACCGAATGAGATGAAAATCATCCTCTTGTGTCTTGAGTTTATCCTCCAGCGTGGGCGGACTCCACCAACACTAACTAGTTGACATGTTTGTTCCTCCCTGTTGGGACGTGGTTTAAATCGTCCCAGGCCACTGTGAAGCATTCCATTGGAAATAATTCACGTCAACCTATAACACGATCTCGTTTTCATGCGAGCCCTCTCGTTCGAGTCGTATTTTCCAGCGCTTTCGGCCAAACGCTGCGGAAACCGAGCGTTTTGTGGGCGACTCTAGTTAACATTTCTCACCGAACACATCGGGCGTCCCGGCGCAGCTGCACGTCCAAAGCGATCCATCCTCAGTGAACGATGGAGTGTGACAAACATGCAGCGAGGGCGGGGTGTGTGCCAGCTCGTACCGATCGCGTAACAACGGCTCATTAAAACGGAGAAGCCGGATTTCATTGGAAAGACGCAAAAGTTTGTGACCATCGAGCTCCACATCTGAAATTAATAACAGAAGTTATATGGTGAAAGACAAGAGGAAACACATTTGCTATACGTTTCTATACATGCTTGATGGGGCGGACACTTTAAGATATTATGATCTAATTCGAGATTCTACTTACTTGGAAAAGCTCTGTCCGTTTATTATCTCTTATTAGGATGTTAAAGCGATGTGCACATCGCTGTATAATTACAGTGTGACGCATCAATCGAGCTGTCGGCGCTTTGTGAGCCAGAATAATGACCGATTCACTCATTACGTTCAGCTGAAGTTACATCAGTCCAGTGAGAAGCCAAACTGGGGTGCAAACACATTATTCTGGATTATTTTGGTCCGTTTCAGTGAATCACTCATTGTTTGAGTCAGATATTTTCACCTGCATGTCTCCACTGCCTGCACTCGCTCAAAGAGGACCTTATGTTCTACAGAAATTGTCAAAATACCTGAAAGGAAACTCTAATATGTTGAAACTAGAGTTTATTTAGGGCCATTAATATTCAGATTTCTCTTGCAATAATGATCAAGTTAATCCATGAATGAAACAGAGCTGCTGCTCTGGTAAACAGGAGGTCACAAAGGAATTACTCAGGGCAAAGTTCAAGAGCCATAAAAGTTAAGTTAGATTGGATCTCATGTTTTGGCTGTGTGAATTGTGTCATGATTTAACCCCCCATCAGTGTGACTCATGTAAAGAATATTGTGGGATCTGAAGGGAAGAGTTTGACATTTAGAGGATCATGACTTTTCAGTAGATAAATAGAATATTATGCCATGAAACTTGGCACAAAGACTGGAAAGAGAAAGAGTTACCACACTCTGAGACTCTTCAAAAATATGACTACCCATGGGGCTACTCACAAACTCACACACTGGCTTCATTTCGCTTTTTCTTTTAAAGGCTAAGCTGTTTATTTCTCCCTGGCATTTCATCCACAGGCACATTGGCTTCGTAAATAGTGGAGGAAATTTAAGCTTCAGAATAACAACGTTGACTTGAACTCGTTAATTTTGCGGCGTTGCCAATACGTTTCACATGTTTGTTCAAAAGAGGCATCGAAATCAGCGCTGGATTGTTTGAGGTTGTTAGACGAGCTGACATGGATTCAGCTGCTGACTGAATCTTATTAGAAGACTGAAAGAAGACATTTTCACAATTAGATTTGGTTTGTCAGTGTAGCTCAGAACACATTTTGCTCGTCTAGCAGACTTATCACATCATCTCGTCTGTTAAAGGTGAACGGTGCTCTTCGGGGTCATTGGTGGGATGTTTGACACAATCAAGTTAACTTTTTCATCTTTCTTCTGTCTTTGCGAAGCACTTAGCTCACTGCCGATCTGCTATACGTCCACATCTAGCAGGCGGCCAAGATTCAGTCTTTTCCAGCTGATTCTTGCCAAGAAACGAGGAACAGTGAGTCCATCGTTAAAGGATTGAAGGACTGAGAGTATTGAGTTTTTGTCCTTTAAGAACCTCAGTGCCCACAAAACTTTATGACATAGGTACAAATGTATAAAATACTTTTAATGTATGCCAAAAACAGAGGGAGTAGAGAGAAACCCCGATTTTCTTTTATCCCTTTCATCATGAGCTGACCTTCTAGATTTGACTGTGGGGATTTCTCATTCAGAAGCTGGAAAGTATTGATCAGTAAATGACGGCGTTCCAACTAAAGAATCATAAAACACTGGAAGAATCCACAAGCCGCTTCCTTCAGAGTAGCTGGAATGCTGCGGGACGCTGCGAGTCGACGCTGCATACCGGCTTCATTCAGACAGCGGAGTGGGAGATGGTGTGTGGGCCCGGACTCTCACTGGCCCGGCCTTCCCAGAGGGGACGGAGGGAAAAAAATGCTTCCAGAGGTCAACGATGTGCTGTGTCACTTTTTCCTCGTGGAGTGAGCGACTCTGCGAGAGTCTTCTCCAGTTCCCCCCGCCCCCACTCCCTCCCTCCGGGCCGGGCAGCTGTCGGAGCGGCGAACCCCCAGCGGAGGAAGAGTCTCCGTGACTCAGCTCCCGAAGACGTCTGGGAGGAAACGACTCGCTGTTCTGGGAAAGACTGAATAAGGAGAGGAAAAAAATGAGGTTGTCATTCTGTTGTTTTTTTTCTTTCACTTCGAGGAAATTAACCATAAAGAATGCAATATTCTGATTTCGAGAGAACCATAATAAGATGCTTGAGAATGAGCAGTTCTGTTTAATTGCTCATTACTTAGTGGGATTTTAGTGTTACTGAGTAATTCCTAAGAAAACATTAAGTTAAAGTGGGATTCCCTGGCTTTAACGAGACCACAAATACCATGTGTTACCATTGTAATGTCATTTAGAGAAGAGGTTTGGAAAATGAGTCCTTTGAATTACAATTCGTAAAACTTTTAACAGTATTCTCAAGTATTACAACTGCTTTGAATTTATCAATTGTTTTGCCTCTGCTTTGGGTTGTGTCTATCTAGGAAATAAGTATAAAAATCAAATGCCACCTAAAAATGTCTTGCAGTTGTGTTTTTAGGATGAACTGGTTGATATGATCTTAGGTTATTCCACAGAACGCACAGGGACAGGTATGTTAAATAAAATAAGTCAATGCCTCCAGATTACTGCTTTTCTTGGCCATCAGGCCCCATTTATACAATGTTCCACATGAAAACAATTTTTGCATTTTCATTTCAGAAAAACCTGAGAATGATTTGGTTTCACGATCACAGAATGGCTTCCAACACATCTCAGTATTATGGATTATGATGGGAAATTACATCGTTTCTGAGTAGTGACAAACTCCTACAAATATCAGTTTTACTGAATTCATATGAACAGAATTAAAGAGATCCCTAAAGTAGTGAAAATTACCTAAAAGTAGCACACATTTAAAGCAACCTATTTGTGCCAAAGCATATAAAATCGGATCTGTAGGTATTTGTCCCAATTGTGGACGTCCAAGTGCATTTGAACAGCATGAGAAAGAGCCTTCACAGGTTTGGCCTGCATGGAGAGGTGTGCCAGGAAAAAGACTTCACTGTCCAAAAAGGACACAAGAGCCAGTAAATATGGAGGCAGTGGCTGGGTCCTCTGGAAAATCTGCTCTGGACAGATGAAAAACGCAGGGTTTTTTTTTGGCCGCAGCGATAAACATGTTTGGTGCAGACGGGCGAACCTCCTGCTCACTGTGAGACGCGACGACAACAATGGTGTTTTGGTGCTGTTGTGCCAGCGCCTCGGAGACTGGACCGGTTTCCACCGGGTTAGCCGTGACTTGTGCACCGAAGAATTCGAGGATAATGTGAGGGAGAAATGACCTTTTCGAGAAGATGACGACAATCGGCGCACTCAGCAAAGCATTAGCTCAAAGAGCAGGTGCACTCTGTGGTTTTCAGAAGTAGGCTACCTGATGGAAAATGGGCCATCATGGCAAAAGCTTTTGTTGAACCCGGTTCCTTCTACAGCGGGAGGGGTTCATGAATGCTGGCTGTCAGTCTTGCCAGTGACAATGTCTTGAAACGGGTTATCCGTCACCATGTGCCTGCTGCGACAACTAATGGCCGCTCACAACCCATAAAAATGCAGCAGGAAGTGATCATTTACAGATTTCCAAGGAAAGTGAATCAATGGACTGCATGTTCTCAGTCTGTTTCTAAAACAAGAGTTTTTTTCTTGTACATAAATGCAAGTGGGGCAAAAGTTCATTCCATGGTAAGTTTATTTTATTTCTCATCTGAAGTCACAAGATGTTCTTGTGTATTGAAGCTCTCGGATTCTATGGCGTTTGATATCGTGCAGTAAAACTTACAAGTTAATGGAATCCATGTTGGACACTGCAGCATATAATAAACTTGTAGGAGCCATTAAAAACTCTTTTGCAGGAATGAAAAAGCTTTGGAGATATTTTTACTCAAAGATGACAGCAGTAACCTTTTTCAGCCCCCCACCTTATTCACTAAAGAACAGAAGATTACAAGCTTTTTTTTCTTCTGTGGTTCATCGGAAGGGCCTCACCTTTATTTATAGGTGTGAAACAAGATGTGGGTTTTTTTTTGGTTTTTTTTCTGGTCCAGATATATCCCAAAGCCAACAGCTTCCACCGAGTGTTCTCACTTTGAGGAGCTCAGACATCTGGAAGCTCCTCAGAATAGAAGAGCCGCTCCTTCTCGTCAGGATAATCCCGTCGCGGCGGAGCGGTTTGGGTGGAGGGCACACTCCAAAACACACCATAGGGATTAATTATCCTACGTGACCCTGAAAAGCTCTGAGATTGCTCAGGAAAGAGCAGAAGGAGCTGGGGGGACGTGGCTTGAGAAAAAAAAAGACGTATGGGGCTCCCAGGCCTGCTGCCATCATAACCCTGTCCTTGGATAAGGATCATAAAAAAAGATGGATGGAAGGTTAGTGCAAGACCAAAGGTCAAGAGGTCAGTGAAACAAGGATTTATCCTTTGGGCATTGGAAAAGTTCCATTTGTACATGCCTTTATTTATAGTTATGTGCCATTTGTTTATAATAATGATAATAATCATACTAATAATACTTTTTTTTTACAAGTACAAGACAGACGCATTTTACATCTGTTCAAGCCACGATGCCAATTGTCCTATGTTTCTTAGTTGAGGTAGTAGTGGATTCCAGTGACGCTCTCCTCCCCATGGTGTTGAGAAAGGAAGAGGGGACAGACAAGTGAAGAGAGGAAGAGGATCTGAGGGAGTGGCAACATGGAGGTCAGACAGATGTGGAGGGGTCAGGCTGAAAGTCAACAGGACGATTTTAGACTGAATACGGAACTGAACCAGGATCCAGTGAAGCTGCTGGAGGACCGGAGCGATGCTGTGGTTGGAGGGGGTCTCAGTGACGATACGGGAAGCTGAACTCTGGACTAGTTGGAGCTCATGAGGGATTTGTGAGGGAAGCCGAAGAGGAGTTACAGTAATGCAGACAGCAAGTGACGAGGCTGTGGAGACGATAAGGCTTCTTAGATGGAATTAGGCAGACCTGGTAATGTTATTGATGTGAGATTGAAAAGAAAAGCTCCTCAGTTTTATTACTGTTTAATTTAACGAAGTTTAAGGTGATCCAGGTTTTTATTTCAGCGCTTCAGTCAGTGAGGGAGGTGAGCGGCAGATTGGTGAGGTAGAGCTGGGTGTCATCTGCATAGCGGTAAATAATGAAACTATGAAACTAGAAAACTATGACATGTCTCTTAAATTACAGGGTAAAAAATGATAATATTTCTCACTGAATTTCTACTAGAGGTTATAAAGTCATGTTTAGTGCTATTGTCCTACACTGTAATGTCGTAAATATGCGAGCCATCGTCTTCCAAGTTGTCCTTAAAGTTCATGAATTTAAACACAGTTAGGGAAAAAAAAAGTCCTTTCATGCTCCCTGGATGCGGAATCAATTAAAAAGACAACTTAAGGTATGAAAAATCAATTGAAAAGAGGAACATTTTTATGTGTTTAGTTAAAATACACGTGTTTTATTGTGCTGTAATTTCTGTGGTACTATTAGACATACTTTGTAGATTTTTCCTTATCTTGTAATCTTATACTGGCTTTGTTTACTTGTGTGAGTCTCTCTTGTAATTGGATTACTCATAAAGTCTCCTTCTTTTTTTGAACATCTGTTTCCAGGTGGGTCATTACTTGAGGTTCACAGATTGCATTAGTTTGTGGAGTGCCAAACGTTAGGGGCAAATCCGAACCGCAAAAGACTCGAATGCGGCCCGCCAAGCCACCAAGAAAACTGTAAAAATTTCAAAGAAAATTCTGATTTCTCAAGAGTAGCAGACACAATGAAAACAGAGACTTGAGCGGAGATACTGGTGATGCTGCAATGAAAGATAGCAAACTACTATTGAAACACATAACTATTGAATTTTTTTTTACATTCACTGTATTTTGTACCAGAAGGTACCATTATCACTAGCTTTATATTGAGATTGGAGCCATGCAGAATAGCTTCGTATTGTGAAATTATAGACATTTTCATCACCTGTAATCTGCACCACAACAAAGAAAAAGTTTACATTTAAAGGTTAATGTGTCTCTAGTTTACCAGTCTGACCGACTCAAGGTGGCGTTGGCAAGTTCAATGTCTGTTCTGTAAAACTGTAAAACCAGTGCTAGTTTTTGGTGTGATTTTTTGAGAATGGAGAAATCATCTGAATGAGTTTGACGGCAGCTCTTCTCCACGTCCCTCTCTGGTCATTTTGAGGCCCTTTGAAGCTCTGAAGTCGTCTCGGTGGAACTTGTTCGGGTCGGGTTACAGAGCAGACGGCACGTTGCAGCGTTGACTTGGTGTTTCCACAGTGACCTCTGGAACTGTCGCCATAATGAAATGCGGCTAAACCGTCTCATAAGAGGTCTCCCGGAGACTATCTGTACATCTTTATTATAGATAAAGCACATCAAATCATAATGCGACTCATTGTGACTGTGCTTCCTTCTTTGAACGCTCCCACAGGGTGACATGAGTAATTCTTCCCTCAGACCTTAAATGAGTTGTTGGGGGGGGGGGGGTGGACGATGTGCGGGAGGTGCTATGAAGACCGACGGTCTTCATCCGTGTGGGAGGGACATTCCAAGCGGATGATAGCGGAGGTTTTATAATCTTGTTCCTATCGGTGATGGATTTCACAGACGATCACTGTCTGCTGTTCGCCGCTGAGCTGTTTCAGAAAAACCGCAAAATGACCGGGGGAGTTTTCAGTCCTCCACCCCCTCTGTCCGCTCCAGCAACAAGCACATTTCCTCACCAGATGATACGTATTGGCGGCTGGTCCTGATTTGAATTAGAAGAGAAAAGGACAATGTAAAACAGACTGTATCTGTGATGTAAAACTCTCTCTCTGTGTTTCAGATGCCAGAACACCTGAATTAAAATGAGGGCTCATTATCATGCTTTTACGGCACTTGCCGACAGCTCTTGTACTGGCTTCAGGTGTGTTGGATGAGGGAACCAGTCACCAGGGACCACAAGCCCTGTGAACACATCCAGACTCACATTTGTTGGATATCGTTGAAAACAAAATCTTCCATGCAGCTTTATCCAGGATCGCAGTGGTCTGGAGCAATAAGGCAGGACACACCTCGGACAAGTCGCCTTCACAGAGAGATACAAATCACTTTCAAGCCTGCCGGCAATTTAGAGACACACCAATTGACATGCAATCTCCAAACAGAAAGACCCTCCAGCCTCAAAGTGACCATGAGGCCAGAGAGCCAATTCAGCCACCTGCACTGAGGAATTAGCCAGAGCTAAATATTTTCTTTTCTTCTCTATATTTGGTTATGTTGGTGTTGATTATCAACAGTTTACTGCTGTTCATAAATGTAAAGAGACATATTATACTGAGATAATCATTAGATTCGGGTTGGTTAACACAAACTTGTGATGAACAAGCCCTTCATGTTGTTTCATTGTCTCTGTTCATTTTACTTTCACTCATCCATCCTCTGTACCACTTAAATTGACTCAAGGTTGTCGATCCCAGCTGACTATGGAAGAGGGCGGGGACGAGGAGAAGATAACAGAAGAGGGTTGATCACCAAAGGTTCTCCTATAGGGTGATGACAGAGAAGGGATGCAGGTGGAATAAAACAAGATTCCCGGATGAGCCTGCTGCTGTGTTTGATGTAATTGTCATTTAATTTTGTGCTCCTTTTCATGCCACAAGAACAGCTTTCATCTGTCCTGTGAGGTGGTCCATGACGCTCGGACCAGTGACCGCTTATGTGAACCGTCAGGGAGTCCACTCCATTAATATCCAAGTGATCTGTGACTCTAACTGCCTGGTAACACGTGTATGGCCGCAGAGCAGTCGCCGAACGTACTTCTGGAGAACTCATGGGTTTTAGATGTGTGGACCCTGCAGATGGTTCATTATCATACAGCCCTCAGAGTGTCAGTGCATTCTTTAATGCATACTGTGTGCTACACAATATCCAGGGTGTGGTAAAGTGAAATTCCAATTGCTCTTTGGCAGCAGCAGGTGAGGAGAGGCGTTCATTAGATCGGTCATGGTCCTCTCTTCTCCCTCTTTGCCACTTTCACCAGTGTGAAGACCAGAGGCATGGATGCGCTGCTCTGCAAAAAACAAAAACCCCAAGACAGCTGTTAGATTCTTCGAGCTTCTTCTGCCTTCATGAATAATTAGGAAATTAGTAACGTTCATTTTTCCAAGTGTGGAAAAACACATCTGACTGCTGTCAAATTTGGAACTTCCAAGTGGGGAAATGAATAATTTCAGGAGAGAGATACTGGTAAATATTATTTCCAAAGGAATGCTATTAGAAAAAAGAAAAAGACTTCATTACCTTAACAGAAACAGATAGTTGTCAACACGGCACTTTCATAGATATTAAATTATTGTTCCAGTTATAATAATAAATTACGGTACTTCATCCTCACACAATCAGAGGGAGGATTTCCCCTGGAAAGTTTATAACATTCCATATATGAAGTTCAAAACTTCCCACTTCACATCGAGCTGAAAGCACCTTTATGTCCATTGCGATGTCGTAGTGAGTAATCTAGCTGCAGACTGTTGTCAGGCCCACTTGTTTCTTCTTTTTTTTTTTTTTTTTAAATTCATGTGAATACTCTCAACTCAGAAAGAATTTCCTGTCTGGTCACTTTTGGAGTTTAGAGCTGCATAAATGCATGATATAAGGTTTTGGCTGAAAAACATCTTGCTTGTGAAGAAATGGGGGGGGGGGGGGGGGGGGGAACAGACATAAAGAAAATACAGTAGGCATCATAAACCATTTTCTCAGTGACTGTTCAGGTGAACGGTGGTTTTATCCAGTCAGTTTGGTTCCAGTCAAAACAAGTGTGACTCACTCTGCTGTCCTGTTTCAGAACAAGGCTTAATACCCCCTGCAATTTACTGTAACTATCTGCCCTGCAGTTTGGTCTTTTTGAAGCAAGATTAGCCATTAATCTTTAATGATTCCAATAAATCTTCATCTGAGCAGCAAGAGGCCTTTCTTCTCATGATTTCCATGTCTGGGGAAAAGAAATAATGCAAGTCTGGAGAACCACAAACAAAAGAACTAACAAAGGATTAATTAGAACCAGTATTTAAAATAAGATCCTGCTGTATTTTAATATAAAACTGACAAAGGTTTTCATCTTTTTACAATTGAGATCAGAACTTCCATCCCATCCTGATGTTTCTCGTCATTTCGTCGCTTGAACTTGAACTCAAAGTTGACATTTTGCACGATTCTGGAAAAAAGGGCCTCATAAAGATCGGAGGAAATTAAATTACTGCTTTAAAGTGATGAAGTTTGAGAGCCTCTTGTCATTTTTACTGGCAGTTTGACCATTTTGCCAGAGCTAATCAAACTTTCTGCTCTGTTTTGTCTTTTCTCCCCCCCCCCCCCCCCCCCCCCCTGCTGCTGAATGAAATAGTCAAATCATTGTGTGAGCTCATGTCGTTTTAGAATGAATCATGAATGGGAGGTTTTGATGTCCTGCTGAAGTTTGTAATTTGGGCTTCGTCCTCGAATCTCGATGTGAGCCAGCTGCTGAGTAAATGACTGTTTCATTGGTTTGGCAGACTTGTGGAATCCGGATGGCACCAGCGCTCCAGATAATACTTTTCAGGAGAGTGAATGACTTGGAGTTTCGACCACATTTGAAACTCTATGCGTAAAAATTTACTTTGACATGTTTTAAACCCCCAAAAACCAAAAGCAACTATTGAATTTACTATTTTTATGGCCAGAATTCGTCTCATATTACATATTTAACAAGGTTCCACCTTTAATCCTGAGTATGTCTGCAAGTTACAAAGCTCCAAGTAAAAGGAGGTAAAATTTTAGTTATTTCAAAGCAAATTGGAAAATGAATAATGGCAGTAAACACTGAAATAGCAGTACTAAATATCATTACCTAAAACCAGCAGGGACGGTTTCATCCTGGAATGGGATCCTGACGTTTGTTACTGCCAGTCCATTGACAGCAACAATGTAACCAAAATTCAATAAAGAAAAAACACCCAACATTGTTGCATTGTGGCTTTTTGTAACAATGTTTCTATTAACGTGACCGCATATAATTCCTGCATGTGTCCTCTTTGTGTTGAAAAGGGGCTCTGTGATGTCTCTTCAGTACATTTGGTTCCTTCAGATCACTTTACTTGGGTCTAATTTCACCGTTTTGGCTCTTTTTCCACTGTTTTGACTTATATATTTGCAGTAATCCATTGTTGTGTTGCCCCATTTTCTTCCTGTGTTTGAATGACTCAATACACCACCTTGAGGCACAAACTTGTACTGCAGAATAAAGGGTCTGATGGAAGTCTAAAGAATTGCTGATATTATTTGATATATCAAGACAACACAAAGCTGTCTTCTGGATGTCTTCCACTATGGCCATCTTTTGATTCCTTTGATTATGTTTAGTAAGGTTTCGGCACATCGCTCACATATCAAACAGGAGAGACACTGATGGTTATCACACCCCACAATGCACTTTTCCTCATCTGGTTTGTAGTAGATTCTTGCTAATTCTTGCTGAGTCGTCATTTTGACGATGAGTTTAAACACCGCCTCGCTCTCTTGAGCCAAGTCAGCACACAGGCTTTCCCATTAGAAGTCGTGAATGAGGGCATTTTGATTTGTGAATAAAATAACATATTGTCTGAGTTACTTTTATGGTGCGTGCGTGTGATAGTCGTGCTTTGTTTGATGGTCTGTTGGACTGTGCTCAACCTTAGACAAACAATGAGCGCTGACTTTTCTTTGTACTTTCTGTTGTTGGTGGTGAAACCAGGTAGGTTCATTAAATATCCATCGAGTCAGAGCACACTGGATAAGCTTGTGTTGTAGATTCAGTGGACCATTCTTTTGGAATTAGATCAGCCTCATGTGATCGTGGGTCAACGTCAAGAATCTGCAGCCTGTTTGCAATGAGAGCTATTTCAAGGATAGTGAGTAATAAAAAAATGATACAAGCTACGAAGTTCATCATTGGATTATTTTCATCTGCTTCTACTGAGACTGTTATTGTAGTCGGTAGAACAAGAGGATCGACCCAGATGGTCCAATCACATCAATATATTCACATTGCAAGGTTCGACTAAGCTTCAATATTTATCTGCATTGTTTTGTTGGAAAGTCGTCCGTCACTACCGCGGCTACTAAAGCTGATGTTCATCCATGTCTGAGCGCTTCAGGCCTCCCCATCGTTCTGTCAGGATCCATCTTTCCTCACTCACTCTGTCTCTGCATCGCTCAGCCGTGAGCCAAACCGTTCCGTGGTTGAGGGTCTGCTTGGGTTCATGGGGCTTACTCTGCTCTCCGTATGGATTTTGATTCCATATTTTAAAAAAATTTAAGATCCAACTGTTCCCCCTCTCAGGCAGAACCTGGAGACACCAGAGACTCCTCACAGTCCAGGCACTTTTCTTGTCTGTGAGCCCTTTTTTTTATTTTTCTTATGGGTACAATGCTTTCTTTTTGGCTGTGTGTTTTTTTTATTATTGCTATTCCATCTCAGAGGCATGTTACACAACATGTGAGCTGAAACAGATCCCGAATCATTTAACTTGTCCCTATGACTCTGTGGTTTAAGGTGTAAAAATCTGGCTCTTGGACGGAGCAGGATATCATGTGGTTTTCCACCCTTTCGAATAACCGGTGAAAGAAAAAAGAGCGAAAAAGATGTAACCCATGATTATTCTTGTTCAGACATCTCGACGTTCACATGGCCACGTGAGGCTTTGCTCTGCGGTTAGACGGCTCGGCCAAATTCAAGGGGCTGACCATCCTTCATGGAGTTTACTTTGTGGTTTTGTAGTCCTGTTTAGCTGCTCTTTGTAGGTAGCATGATTCAAAACGCAGCCGCAACCTTCCAGGAGTCAGCAGAAAGCCAGAGAGGAGAAAACCTATCAGGAAACTCGAAGCTGCGTGCTTACATTACTGTCAAGCCCAATTTTTCTATCACCAGTCCAAAGCCAAACTGCGCTCACCCGCATTACGGATCACTATAATTTTGCAGAATGATTTGAATTCTTGCAGGTTCTCAATCAGGAGGATGGTGGAGAGCCGAGATCGCTCCGTTCACATGGTATAAAGAGGAGATGTGGTTGAAAACAGCAAAGCAGGCTAATTCCAAATATACTGTAACTGCACATAATCAAATGAGCATCCAATGCTCTCAGTTCTGAACTTGATGTTTTTACATTCTTCCTTAAAGGAAACAAACAAAATGTGTTTGTCGTGTTTTCTAGTTGACAACAAAGTACCAAAAACCTCCATTAATACTGAATTTCACTGACAGCACATCTGAGTGAACTGAAGAAAACCAGAGAAACCGTGAAGAAGAAATATTAGAAGGCCAGTTGTCAGCGAAAAGCACAAGGAACAAATCGACAAAAGGTTCTGAAACAGAAGCTGCGACTAACTCCTGCACACGGAGCCTTTCCTCCCTTTGATCAGCAGAACTTAATTTCACAAAATATGATTTGACAATCAGGAGTTCTGATGAAAAGCACTACACAGTGGTGTTTTACACATCTGCATTTCAAATCTACGAAAATAAGGTTATGGTTGGAATCAGGCGTGCTTTTTCAACGTTTCAACGTGTCAATGTTTCCCCTCACCAGCAGATCCTCTTTGCAAGTTAATACTTAACTAACAAATTTGGAATTAGGTCGATTCCTGGAAAGTTAGATTCATGACTTTAATTCGATTTCTCAATTAGCTTCTCGACAATGCGCACATTACGTATTGTTGCCTTCTGTCAGCGCCGTGTGGGTCAGTCTGACGGCTGAGTCACTCATTAACTTCTGCTGAAGTCATCTATTTGTGAGTCGACGGATGGTTCACACACATTACTCCAACTTTCTCATTATCCGGTGATTTGTACTGCAGTAGAAAGGCCGTGGCCTTTCGGTTCGCCGCATCATGTCAAGCAAATGTGCTCAACCAGCCCACAATGCAGTCAGTGATTGGATTTGGGCGTTAATCACGTCACCAGTGTCGAGGCAGCTGCCGGCCTCAAACGGGCCGTGTGTGTCGGAATTTTCTGTTTTTGCAAAACAGACTTGAGCTTCGGCTTTCTTGACGACAGCCAGAACATTTACAGACCGAACCGCGAGTCCCGCTCATATCAGAGGCAGCGTTCGATGAATATATGGCGCTCTCCCCCCATTTATCACCAACGCTCTGGACGCACTGTCATATTTACTGCGCCTATCGATGAGAGCGCAGCGTTCTCCATGTGTTCTCCATTACCCGCTGCTCGCCGTAGTGCTTCAGTGATGAGACTGGAAACGCAGCCAGGTCTCGGCAGATGTCTTGGGCTTCGTTCCTCCTCGGTCCCGCGGGGGTTCACTGCGCACAGCAGTCTGGATTAGATGGGAACGTGGAAGCGTAAAGCTTTTTCCTCCCGTCTCCACTCGGACGTCTGAGCAGTCAGATAACAATCAGCACGCCACTGATGAGGGAAGTCGACGTGATATTGAGTTAGTTCCGCATTAAATCATCAGGATGCCTTTGAAGTTACCCACTTCTCAAGAGATAACCCCCCCCACAAAAAAAAAAAAAAAACCCACCTGCTCAGAGCGCCTGGGGCAGGTGATTTCATCTTCCCTTCAGATGAAAAAGTTATCATGATTAACTGTTCTTGACTTAACGTATCACTTTATCCTTCTTCCTTCCAAGACGATATTCAAGCCCTCACAGAATTTTAAAACACAATCAGCTGATTTAAGACTTTAAACACTGTGTGTAGCAACAGTGTCAGGAATAACGCATCATTATGTAACACATTAGTGAAATGTTTCCTCTTTTTTGCACTGTTTACTCGACATCAGTGTTCCATGAGGTTGCTAGTCATTTGTTTTGCTGTTTCTCTTTGTCCAGCTAAAGCTTTTCTTAAAACATATTTATTATTTTTCGTGACTGTAGGAATGTACCAGTACTTCTGGGCTCTTTGTGATGAGCAGATTACACGAGAACTGTCGCTTTAACTTATTGTGCTAATGAGTAACTTGCACACTAATAGAGGAAAGCACTGCCCTTCAACAGTGAAACTAAAACGCATTTGAAACCGCAGTAATTCTTCTACATCTCAATACACCATGATTGATTAAACTAATAGAAAAAAGCTTTTGCTAACTGGATTTACAGTAAACTTGACTTAAACTCAAGACATGAAAGTAATCTGAATACATTTAAGAATAATGGCCACCCCCCCCCCAAAAAAAAAAAAAAGAAGAAAGAGCACCATTCAGTACCAATGATTGATGTTAGCAGCAGAACCATCACCAGCAGAAGATTCTTGGAGTGTGATTCACTGAGCGTCTCTGCCATGTTCTCTGTTAAATTGGAAACGACTGAGAAACAAATGAGAACAGGTTTGTTATCGTTCATTTGTGGAGCTGCTTTCTTTGGACGATGGCGTTCAGGCGAACACGCCGAGTTAAACCTGAGGAGGCGTGAGTCACCTCGTGGACTCTCACCAGAGCGAGCGGCTCCTCTGGCCATGTTTGTGGCCACCGGCCGGAGGAACGGTGCTGCCTCCAAGCGACAGGGAACGTCTGGTCTGTGGGTGTGTGAGAGAGAGAGAGATAGACTTGTCACACACACACTCACACACATACACAGACGTTCTCATCAGTCCTCCAGCCCTGCTGACCGTCCCGCTGCCCTCAAAACCTCAGAGGATCACTCAAACCCCGGCTGAGGTCTGAACCGAACGATTATATTAAGAAGAGGGAAACCATTAAAGGATCACATTGTTAAAAATAAAGTTTTATAAAGCATAACTGAGAGGGGGAAATAAGTGTTTAAGTGTTGACATGAATTCAACTGTAGTGTCCAAGATCAATGTCTCCATTGCACATGATTACAAGGAAAAACAAATATAAGCAAAGTGATCGCTCTGTATGTGAAGACAAGTCTGCAAAGCATCAACAATGCAATAAAAAAGAAGGAAAATCCGCCATTCGTGGAAATAGAAGCCTGAATATATAACAAAAGGATCGAGTCAGCACATCTCAAAATATGCAGGATAAATAAAATGGCAGCAAAATGACGTTTGCTCACTAATTTCTGGACAATTCCAAAAGCTTCCCTTTTACTGTTTAAGTCCTAAGAAGAAATACTTTATGAAAAAGTTTCCATTTATTTGATGAATGAAACATTGGTAAGTTGAAATGTCATGAAAACCTCAAGTGGAATTTTAACATTCAACCATTTTTTTTTAACAATCAATTTGAGCAAAGTTAACCTGGTCAATAAGCAAATTTTCACTGCTGCATCACTTATCTAGAAGCCCAGTTTTCTTTCTTGTGTTATTTCCTCGACTCCGACCAAAATACCAAAACATAGAAGCTAAGGGTGTCAAGCATAAGGCTCATGAGCCCAAACCAGCCTGCGAGAGGCTGCAATCCGGCCTGCAAACGCAACAAGCAAATCATTAAAAAAAAAGAAGTTTTTTTTATAATATTTTCAAATTTCCGAAGAGGAGTGGACACAAAAAGACGTCAGTGGTGCCATGAGAGATTGACTACCTGGCTGCTTCAGGGTGAGTTTATAAAAACATGCATAGAGAAACGGCTAAAGGAAAGAGGTTTTTTTTTTTTTTTGGACATTTCACTGCGATTTGCACCAGAAGGTTTCACTTAAAGCTTATCTTCATGTTGAGATTGTAACAGTTTTCCATGGTGTTGAGGAAAATGTGATTAGTTGTTTGGTTTTCTGACAATATCAGCATTTCCATCACGTACACTCTGCTCCACAAAGACAAACTTCAACACGTAAAGGTTATTTTGGGACTATTTCACCAGTCTGGCCCCCCTGAAGATTAAGTTAGGCAGTATGTGGCCTCTGAACTAAACTGTGTTTGACACCCCCGGTTAAGAATCAGGAGTTTATTCCACTCAGTGTCTCAGTGAATTTCACCCTTGTCAGTGTCCCCCCGCGGCCCGGACCGGACTTTTGTTTTGATTTTGGCCCGTTTGTTTGACAGACATGACACAGAATTTTCCTAAGACTACAGAGCATTAAGCCTCAAGATGAAATGTCAGACACCAAAGTCACTTTTCATTTAATTATCTATTGAATATATAGTAAGATGACCCATATTTCCCCATTAACGAAGGAGTTTAAGTGTTTATTCTACAAGTAATGAAGTTTATAAGCAGACTGCTGTTTTACCTGAATGCGTTAAGCTCATTTGTTGATGTGCTCAGCAAAAAGAAGGCAATGTGTGAGATAGATTTGTGAGATTGAAGACAAAAAAATAAATCAATTTGGGGGAAAAAAAATTCAAGGTTAGTATAATTAATAAATTGCATAATTACAACCATTTATTGAGCTGTTGTCTTTGAGAAATCTGCTTAAACTTGGTCATTATCACGTCAAAAACCTCAGAAGGTCAACCAATCTTTATACATTTGTATAATTTCCATTTATCTTTAAATATCAGAAAATACCATTACGAGAGATTCAGCCTTTTCCTAAAAATGCAGGTTCAGACTCGGCCGCTGCCTCGTGCTGCATCTGTAATCATTCAAGGGGAAAAGACATGCAATGTTTCATGAGTGCGTGACACATGCGAGTGTTGAGCTACAAGCTGATCGGTGGTTTTTGTTGGAGAGCTGGATGTTTTTGGAAAGCATCAAGTCAAACTGAAAGGCAGCAGGAACAAAACCGTACACATTTCAACATCAGGTAGTTCCAGAGCGCCGCTAATAAAATCAGGAGCTCCGAACCATTAAGATCAGTAAATCAAATCAAATTATTTCCACAGGCTGCTTGAGGGGGATGAATTGTGCTTTTCTTAACGTTAATCCAAGTGAGGCTTGAGCTGATTTTGCTTTATGGGTAAAATAAAGTCCTTAAATTCTTCCTGGCTGGAACACTGACGGCGCCGTGGACGACGGAAAGCCGCCGACATGAAAACAGTTTACCTGAGAGGAGAGGCGGAAAAGCAGACGTGGCGGACAGGTAATGATGGAAAGACGCAAGCAGGCGCGATAATTAGAGCGCATCCTCCGTGTTTTGTCTGTCACTAAGCCAGATAACACTCTGACACAGAGCCTTCTTCTCTCCAGACGTGCTCTCGAGTCATTTCGGTCTGAAAGGCTTCTGCTGTAAAGCATCTACAGAGAAGAGGGTTCCTGTCTGTGCAGGCAGACGACGTCTGCTTCAATTAGAAACCTTCAAACCAGAGCCGGAGATTCTTTCCACTGTTTGCGCTTCGTCCGCACAATTTTTCCATCTGCTGTGAAAGTTTAACGTCCGGTGTTTGGAAGCGCAGAGTTCTTTCTGCTTTTTACTGTATTAAAGTTAAAACATCTCCAGACAGTCTGAGAGAAGTGATGCTTGCGTGTTACATGCTGAGCTTGATGACCGAAGAAAGCCGGGAGGATCCAGAGAGGCTGCAGGAGGGGGGGGCCACCGAGGGGAGGCTCCCAGAATGCATTCAGATGAGGGATTCCATCGGTTTCAAGAGGATTCTAATCATTCAGTGCATTTATTTCCTCATCTTGCTGAAATTGGCAAAGTTAATTCTTCGAGGATGTACATGACTTGTTTGTTCTTCAGTTTCAACATTATTGTCAGGTTGGATGTCCTTTAACAACTTTTTTCTTCTACATCTTCTTCAGTGCATTTAATCTATCTATTGCCATCTAAATTTGTGTTTGTGTGTATTCAGCAGACACATCAAAGATGTTGTGGAAGAGCGCCAGCAGGCCAGCAGGGCGCCATTCGTTTGCAGGTGTATATTTGTCTTCTAAACCAGACCCGCCCACTCCTCATCCGCGTTTGAATTTCGGAGTTGGTCTCAGTCTGGGTAGGAGCCCATAGAAGGGGGATTTCACTTAGTCGTGAAACGACCGAGCCAATCAGCGTTGCCGCTTTTTGTTTTCAAATTTTTTTGGCGAATTCGGGGGGCTAAACCGGAAGTGATGCTATCGCTGCGCGTAGCCGAGATGACGGACTTTAACTTTAGCCATCGTCTGAAAGCTGCAATCAGTAAAGTTAGAGCCAAAATACCAAGTATTACAACAATCAAGCAAGAGCAAGAGTCTGCGCCTGGTGAGTTTCTAACAGGAAAAGACGTTTTTGCGTGTCTTTGCGTGTAAGGAAGCTAGAGCTAATGAGCTAATGCTAATCCTTAGAGAAACGAATGCATTTTGATGACACATTTGTTTTGAAGCGCTGATTGACTGAAGTGCGCTGTCAGTCATAGGAGTAACCGACGCCCCCTGCAAGAAGTTTCTATGGACTCCTATCCAGACTAAGCTTAACTCCAAATCCAAATGTGGGCGAGGAGTGAGCGGGTCTGGTTTCCAAGGCTAGGTGTATGTACCAGTAAGCTGCAATAAGAGGAACAATCAATAGGTCCCCAAAACACTCGCCTCCCCTCCAGGTTTGTCCTCCTCACTTCCCTTAAAAACTGAAAGGTTCCAGACTCATTACCATCGATATCAATAAATTCTCATCCATAATGGAGACACAGTTGCCACCCTCACGCACACATGGACAATTTTTTGTTTTATAGAGGTTTTCACACTAAAAGCCAGGGATTCTTGTTGTTTTCTGAAGGGTTTTAAGATTTTTCAGCTATTTCCACAAAGCGCAGCTGCACGGCTCACATTTCCGAAGCGTCCGCGGCTTTTGTTGATCGCGCCGCTTTGTAATCACCGTCCCCTCACACAACACATCAGGAACCATGAATCGCTGGAAACTGTTGCTGTTGTGTCATTTTTCCACAATCATTCCAGTAAAAACTTTCTCTTAAATTCTTTCTGGAGAGGTTTCCTTGGCGTGGAGCTGATAACATGATGTCAAAGCGGAGCGGGACGCCTGTATCAGAGCATGGGACCAAACAAACTGCACTCAGATGGATCTCTGATGATTTTATTCCCCTCTGGTGTCTTTAATTACAGCTCTTAAATGGAAAACACACACATTGCAGGAATTTTTTTTTTTCTTCCACAGCTTGGTTTTGCTATGCGGTAGACAGATTTCACTCTGATTCAAACTGCATGATTCCTAACTGGGGGGGAAAAAAAAGAAGTGAAGAATAGTGGGAAATTTTCTCTACAATAGCCACTGATTTCCCTTTTTTTTCTCTCAGTATGAAGAAATGTTTTGACTCTGGGAATTTATCCAAAAAAGTGAAAATACTGTACAAGTACAGTATTAAAAAAAAAAAAAGCTGAATGTTGTCCGACGTGAACTCAGATGTCCCGGATCATGGCAGCAAAGCAAGAGAAGAGTGATTGAACTTTCTTTCGGATAATTACACTCAAACCGAATCCCGTTTCGAGAAACGAGTCCATCTGAGGTTTCTGTCTGATTGAAAATTAAAAGGCCGCCTCCTCAGCATCGTGCCGTAGACTGGAAGGGTTCAATACCCGCACCCAGAGAGACGCTGCCAGGAACCAGAAATATGCTTTTTTGTTTCAGACTGTAAAGCTCTTGCTATTCTCAACCCAGATGAGTCGGAGCAACGCTGAGCAGAGGGGTGGAAGATCACATTCTTCCAAACCAGTTCAAATTCGCTGGCTGCACGCTGAAGCAAAAAGACACAACCAGAATTTTTTCCTAATTACTGAAAACCCTCTGAGGGATGACGCAGGCGGCACATTGAGGTTCCTCTCAGACATGCTTAAAGAAGAGGACGGGGAAGGACGGGCGTAATAATAATCGAAAAATGACAAGAGGACAACTCTGTTCTTTATTATTTAGTTCATTAAAATAGAAAAAGAAAACTGCATAATTGGACTTATTATAGGATTACAGTCAGGGAGGATTCTGGTCCAACAGTCAAACATGTACTCGTCTGTTACAGACTGCGTCTGTTCCCAGAACTACTTAAGAATAACCGAAATCCTCAGGAGTTAGTTCTAATAACTTTCCAGAAGCATTCCAGAACCTTGGTAAGTCTGCAGTTACACCGGAAAGGAGAACTCCATCAAACACGCTTTCTGTTTCAGTCTCTGACTTGGGCAGGCCTGCACTGATGACAGTAAAGGCTTTTTCCATCCCGACAGCACCGGCCGAGCAGGCAGCGCTCATCCTCATACCTCCACGTCACCGTGGAGAAGGCAGGAACGCTGGTCAGAAACTGGATGGAGAGCTGCAGCTTAAGGAGCGCCGTCCCCTTCACACACAAGTCCAGGCGCAAATATTTGAGACATTATTTTGTGGACTCAGAAAGGCTGCACTGCAATGGGTGTTCTGCCCGACACACAGCTCCAGAGTGTTCTCCTGAAAAAGGAAGTTGAGCCGGATGATTTCTTCAGCCTGGTGTACGTTTGAGCTACCTGCGGTGTGTCCTTTAGCCGTTCCTTTTTCCCTTTTTGAAGCGTAAATGTCTCAGGGAAGTGAGAGTTCCATTTATCATGTGTTTACAGCTGATATATTCAATATTTGACAACAGGAGTGAAATCGCTGTGTGAATTGTGATGGGAGTTTTTCACAGTGATGAACGAGCCAAATCTGCAGATCCTCAAAGATTTGCTGTTTTCAGCCCGAGTCTTAGATTTAACTTGTTTGGCTTTGGTGTCATAAATCTCGTAAATGTTTCTACAGTAGATGCAGCTGCTTTCATTTAACAAGCTCTCAGGAACTATTTGCACCAGTGTATCCAGCAACCAGGGAGTTCTCTCTTTTCCACATATTTAATGCTGTAAAAAAAAAAAAAAATGAAATTTGATTTAGATTGTAATTTGTTAATGTGACGTTTTCGGCTCGTTTCAGTGGCTTATCCATTTTCTCTACAGGTTTATCTGTTCCAGGCTCGCGTGAAGGCAGATCACAGGCCAGATTACCGTCCATCACCGGGTGAACACAAGCGCACACGTTTGCAAGTGTGGAGAAATTAGAGATATTAATCAACCTCACCTGCATTTTTTTTTTTTTTAATTATGATATTGAATTGTTCTACCTGTGAAAAAACTTCATAACATGCAAACTCAACACAATCCCCCAATCGGACTGCTGAAATATTTGCAGTAATGCAAGTCTGCTAAAAGCTACGCCACCATACAGCAGCAGCAATGATTACCAAGATGTATGACCTTGAGGTAAAGCGCTTTTAATTGCCTGTGAATCACCAGCATCAATGATATTTTAGAATGTGGAAGCAGGTATTAGCAAAAGAAAGAAAGAAAAAAAAGCCCTTATGACTAATTTAACATAACATCACACTGAGCGCACCGCTGCACTATTGGCCTGATCATATGGAAAATACGAAGTCACAAATACAGTTGCAGCAGCGGTGGAACAATGGGAGAAGTTTGGCCCTGGCACACAGGAGTCCCTGTTGTTCTGGCTCCCACACACACAACCAGCAGCATGACCAATTTTCTCTGTGCGAGCAGCGTCTGCCCAATAACCACAACCACAAAAGTGCCACTCAGCAACATGTGGAGCTCAGGGCAGCTGTAACTCGCGCCCGGGGTTTAATGGTTACGGTGGCCACAGAGGTTGCTTCGCCGAACAAAGAGCGCCACTGTCTGTGTTGGTGGTCTGCGCCTAACGCGTTGACCTTCCAACCCCTGACATTGTCGGGATCGTCACGATTGTCCGTCAGCTTTAGAAATGGAGGTACTGTAAGAGGAAGAAACGAGACACACTCTTACTAAGTGGAGGAATTAAAAACTGATCTTCTTCTGACAGATGGTTTTACTAAAACATCAACACCTTTTTTTTTTACTCGTTTCAGTATAAAGAGCGTCTTTTCAGCTTAATTGGAGTTGGAGAAAGGTAGTAAAGTTTTCTCTTGTTGTCGCCATTATGACGGATTAGTGTTTAGACTTGCTGCACTTGCGGGTTACACGCTTGAATGACCTAAAATGACCAAGCGCTCCATCTTGTGCAGAGATGCCGTCGGAGGCTGATTAACGGATGCCTCCGCACGTGACGTGGCGGTGAGCAGTCCGCTGCCTGGCTCGCAGTCCGCTCCAGCGTCGAGGAATGCTTCTCATTATCTCCCCGTGTAAATAGCGCGTCCTGACTCACTCTTTAATTTCCCATTAGGAAGAAGCTTGTAACGCTGAAAATAGCACAGACTACTCCATTTGCGCTTCGGTCGAGGGCGAGCGCAGTCGAGCTGTGGTTGAGAGGAATGTCCCGTCTGGAGTTGTTGGTGATGCTCTGCGCTGCCTGGTCTTTGGAAGCCATCTGCTGTGCCGCAGTCAGAATTAAAGCTTTGGTTCATTCAGATTTACAGCGATAGCAGCTCCTGGTTATCAGAGAATCCTATCGTACTGTGTGGGTTTAGTGTTTTCAGTGTACTTCAACTTGATACTTGCCAAAATATCGAAGAATAGGCTACCTGACACCAATTAAGGAAAGTAAGAGACGATATGGAAAAAAAATCCAGATGACCACCAACACTGCTGAACCACAACAGGCTTCACGTCTGTTATATGTCACTGTATGAGTGACTTCAAGCTACAGTCATATTTGTTAAGACTGTTTTGACCTCACGGACAAACACACAGCGGCGTATCTGGCCGTAGAACTGGGAAGAACAGCAGACGAATTGGACACCAGCAGGAGAACAGTTGCTTGTGTCTGCCGTGGGACGATTTGGCTCATTCCTCTTGACATCAGTGACATTTTCTCAGCAGTGAGAATGTCTTTCATAAAACAGCTCATAAATCCGTTGTGAAATTAAACTCAAAATTTCTTTTTCAAATGAATACTGTTGCATGTCAAAGTGGAAAATCAAAAATTGGTCATGTCAGCAGTGTAAAAAGAAATCACATCCAGGGGGAAAACAAGTTTCATCTTCCTGTAATGCTCCCAGAATGCAATGCAATAAGTAAACATGAAGATAAATGCAAAATAGAATAACTCCTGACAGTTAATGGTGCAATTTTAACATTTCGATAGCATTATTTTTATTTCTCAGATTCGTGATTGATTCAAAGAAGCATGAGTGTGTTCATAAAGACATGCAGAGGGGGGTGGAGCTGTGTCAGGGCCAGTGAGGCTGCCACAAGCTCCGCCCTGCAGAGGGAAGGGATGCTGGCCAACGTGTCAATCCGTGTTGGTGTCTGGGATTCGGCTGATTTTGAGGAGCCTCTTCGAGGGCAGAGGTCCAAAACCCCCAAAGTCTGCACACCCCCTGCCCCGAACAGCCTCTGTTCCCTCCTGAGCGGGAGAGATCCACAGCTGTGCCATAGTTTTCAGAAACACCTCTGAACTGATGGAAATGAGACGATGTGTTGTTGCAACATCAGTTCCATCAAGGAGGATCCTGTAAAGACCGAATCAATGACCTGACAGCAGAAATACTCAGTCCTGAAAAAAGTACATGAGCTTGTTTTCCTGAACGTTGATTTATCAGGATTCAGAAAGGCTTACTTTGCACACAGTTGCTTTGTTCTACTTTCACACTGTAAATTGTTATATTATAGTGGTTATTTCCCATTTTTATTCTTAGTTTTTTCCATTGTTTGTTCATTCTTTGTTCATTATTCTTAAGCTGCACTGTTTTTTTTTTTTTACACATTTTATTTGCATTTTCTTCAGAAAAGTAGTTAAGAATTTATTCTTCATTTGTGAAAAGGCTTCATTTGCATTTAAAACTGTTAATTTCACCAAAGCCAGACCACCTTATACTGACACAAGGTCTGATTTATTTCTCAATATTAAAGAACAATGTCAGAGACAGCCGTCACCCCCAGGGTTTAAATCTTAGTAGCTCTGTACTCCCCAAATATTCATTATTCTGCTATCTGGATCCTTTGGGATACATCATTCAGAAAGGAATGTCATCAGAGCACGAGAGGGGAAAAAAATAGATGGAAATTGTGACCTCTAAATTAACTTTTGAAAAGACAAAATAAATACAGTTGTTGCGTGAAGTAGATGATTAATAAGGGCTGCCACAGCCAGCGCTGCTGATAAAGATCGTTTTCTCTGGAGGTGACAGTTTTTGAAAGTCAGGCCTTAAAAGGCTCCAGGTGATCTAAAGTTTCATAACATATAGCGCTGCCCTTCATTAAGAAAGAACCGATGCAACCGATGCTGGAAAATGACTGACACCACCTGTTGCTGCACTTCTCCATTGAAATTCCACAGTTTGCATCCATTTCCTGGAAACACACTTCACAACCACGTGACTCAGATTATGATTATGCCTCATCTTTTAGCTCCACTGTGGTGACTTTTCTGCAAAGCCTCTTATTCCATTGAATCACCGACTCCAAACAATGATTTAGGTTCCTGGAACTGGAGTTTGGTTTTTTTTTTTGTAAGGATGGAAAGTGCCTCTTGAGAACAAACAAGTGAAAGTGTGTGTACAGTGGTTCATTCCTGTGTTGTCTGGTGTCAGCTTCAGTCACCTTATTTCCTCATCCAGATTATGCAAATATTTTCCCCTGGTGTGTTTGAATGTAAACGGAGCTCCTCTTCAGACGGCAGCCTGGACGGGAAAGCGCAGAGGTCCTGTTACACTGCGGAGGCACGTGCACAACTTGCAACCGTTAACAGTTTGCTGGAGGTTCCACCGCGGCTGGATCTAACTATTTACAAGAAATTCACATTACACTACTTTTCAAGCATGCAGTTTCATTTAAAAGTAGAGTTAATGGTTTTAATTAGATTTAACTTAAGTCACTGATAAATACACAAGAATCGATTACTATTATAGAGCCACAAAGTAGCATTAGATGTGATTTTCAAGTTTTTTTTTTTTACAGCTTTTTGTGGAGCCAGTTGAGGACAAGTAATATTTAACAGCATAGGAAACAAGTGTTTAACACCATGGTTCCTAATCGCTGATTTTTGAAGGTAATCTAACACCATCTAACACCATCTAATCTACTTTTAGACATTTGCCAGTCAACTGCTTTTAAAGTCATAGGGCACAACTGAGTATACACACCGTTTGAAAATAAAACAGTTTCTTATACATTTATAAAAGAAAAAACATTTTTTCTATCGTTTTCCATAACAAACTGCTAACGAGTTGTTTTTAAAAGCTTTTTCAGAACAGATATTTTACTCATGTAAACTGAAATGAGGCCCCATTTGCATGTTGAGTCAAATGAAAATGCATTGTTTGTGTTTATTCCAGAAAAACTTTGTTTTCAAGGAAACAGCAGAAACGCTGAAAAGAATGCAGTTAGCATACAATTTATTAAAAAAAAAAAAATACTATCTGCATTTTTATATTTTTTGATACTATAATTTTTAGAATGTTCTATCCCACACAAGTGTAATAATAATAATAATAATGATGTAACACTTGGGACTTTTTAGATCTTCCACCTTTGCCGTGTGCGGCTGCGCAGACTTCTCTCGCTATAGGTTCAGCAATCAAAGCTGCAGTAAAACTGAAGGTGCCTTTGTTGGCCTCGCACTGTTGTCCTTTCATATGAACCACAAAACCACACTTTCCATGGTGCCGACCCGTCAGACAGCCGGTTGTGCCACCGCTGGGCCCCTCCGTACCTGCAGAGGGAAGGATCTGAGAGCCGTCTGGGCTCCGTGACTCATAATGTCCACAGCTGAGATGCCTTCCACACACATTCACGACTGGCGCAGTAAATCATTACGCGCTGGCTTTATAGTCGTGCTGCAGCTCGTATACTGGCAGCAATACATCAACAATAGGGTTACACTTTTAAATAAATTATCAGCAAGCAACAACATGTGCTTTCTTCCCTTTTTTTTTTTTTTCTTTTTAACAAACCACAAACCAAAGCTTTCCATGGTGTAGACATTCCTGACAGACGAAACACTACTGATGCTCGGAAGTGGAAACGCTGGAGAACTAGACGCTGATTTTCTAACAGATTAGAAGATTTTTCTCTTGGATTGCGTCGTCTTAATGTATCATCTCTGGATGATTTAATGTGTTCCTTGAGCCTTTAATGGGTTTGTTTGCTGAATTTCAGCTCCAAGCATACTTAGGTTTGCCCTTTTGATCGGGGCAGGGCAAAATATCGTCTCTGCTGTGTTTTGAAAGACCCACCTTTTAATGCAGCTGCCTCAAGTGCTTCGAGACACCTTTTGATGGAATTGCTGAATTAAAATTGTATGTTTTCTTTTGGAGTTTACCTTTTCCCAAATCGATTGTTAAGAGCTTACAAAATGACCTATATTTCTGCTGATTGTGACCTCTAGAGGACAAAGTAATTATATAACAGTTAGGTGAGAATTTAAGGTTTTCTTGAACACCTCCTCCATCTCAAATGAGCTGAACGAAACTGTAGCATAGAAACACATGAGTTTCAAAAAATACATAATTTTGTGCAAAGGAATCCATAAAGTAGGTTTGCACGGACAGAGGGGAACTCTTCAGCATGTAGCACGGCTCAGAGTGACGTAGTTGCACTTTATTGTACAAACATGTCGTCTCGCCGCCTGTCTGCTGCTCCCGGAGTTCAGACCAGACTAAGATGATGGATCTGTCAAACTTTCTCTTTTATTAGTCAAACAGTTCACCAAAAAGTATTTCTGTGAACGTCTGAGGTGAAGAACGGGCTGCTCTGCTGCCGAATCTGTCCTCATTTTGGTTCCACTACTGCTTGTTTAGATGTTTTACTAAAGTTTTGAGACGTGTCAGACGTACGACGACGTAGCAAACATAATAAAAACCCACTCAGCTATTGAAGGACAAGCACGCTTTGTTTGAAAAACTCACTGCTCGGTCATGTTGTAATCAAGACCACGTAAGTTCGGGACCGAGTCAAGATCAAGACCAGATGAAGACTTTAAGGGGTCAAGACCAGGGGTCAAGACCAGAAACCCGTTTCACAACGCAGGTTGAAAAAACTGAGTGAAATCTAGAACTCTGTGTTGATCTACTCTGAAAGGGAAAACGCCGGGTTTTTGGTTTCACAACAGGTGATTTGAGTTGGATTACTCAACTGGAAGTAGTTTCACCCGGAGTTAAGCGCGTGCATGACAACGATAAAAAGCCAGCATCAATGGAGCGCCGATTTGACGAGTCACCATGGCAGCAGAGAAGTGGAGAGCGACATTTTTCACGCCCCTTGAGGTGGAAATATTAATTCACTCGTATGCCGAACTGGAACACATTTTTAGAAAAAAAATGCAACACCGCTGCAGCAGCGAAAGAGAGGGAGATGGCGTGGCAGAAAGTTGCTGCCCGTGTCAATGTGCAAGTTTAAATGTAGCCCGTTATGTCAGAATATTATTTAATATTAAATATTATTTCAAGAAAACTGTTTGAATGGTCACCAATTAAGGTATTTAATTTAGTAGTAATCCCGCGGGGATGAAGCCAACATGGCAGCAGCTAAAGATGAAATCTAAAAACATTGTTCAAACAGGTAAGACCTCAGCATAATCTTATTGAGGTAAATAATTTTAAACATGTTTAACATTGTATAGTATAAATACTAAGTGGCTGATGGACTGTGCAGTTGTTTTATGTCACACATCTATATCATGTTATGTTAAATAATTAATCCTATTTAATCTAATATCTATTTGAGTATAATATTTTAAAAATGTTATTGATACAGATATTTATTTTGTCTTTCATGTCCTTTTCTTCTTTTGGCCCGATAGATTGTGAAGGTTCTATCTGCCTGCTGGAGCCCCTTCATGCTACAACCAACCTCGAAACTGTCAGTAGGAAATATTTGCCAAAAATATTTTGAGTGTTAGTTTGGAAAAATATATGCAAATATACTGAAAGATGTTATTTATCTAGGATGAGGAGGATGAAACCGTGTCTGCTGCCTTCACAGAGGATCCAGAAAGTCATATCGAGGTACGTTACTGATTGTTCTCTTCCCATTAAAATTCTGAATACTCCTGTGGAACATAGAGCTTGACTTTTAGCCGACACTGAAATATTCAAATTGTCATCCTTTTTAACAGATCATGGCTGGTCAGCAGCAGGATGGTCCCTCAACTTCCACATCACAGATCAACACTGTGAGATGGGGTGTAGGGTGTTGCTCTCCTCCAATAGTGGCTCTATTATGAAGAACAACACATGCCACAATAATATCACAGGCCCTCTCAGGGGTCACCCTGAGGTAACGTAGGCACTGGAAACGGGCTTTCAGCAGGCCTATGGTCATCTCCACCCGGGCTCTGGTCCTGCAGTGAGCCCGGTTCAAGTTGTGTTGGGGGCCTGGTTCAGGGTCTGGATATGGGGTCATCAGCCTGGGTTGGCATGGGTAACGACAAAGATTGGTAAAAGTCGTTTCAGGGCTAGGCACACTTTTCTGACCACTCTGCAGACAGTGGCCTTACTTAAGTGCTCTGCATCTCCAATGTTATATAAAAAAACTCCCATTTGCGAAGAACCGCAGCGCAACACACAATATCTGCTGGATGTGAGTGCGCGACTACGGTTGGTTAAGTTGCAAATGTATGGACGGACAAGATTGTGAATATGGCGTATGGATTGAGACGTGAAGCGGTACTGTTCAAAAAGATAACTGTCCGGAAACGCCAAAACATGTATGCGCGGTCTGTAAATAATGTCCTGACGAGTATTCAATTCACGCTGCAGTAAAGCTGCTCCTTCATCCGCTGATAAAAGGACATGATATTTTGACAGCTACACAAAAACTCGCCAGCTGACTGAAAGAATGAGGAAATGGAACAGCGCTTGTTGCTGAAAGGGGGCGGAGCCAGAGAGAAACTTCAGGGTTGACTGAAAAAAACCTGCTTCTGTTAGAGTCACGGAGTGTGCTACTGCGGTAACTGAGCGACAGTTTAAGTTCCCTCTCCTTGTGAAACAGGCTGGAGTTACTCCTCTGTCTCCGGTTTGAATTATCTCCCTTTGTGAAACGGAAATCTCAGAGTTTCCCTCATTTCCGGGTTATTGAACACAGAGTTTTCTTTAAACCTGCTTGGTGAAATAGACCCCAGGGGTCTGCAACCTGCGACCCTTTAGCCCCTTTGTAGTGGATCCATGAAGCTTTCACAACATGAAATGAGAATAAACATTTCACTTATTTTTATTATAGTGATACACCACAGCCCTATTTAAAATGGTTCATCACTCTTGGTTCAAAAGGGATTCAAAAAAGGCGCAAGTAGAATTGGTGAAAACAGCTAAAATTACAAGAAATGGAGGGGAAAACATGTTCGAATGGTTTAAAAAAAAATCTGAACTGTCTTGAAATTCTTAAAGAGGAAAACTAAATGCAGTTGGAACAAGCATACCAAACTGCTTTAAAAAAGGTGACATTGTTTAAAACAGCTAAAATTTCAAAATTGTCTATAAGAAAAGCCTGAAAAGAGGAACAGAAGTGCTCAAATCAGGTACAAAAATAGTTTAGATGAAATAAAATGTTCACTATTCTGAATTGTAGTTAAAACTTCATAAATACAATAAGATAGTTTTTATATGAGCATCAAAACTGCATAAGAAACTTCATAAACTGCATTAGCCTCATTTTGAAGGTTTACTGTGCTTTGTGGCTCCAGACCAACTTGACTTTGGCAGAAAGTTTAAAAAATGGCTGTTTTGGTCATAAAGGTTACAGACCCCTGGTCTAGACCATGACTTTGAATAAGTCTCAAGACTATGACTGCCTGGTGAGTTATGTCGGAGTGAGTTACGGGCAGGAGATCATCCAGACTTCACAAAAAACCTCCTGTGATTCAACAATGAAAATTGGTGTAAAACTGCTGAATAGAGAACCTCTACAGCTCAGGGTATTGCCTCAGAAATGCACTTTGATGACCCGCTGCTGTACAAAGTGATAGACTGTGGTCAGGGGAGAAAAAAAAAAACTAGCTTACTAGACTTCCTCCTGGGAATATTTACACTAAACTACAAACAAATGAAGTGGTGAGCTGATCTATCGTCATGACGGGATCCCCTGGCCGACCACAGTCTGCTGATTGTCAAGTCACTCCATCTCGGTAAACAGCACATATTCCATATTCACGTTTCCATAATGTTTGGTAAAGCCTGGGGCCTTGAACTCCATGAAGTGGAAAGAAAAAGAAGAAGAAAGAAAAAGCATGACAGATTCTCGCACCAGTGGAAAAAGATCTGTAAGTGTTGCCACATGTCCGAGTAGACATCAAGCAACCGTCGTGTAACAGGAGAAACACAGACAGGCACAGATAGTTTCTGCTCTGTGGTTTGCAATAAGATTCAGAAATGAAATTACCATCCTGCTGTCAGTGATCGCCAGGATGGATACTGAAGCATTACAGCCATCAAAGGCAGCAGAGAGGGAGAAGCCCGGGATTCTCACCAACTTCAGGGCGAACTTTCTGATATGCTTGAGCACACTGTGTGAAAAAAGCTGCTTTAATTCAAATCTAATGTCTCATAATGCTCAGTCCTGCCGATTGAGCCATTATATCATCTCTAACACAGAAACATAACTTTCCACTCAAATGAGACATAAAGAAAAAAACTCCAACTAAAGTGATTTACTAAGATCCTGCAGACAGCGTGCCAAATTCACACAAATACAGTATATCTACATTTTTCTGGACCCCTCCCCAGATTTGTGCCTCATGAACATCCTGCCTACAGACGACTGCTTTGCCTTCAGGCTTGGTTTGAACTCTGGTGCGTGCTGCCAGCAGCGGAGCTTTATATAGACAGGTGTGTGTACAGGTGTGTGTCGTTCCTAATCATCCAATCAATGGAATTTACCACAGGTGGACAGGTGGAGGAAACATGTCAAAGGTGATCAATGGAAACGAGAAACACCTGAGCTTGACTTTGACCTTGATGGCAAATGCTGTGACTACTTATCTTATGTATATATCTTAGCTTTATAATCCATTTTGGAATAAGGCTACGACATAACAAAATGTGGGACGGATACTGTGAATAATTTCCAGCTGCATTATCAATTGTGCCTTCAGTTTCTGTGCATTTTGTGTTTGATTTAGTCAGAAAAATAAAGTAAAAACAGCGACATAAGTGGAAACAGGAGCATTTCAGTGACAGTTTTACACATGTGGGCCATGTTTATATGAGAACAATCAGTTGGAAACAGCATCAACACCCCTTAAGCACAGAAAATGTGGAGGTAAAACTATGAGGTAGAACACAAAAAAAATTGACTCAGAGTATACAGCAGTGTGATTGTTACATCTGAAAATGTTTGCATTGATTATGACTGCATCTGCGTTTACTGTATTTTCAAATCAGCTCAGCCTTTAACAGATATGATAACGTTATTGTGATGAGCGATGGCTCCTCAGCTGCCCAAAACCTTTGTTTGTGGACTTTGTTTAATATATCTGTACCTTAAAATTACATTGTAAACGATCAACAAGTTGGATTTTTTAAGTCCTTTTCAGGTTTGTCTGGAGTAAAGATCTAATACTGATTACTTTTGATAAATCCTCTCACCAACATGTCCAAACATTCCATATTGATAAGAAAACAAACATGGCAGCAAAAATTGTTTCCACTGATTTTCCCCATATAAACTGTTGCATTGTAAGAGCCTCTTATGACCCATGCCATCTTTTCTGTTTATTTTAGTGCAAAACATGCTTTTTTAGATTAGTCACATCTATGAAATGTGTAAGTTCATCTATTTTCTCACCATATTCATGTCTTATTTAACAGAACGTTCTTGACATACATATCAGAAAAAGTACTTGAGATAATATAAAATCATGAAGTAAAAATCTATCAGACTGCACAGAAGACTGCATGCATAAGAAATAATTAAATTAAACATTACTATTTATTGTAAAATGCTTTATAAGGAAAAAATGAAATACATTAAAACACTGATTAAGAAAGGCATCAAAAGGCAGAATCAATGGTTAAAGCTTTGTTACAATCGTAGGAGTAAAATCAATAAAATGTATTGTTTAGTGGAAGACCTGAGCAAATAATGGGGTTCTAAGTTCTGGCTTAAAAGAAGCGAGTGTGTCATCAGGAAGTTTGTTCCACAGGTGATAAATATAGGAACTAAAAGCTGCTTCACCTTGTTTGACTCTGAACCCTGAGCAAACCTCTAGAACTTCAGGGTCTGAAGGGTTCATATTCCTCAAGTAAATAAGAGATGTATTTAGGCCAAAGACCATTCAAAGGTTTATAAACAAGAAGAGTTTGATGTCAATCCTTTGACACACAGGCAGCCAGTGCAGAGAGTGAAACTCGGGTATAATGTGCTCAGAGGACTCTGGATGAGCTGCAGCTGAGTTTTTAATGAGACATGTAAACACACCGCTACAGTATTCCAGCCTACTGGAAACATATACATGAACAAATTTCTCTTTATCTTGTTCGGTCAGATATCCTTGACATCTTTCATTATTTTTCAGCTGATTTTGTTATTTTCTTCATGTCATAGTTGAATTTCAGGTCTGAGTCGACAGTTCCGTCCCGATCACTGACATTCATTGTCTTTCGTGACATGGAGACTCCATCCAAGAGGAAGAGGCTGCTGAAAAGTGCCTACCTTTAAGCCTTATTCAATCAAAAACTCTTAAGCCCAACTTTAAAAGTAGGGACTCTTCTTGCTTCGCTAAGCTGGGAGCTGGCTCCACACGAGAAGCTCTGCCTCCCATTCTCCAGAAACTACAGAAGAATGACGTACTGCACAAATATTTACTCAACGCTCAATATTTAGACGGACAAACTACCACAGAAATTTCTTTTGTAGGCTTCATCTGCAATAAGTTGTGACTTTTTGGTGCACCGTCTATTGTGGTCGAACTTTGATAACTTTTAAATTGTTTTGGTCTGTTAAACATCCCCAGACAGAAGAGCTGCAGGAAGTGTCTGCAGACACGGAAGCCTGGGCATCCCTGCTTAGACTGCTGGCCCCGCTTTCATACATCCAAACATTTATGGATATGAAATTCAATTAATAATCATTTCTTTGTGCATTTCTATATGTTTTTTCACAATGGCTGAATGTGGCTGAATGCAGAGAAGAACATTTTGGTCATGCCATTATTAAGAGGAATAAAAACATGAACTATTTTTATAGTGTAAAGTCATTGATAAATGTAATGGGAACAAGTACACAGCAGTAAAACTGAGTTAATCAGTCTCACCGTGCTTGGTTTTATCATGGATTCAGTGATAATTGAACTGGGATTTTGCAACTACAGCCACACTGTATTGTAATGGTGTGAGAAATGTTGAATATATTCTGGCGAGCTGTGCTGTGGAGAGATTAATCCAGCAGGGGCAGATGTCAGGCCAGGTCGTAATCTGAGGTACGGGTGGGTTTTTAGCTCAAGTTATTTTTCTGTCAGTCACTCACCTACTCATTTGCACGTCTCCCAACACGCTCGTAAAGCTATCACTGAATTTTTTGAGACACCCCATCATGTACCTCAGCGGCAAGCGAATTATGGGAATAAGTGGAAGCATGTGTAATAACGAAGATCAGCTAACGGCAGTGGTGAGAAGTAAATGTGTAAATATGTGGAGGTAGGAAACGGTGGCAGCATTAAATAGAGCTGTCTTGATGCGGCTGACGTAAAGAATCAATAATCGTGACCTGACGGTGCGATCACTGCTACTGACCTGCTTCTTCCCTGTCTGATCACCTCTGGTCAAGTTTGCCCTTTGAGTGTTTTTACAGCATAACTGGACACAGACTTTCCACTAAGATCTGTCAGCAGGGGATGAGTAAAAGTCTGCCTGGGCCACGTCCATCGCAGGAAGACTCCGCATTGCGATTCCTGCCAGCATGTTAATTCGCAACACATGTGCATCGGGAGCTGAGAGGAAGAAGCCCGTGAGCCGGAGAGACGGAGGCAAATGTGGCTACTGCCTTATTAAGCCAAGATTCGATATTCCTTTTAGCGTAACCGCAGTGAGGCATCGGGGCGGAACAACACGTGTGACGCCGCCGCTTCACGTGAATCTGGTGCTGAATATAAAACACGGCGTGAGAGATAGCAGTTTTCAAAATATTCGGTGAGCCAATAAGTTATAGTAGAAAAGCTTTATCACAAAGTGGAACAGTTGGAACAGTCACAGTCTATATATTTACCAGATATTTAGACTTAAAAAAAAGAAGCAAGAATTCTTCTTCTTTTTATTGCCTTTGGATCTCAACAGCTGTAAACGATAATGTCTTCAAATGTATCAAAAAAAAAAAATCGCGAGGAAGTACCGGCACCAAACCTAAACTCCTCAGTGTGAGACAAAGCATGTGTAGTGTTTGGGTTTGGAGGAGGGGCAAAATGTGATTGAAGCTCCCACACTTTGGTTTACGCCAAAGATCTCAGAACTTAACGACCGAGAGAGACTAAATAAGATTTTCCTCTAAATAAGATTCATCTGGGGCTGCAAAATACATCAAACCTTCAAAACGAAGTTAGCAGGAGTTTAGAAAGGAAGTTAAAAACTGTAGAATACATGGCGCTGATGAAATTTAGAAAGCACAACAGAAACTGAAGACATTTGATCAAGTTTTGTTTCAGGACCTATTTTATCCATTTCATCTGTTTTCACTTTCTTTTCTTTTTTTTATTTTGGCAGTTTTAACCAAATTTACATGACAAAATTTCAAATTAAAAACCCATTGTTTTTGTGCTTCGTTTCAGATAAGTTGCCCGTTTCATGTTGGGCCGTGAGTCGGTGCTGTTGGTTGTTTTTGTCATGAAGCCATGCACACATGCAAACTGAGACAATGCACCATAAACAACGAGCTAAACACGACTCTTTGATGACTGAAACATGATGTGTATTGATGAGACGACACTTGAAAAAATTGGTAGTGGGTGGTCGGTCAGACATTCAAAATGTATGATGTTTCTGTCAATTGTTTGAGTAATCTGACTGTCAAAAACTGAGAAGTATCAGCAATGCCATCGCATCCAATCCTTGTTTGGCCACGCCCACCACCTGGCACGCAGCCTGCAGTCACTAGTCACACACATTATTCATTGGTGGACGATGGTGGCAGCGTCAACAAATGTGATCGAAAACGTTGAGATGATCTATGAACATACTTTCAATAAAATCCACCAGAAAGAAAAACTGAATGCATTGTGGGAGACGGACGGTAAATGTGGCCAGAAACTAGATGGAAATAACACCATCAATTTCAAGCAGCACCTGAAGGCTCACCACATGTATAGTATATCGCTGAAACTGACTAAAACGAGACAAAAACTCCGATATAGAATCGACAAATATGTGACTAAAAATAAACATTTTCACCAAAAAGACTAAAGCTGAGACTAAACTTACTTATTATAAAGTTGTGATATAGTACTGCAAAGCTAAAAGAGCTGCATGGTTCTCTGGAGCCACTGAGTTGTATCGCTCTGCTCTATACAAAGGATTTCAGTTGGACTTTACTGTGTGTGAATGTATACAATTTGTATGACAAAGCTCATTGCAGTTTGTGTAAAAGAGAGATTTTCAGTGTTTTATGTGGATTACCTTGTTTTCCTACATTTATGTATTGTAAATCTGAATAATGTCCCTCATTACTCACGCCATACATTCCCACTTCCCTGGCTCTCTCTCACATGTTGTTTCTTTTGAGTGGAGCATAAATATTTGAGAAAGCCCTTTTAAACAAACTGCAGTGCTTCTTTATGCCGCAGCCCCTCGCTACATGCGTAGATTCACAACTCCTGTCATTGTCAAAGCCGTAACTCTGCTCGTGTGTGTGGCAGACACATGAAGTTAGCTTCACTTCGACAGCTGACGTCACCCTGCAGACTTCCATACACCATGTTAACAGCAGCTGCAGCTATTAGTGAAAGTCGTCACATCTGTAAATAATATGAATGAATTATAGACCTACAGAGGCTAGTGCAATTTATTTTTTCCCTCTCTTGTCTGTTTGTCCATAAGTCAACCATAATCTTCCTGCTGCAGTAGTGCAATGTGCCCTGGCCACAGCTGACAGTCTGAATTACAGCTTGCTAGCAAGCTGCTGGCCATCAGCATGCTAATCTGTCCGACAGGGTGGTCACACCGCCGGGGTTGCATGCTGATTAATAGAGAACCAGACGTTTGAATAGACACTGAGGTATATATACAGTAGAGTCTGGATTGATGGACACAGTGCAAAAAATAATGACGTGAACATGTTTCTGTTATAGGTTCAGTTATAGGTGTGTTAACAGACATTAACAGTCATGGGTGTTGATGTAACTCTAGTCTGGAGCTATAGAGGAACAAAAACTAGCTCTAAGTATGTGAAATGTGGAGAAGGAGCAGGAGCTGGAGATTGATAGGTGTTTACTAGATACCGTTTTGCCCACAGTCTGCATTCATGTTGTCCATGTTTCTGTCCACCCAAAGGAACAGTACCACCAGGAATCTTGGGTGCAGTGTTTAGATAAGAAGCAAATCAATGCTGAATTCTCCAAACAAACAAATCAGATCAGCTGGACTTTGTCGTATGTCTTGGAAGACATTTCGCCTGCTTATCCAAGTGACTTCATCACTTCATGCTTCAGGCTAGTTGAGAGCTGACATATTCCAAGACCTCTAACAGATCCAGCTGACCTGACTTAGTTGTTTTGAGATGTCTCCTTCCTGGATGAATGACAATATTTTGAGAAAAATGGTGGAAGTTCCTGCAGCGTGGCCATGTGATACTCAGAGGTGTTTTCACAGACTATTGCTGCCTGTGACGCTGCCGCAGATTGTGCCTTTTTCCAAATGTCAACATTAGTGAGACCTCCTACCTTCACCATCGTAGCCATTGTTGATTTGAAGCAGTGCTCTCTGCTGGCTTGATGGCCAATCACTCTTTCCAACAAACTGGACACATGAATGTATAAAGATAGAGATGATTACACCATTTTAAGCATATATATCAGCTTTCAAGCATCTGTGGAGCATCTTCTTGATATATGGTGGTCTCAGGACACTAGCAGGCCATCTACTGGCAGCCTCACAGTTGGAGTTCATCCTGATGGTTCACAGTCTCCTAATTGCAGCAAAACAGTAGAGTTTAGATTATTTCCATTGGAAACCTGCAAAGTTGACCTCAAGTTGTTGTACTCGGACTATGAAGCCAGAATCATCTGAACTGTTCATTCTGACTTCATAGTCTTGCTGGGGGACATCAGCGCATTGGCAGCGTCCGGGTAATCCTTGAGGAAATGACTGGGGGGAAAGACACGCCTGATCGGATCTCCAGCAGTGAGTTGTTGTTGGGCTTCTGTGTCTACAACAAACATCGAGTTCAAGCGAGGATTCTCAGAAGTGCGTACTTCATGCCAGAGCTTCTTGGGCCAAAGGTTGATCATCAGCATTCTTGTTTCACCGTATGTTTGAACAATCGGGTGAAAAGAGGACCTGCACTGTCAGCTGATCACCATCTGTTGGTGAGTTGGATCGCATGGCGGGGAAGTCTGTTTGGTCAGACTCTAGACTGAAGCACACATGAGGGAAATCCTGGCAGAGGACCCTGTCCACAGAGATTTCAGTTCCCTCTACTCACAGCAATTATGTCCACTAGTGTTGAAATTCTGGCCCAAATAGGTGTAATCAGGCCCTCCTATAGCACTCCTATGAGGTTTTGTGTCTGGTGATATTTCAATATCAGGATGCAAAGACACGTTTCATTTCTGTTTTTGCCTTTCTTACGACCTGTTTCTACATTTTATAACAAAAGTAGGCCACAAGCTGCTTTTCCTTGGAAAAACTGAGGAAACAATTAACCATCTTTTAGCTTTTAGACACCGTTATAGACTCACTTCTAATTCTCTTAAGTAACGTTGAGTTCACCACACAGGGTGTTTCTAACATTAATTTTCTCTTTAACAAAATGGTCATGCTGTTTGAAGGATGCCGGTTCAAGGAACACATGTTAAAGTTGAAGTTTATTAGCTCTGGTCGTTTCACGCCAGTTATGAGGTCATGTACAATGAAAAATGCTGATGATTAAAAAAAAAATTGGAACAAAACAAGACTAAAGAACAATCCAAAGCATCCACATTAGCTCCAAATGAGCTACAGATTTCTGGAGAGAGTCTGTGCAGGTATTCAGGATGATGGATCTGCTCGCCTACTACAAAGATGTTTAATTTGTGGGAATGGAAAATACATCATGACTTTATTTCTTGTGAAAGAAAAACATTTAAAGTAAAGGCGAGAGGTGCCGCAATGGTTTGAGTAATCAGACTGTTTGGATCATTTTTATTAGAAGTGGTTTGTTCATTTACATTCAATTGTTGTCAGATCTGTGCATTAAATAGTGATCAGAGCCAGAACAAAGATGTTGATAGTGAAACCATGTGCGTGTAAAGACAAGCCAACTGGGAAGTGATAGAAGAACCTTAAAGGAAAAGAAAAAAAAACTGACGCATGCAACCTGGTGCTATCGTTTGCTCTCTTCTGTTGACTACACTTAGTCCGAATTTGCAGATTTTTAAGTTAAGTTTTTAAGAAGATGAACAGCATGCATGTCTTTTGAAATTAAGAACCACAGGCTGCAATTTGTCAGTCATGTTTTACTGATGCCATTTGTCAGGATACCCACGGTTACCATGAGATGGACACTAATTGGAAGGAAGAAAAGAGGCAGGCAATACCATTTAGAAAAAGACTGCAGTGAAAAAGCTAGAAGAGATGGATCACTGGAGTGAAACATAGGCCAAAGCTCAGGACATGGTTTGGTGGCCAAGTATTATTGTGGCTTTATGTCCCAGATAGGATGAAGAGGTTGAGTGACAGATTGAGAGAGAGCTTGTTCATAGAAGAACAACCTGGTGAGAAGCAGTATTGTTTCTGAAGTTCAACACAGAAAATATGTTATAGTAAAGTTCACATACAAAAGTCATGGAGAGCCAGTTGAGGAAATGCTTCTCTTCACAATAACAGCAGCATCTCTGCGCCGATTTGCTCTATCTTTTGAAAAGTGTTTAAAACTTGAAAAAAAAAATTCTTTGTGTGTTGTACTATATCCAGCTAGTATAAACTATATGTATGCCTTCAAACATGTGTCCATAATTTCATTTTCATGAAGATACTAAATCTGTCATGCGCTATTTTGAGTATATGTCAGGTCGGTCATCCTTAGTGTGTGCACACGATATCACGTTTATACTTCTTTTTTATTCATTCAAGCCTCTAATAGATCATACCGATAGTCTGATAAGAAATACATAATGTTGTAATCTGCATTGATTGACCGTTTAAGAAGGACTACAGTGATTTGCCTATGATCAGTTTAATCTGCGGATGTTGTCCTTTATTTGTAACACATGACCTTAATTTTCCTGCTGTCCTATGATGTGACAGGAGGTGATTGTACTGCTAACGGGATGTCAAAATAAAACTAATCAGTTGTGATTGCTTCCTATTTGGGCCATTTCTTTGTTCTCCCAAACACGCAGAACCAAAAGCATTTGGCGCCGGCGCTTAGAGGCATTCATTTGAATATCAAAGTTCACCAAAGTTGAAACTGATGTCACAAATTTGTGGGGCTTTACTTTGATCCCTCAAGCAAATCTGCTTCTGTGAAAACAACTCGATGAAAGTCAGGTTCTCGTCATACAAGCAATAAAAAGAATGCTGCAAGCCTCTATGAAAATCATTAGTAATTTAGGTGTTTTACCAGCATTAACAATAATACTCATTTATTAGAAACCTTTTCTCAGATTCACCTGGAGCCAGTATGATCTTACCACTGGAATGAAAGCCATCTGCAGGCTCCTTCTTATGTTTGAGTTCTTTCATCTTTACCAAACTATCCTCCAATCGAGGCTCATTCAGATCCTTGATTTTGATGATCATAATCAGCAGTCTCTGAATAATCACTTGTTTGTTGTGTTTAGTTTCCTCCTTTTAATCCCCATTGAGGTTTCAATTTAGGCAGGAGGGGTCTTTTGCTTGTTTTGTCTTGTTGCTGCACAACGGGGTAGCGGTTATAAATTTCACATTGAGCCTGGATTCAAATGGTTGTAATTTAGTGTGGAAAGACCACAAGAATTCTGCAGGAGAAATTCAGTTATTTTAATTTGGGATCACAGGTAAAGTTTACACAGCTAGGAAGAACGCCTTAATTAGGAAGGGGGGGGGGGGGGGGGGGGGGGGGGGGTACTACATGTTTTTTAGCCCTTTAGTATCAATCTACAAGCAACAGCTCTGCCCAAAGTTGGATGGTGAAAGCTGCATATGTCAAAAACAACTTAAATCAAATTTGCCGCTGCATCAGGCTGCCTCAAAGACTGGAAATGAGTTCCTGTCTCTTTAAGAATCTCCTCAGCTTAGCGACACGCCCCCCTCAGAGCGTCCATCTCCATGCGCATTCTCTGAGAGTGGAGAGGAGCGAGGGAGTGCGAGCTGTGAAGGAGGAGCTATGCAGACTACATAAAGGATGGGGCGGAGCTGTGCATTATGGGTGGAGTTCAGGGATTGCTCAAATATGCGTGAATGGTTCAGGAAACAACTCCATGCGTCTTTTTAATGGGGAAATGACACTACAGCATTATACAAAGCTCAAAAAAGTGGATTTTGCTCAATACCCTTCCTTTAAAATATGGATGTGTTTACCATATGTACTGTTCCTAGGGTGTTGTTTTCTTCCAAAGAGCTTGTTTTCATCAGGGGGTGTGTTTTAGACCTTCACTGTCATCAGCGTTGTCATCAGGAGGAGGCTGGTCTCTGGGTGAGTGAGTGTGTGTCTGTAAGTGTTTATCACGATTACATGATCAGGAGGTAAGGCGAGCTCGGCAGAGTCCACACAAGACTTTCATTTCATACAATTTTGTTTGGACCTGTGGTGAAGTGGTGGTCCAGAGTATGCCTTGCTTTCCTATTGAAGCGTTGGGTCAGCTCCAGCCTCTCGTGATCCTTTAATAAAACATTCCAGTAGATGTTTGGATGTAATTGTCTTTTGGATTCATAACTGCAGAACTCCTCCAAAGCCTGTTTGATGCTCTTAATTTGTAATATCTGTCTTTACCTGCATCTTCAATCTTCAAAACCATTTCATTTATTACATAGCTTTTCTCAGATGAGTGGAACATTCTGTCAGAAACGTCTTCTGGTTTTTTTTTTTTTTTAAATCCTGTGAGTCTTACCACAGATGTTCTTTTAAAGAAAAGGAAAAGTTTTACAGATCCAGCCTGCCAAGCACAGAAATAAAGACTTTATAGATCTCTCCAAACGATTGGGTGGCCTCATCCTTCTATCAGATGAGGTATATATAATGTATATAAATAGTATGTAGCCAGTGATAAATGTGTTTCATATCTAATACCTGTCAAAATGACTGTGATGTCTGTTCAGCTGGATGAAGCTCAAATCCAATATACAAGGATCAACTCTGGATCATGCCAGGGACATTGTGCTCATCTCTGAACCCTGACTTTGACCCGAGCTGTTTATCGGTAGCAGAACGGAGTGAGGACGAGCGAAGTTTGGATGCGATTCGCTGAAGGGAGATCAAAGTTCTACGTCCATGTTGCAGAAATGTGTGTGCTGGAAATCGGTTTGGAGTCCCAGTCTGGCCAGACTTGTGGTGTGATCTCCGAACAAACGGCAGACCGGACTCTAACACCCGCACACTCACTCCTACTTGTTTCTGCATTTGGCTGTATCACTGCACTCACACACTAATGGGTTTTAATGATGGTGATGGAGGCGATTTTTCTGGGATTACATCCTCAATTTAAGATCGAAGATACAGAACAAACTGGAAAATGTGTTTGTTCAAAGTGCCTCAATAAGTCCCAGAGCTCTTGTAAACATCTGGGAATTTTATGGCGCGTTGTTAGCAGATGTGTGTTTGTTTATTTGGTTATTTTTATTTCATTTTCAACATTTTACAGGTACATGGGGAAGATTGGGGGCATGCGAGTGTTGAGATTCGAATGTGACCAAATGATGTTTATCCTCAGAGCTGGCTGATTTGCTCAAAAATCTCTGCATAAAATGAAGCAGGCCCTTTGATTACTGCGGTTTCCAAGTTTATAAATATGCCTAAAATGATTTATTATTGGTGCACACAGTCCAATAAATTCTGGTTCCATCCATGGCTGCTACAAATTGGCTTTTTCATCGCATGTGAATGTGGAAAATTTGAAAGACAAGAAGTGAACATATAATCAGTCACACGTTAAGAAATCAACACATTTTAGAGTGTCACAACTGTTTTTATTTTATTTTAATTTTTTTTAACCACAGACTACAATGCACGCTGCATAGTGGTTTAATAGTTCGCCATCTGGCCTCATAGTAAAAGATTTTCTGGTTTGAGTCAAGATTAATTGGGAAGGTCATTGGGTGATCAGTCGGAGACAGAAAAGTGAGAAAACATATATCATATGCAAAAACTGTTATGGCGTGTGGACAATATGATTTAGTTTTGAATTTTGGATGAGATAATGGATCATTTGAACCACCATGGTTAAAGCAGTTAAAACAACATTTAGTGGGGTGTCAATCATAAAACCCATGGGCCAAAACCAGTCTGAACGAGGCTTGAATTCACCACATCAAGTATGTTGGAAACATTTCAGAGAAATTAAAAACAAAAAACAAAAAAAAAATATTAATATAAAGTTATTATGGCACGATGACATTTGCTCTCTGAAGTAAAATGTGTTGGACACCCCTGCTTTAGGGGAATTCTAAATCTGACACTTTAAATATGATCAAATCCACACCAGTGTTTCATCTTTTTGTGACACGCTCCATTAGTTGACAGTGCTGAAATATAGCAGAAGAATGAAGGGTAACACTTTATTAATACTAAAGTCCCTCAAAGCTCTGTGTCCATTCATCCATCCATCCATCCATCCATCCATCCATCCATCCATCCATCCATCCATCCATGCTTATCCAAGGTCGGGTGGCAGGGGAGCAACCTGAGCAGGGATGCCCAGACTTCCCTGTCTCCAGACTCTTCCTCCAGCTCTTTCGGGAGGATCCCGAGGCGTTCCCAGGCCAGCCAAGATAGTCTCTCCAGCATGTCCTGGGTCTTCACCGGGGTCTCCTCCCGGTGGGACATGCCCGGAACACCTCCCCAGGGAGGCGTACAGGAGGCATCCTAAACAGATGCCCGAGCCACTTCAGCTGGCTCCTTTCGATGTGGAGGAGTAGCGGCTCTACTCCGGGTTCTTCCTTGGCGACTAAGCTCCTCACCCTATCCCTGAGGGAGCGCCCAGCCACCCTATGGAGGAAGTTCATTTCAGCCGCTTGTATCTGAGATCTTGTGCTTTCAGTCATGACCCAAAGCTCATGACCACAGGTAAGGGTAGGAGTGAAGATTTACCAGTGACTTCACCTTTTAGCTTAGCTGCCTCTTTACCACAACGGACCAATACAACAATCGCATCACTGCAGTCTCTGCACCTGTCAATCTCACGCTCCATCTGTCCCCCACTCGTGAATAAAACCAAAACATACTTGAACTCCTCCACTTGAGCCAGGGTCTTTCCACCAACCTGTAGAGGGCAGATCAACTGTTTTCCAGTTGAGGACCATGGCCCCGGATTTGGAGGTGCTGATCCTCATCCCTGTTGCTTCACACTCGGCTGCAAACTACTGCATTCGATTCGATGAAGCCAACAGGACAACATCGTCTGCAACAATCAGAAAAGAAATCCTGTGGTCCTCGAACTGGACCTCCTCCAACCCCTGGCTGAACCTAGAAATTCTGTCCATAAAGATTATGAACAGAACCGGTGACAAAGGGCAGCCCTGCCGGAGCCCAACATGCACCCGGAACAGGTCCGACTTACTGCCGGCAATGCGGACCAGACTCCTACAATGGACTCCATACTCCCAAATCACATCCCACAAGGCACCATGAGGGACGCCCTTCTCCAAATTCACAAAACACATGTGGACTGGTTGGGAAAACTCCCACGAACCCTCGAGCACCTTATGGACGGTATGGAGATGTTCTGCGGCCATTGCTCCTTCTGGATCCAAGGTTCAACTATCGGTCGGATCCTCCAGTACCCTGGAATAGACTTTCCCGGGAAGTCTGAGGAGTGTGTTCCCCTCCAGTCCTCCTTTTTACCAAAGGAGACCAACCCCCCCCCCCCCCCCGGTGCCTTGCCATCGAGGAGCTTTCCAACCACCTCGATGACTTCAGCTTGGGTGATGGATGAGTCCACCTCTGAGACCTCAGCCTCCGCTTCCTCCACGAAAGATGAGGCGACAGGATTGAGGAGTTCCTCAAAGTATTCCTTCCACCATCAGCTTCTTACAGTTCGGTGTGAGTAATTATAGTTCCTCCTTATCTGTCATCACAGTCAACAGTAGCTTCAGCCTGATGTGTTGACATAGTGATTCATCTTCAGCAGCATTACTACGTGACCGGCAGCAGGTCAAGTGATTCCTTCGCCTTACATAATCAATATTTGTGTTGTTCAGCGGTATCTGGCAGTGTCAGGGAAGCGGAGTATATATTACCGTCTGAGGCGCTCCGCATCTCCAGCCAGCCATGTGCAGAAACATTTTCCTGCCGTTTTTCTCTCCTGCGGTTTGAGTGAAAGCTTGTATTTCCAGGAGATTTGTTTGAGGCTTCGAGAAAACACTGGAAACACCTCAACTGGATTTGAAATTAAGCTGGACGCTAATCAGAGAGCGTGGGCGAAATATACTCAATCAGCAGAAAGTCTCACCAACAGACCAGAGGCGGGAAAAAAAAAAGAAGGAAAGAGAGGAGATGTTCAGGCGCCATGAAGATACTATCACCATTTTAACACACTCGTGCATTAGCATATTTGGTTTGTGGATTGTATCCACACCAATAAAAGCAAATTATAGCAAATTCCTGCTTTTTTTAATGTGTTTTGTTCTCTAACCCGCAAAGCTAACAAACATTTTTGCTACCAGCCTGCAAGTGACCTCTGATGAACAACAAGTAGAGACCAAAACAAAACCAAAGACTTTATTATTGTAATTAAGTATATTTTTCGCTAGTGATGTGTATTTTACGTCTTGCATTTGAACTCAAATACCCCCCAAAAAATGACTCATTACTTGTGAAACGACTGCAGATGAGAAAACAAAGTGAAAAACATCAGTAACACCGGAGCCAATTTCCTGCATTTCACAAAGAGTTTGTTTTTTAACTGAAAATGGAAATTTGGAAGTATTTCTTAATAATAATGGGTTACTATAGCTTTCAACTGTGACAATTTGTTCATGAAAAATTAAAATTTTAATCAATTTTTTGATAGGTTTACACTTTGAATTTTCAACATGATTTCTGAAACAGCAACAACAATGCATGCTGGGAAGAATACTTTGTTAGTGGATACCTTCCTTCTTTTTATTACTTTGTTTGAAATAACTCACTAAAATACCTTCATTAAAAAAATTTTTTTTAAAAATTGAGTTTTGGCAAAGTGTTTTCTTCATCGATTGCATAATGGTGCAGCGGTTAGAACTCGAGAAGCTCTGGGTTCAAATCCCAGCCAGGAGCTAACTGTGTGGAGTTTGCATGTTCTCTCCATGTGTGTGGGTCTCATAAACGATAGGTTGGTATTTCTCAATCAACTGACATGATAAACTTAATTTAATAGAAGACCAAGGATTGAAATTTGAACCTCATCTTAAACGTTAAAAATGAGTTTTGCCTTCTCCAATATGCACATTTAACACAGTGTCCCAGCTTTTTTTGGAACATGGGCTGTACTTCCACACCCAAATGCATTTCAGCGCTTCCTCACTTCCACTTGACTCATGAAGTTGTTTCAGTCGGGTGTTTTTAACACACATGTCTGCACTTCTGCTCAGTCTTCCGTTCACTTCACAGTGATACGGTATGGCACCCGCCTATGGCGCACGTCGCTGTTTATATGGCCCTTAATTTATTGAGCATCTCCTAATTTCAGCCCCGATGCCTCTGTAAACAGAGCGGATGAAGTATGATAATATTATTTAAAAGATTTGCTGTTATGACAGTCCCTGTTTATGTGCCCTGCCAGAACGGGAGGAAAGATTTCCTCCGAGCCTTCCAAAGTAAACAGGCAGATTTAACGATCTTCCCAGGTACTTTCTTTGTGTGCGTATTGTGGAAGCCGCCAGGCTTAATCGCAGAGAAATGTCAAAGCTCTGCTGGCTTGAGGCCTCGTCTGTTGAATGGTCTATTCTTACCTGAATAAGAGTTTCAGTTCATATGTCTGCTCTGCTGATTTCCCGGTTTGAGCCAGATGGAAATTTAAGAAATTACGAATACTGTGTGTTTGCCATCTAGTTAAAGAACTTTTGGAAAGCTGGATTTCCAGACTATGATGCCTTTCACCTTTAGAGAAAATGAATTCTTCCAGAGTGAGGATGATAATTGTTAGAAAATCCGTCCTGTTCTTAATGTACTGAAAACATCTTAACAGCACATCGTGAATATACATCAGACCTCTGTTACAAGTAAAAGCTGCTGTTTTTATTCGACTTTGTGCTCCTGGTGCCTGTTTTCTGGTCTGGCACCTTCCCGTTTTTCCAGTTGCTTTCTCCAGCACAGGAACGTAATTCAATCTAATGGCCGCATCTTCCTTTTTTGACACTGCATTAAGGAAAATATTTTGCATTATAAAACCCCCGACTTTCCACCACACAGTTGCATCGCCTTCGGTCCAGAGATTTTTGTTTTTATCTCAGGATGTAGCCTGACTTTTAAAGTTATCCTCATGTGGAATTCCTCAGAAATCACGCTCAGGTGATCGTATCGGGTGAAATATTCCCCGCTACACAACCGCAGGGCTTTGCCTGGCTGCGGCGGTCCCGGGGGGGCTCCTGGGGTTTTCCAAAAAGCTCTCTGAGAGTTTCAGCAGATGTGTGAGATATATAATCCACCTCTGCTTTCTGGGCATCATGTCACTTGCCTTCTATCAAAACACCCGGCGCACCTCGACTCTGTTCAGCCAACAAGTCAGACCTGATCCTGACCAGAGCGGCGCTCGCCGAGCCGGCCGCCGTCGCTTTCACACGTTTACATCCTGCCTGAGGTCAGAGCGTCTGTGCAGCCTCACACACTCTCGAGTGGCTCAAGTTAACAAAAAAACGCACAGTTTTTCAGTGAGGGCTGCTGCAGACATGATGAGTGGAATATATAATGATGATCATTTCAAAGAAAACATTTATAGATATGTTTACTACATTTTCATTACCTTAAGTAAAAGTAAGTCTAGATACAAACAAACCCTATCCGAGGAGTAATTCTACAATATACTACTAAAAGTGAGAAGCTGTTGAGGGAGGAGGGTTTGGTCTATTTGTACTATTTTATTTGATCTTGATCATTTTATTGTTTTATGTATTTTTTTTTTCAATGTCGATGCTTTATCTATTGTTTGTTTATTCATTTATTGTTGGTATATATGTCCATCAAACACACACACACACACATCTGTGGGGGCAATTTAGGGTCACCAGCTGTGCTACCATGTGGTGATTATAATGAGACAACAGAATTGTGAAAGATTCTTGAAGACATACCTGAGAATTCCCTCAATTAAACACAAGAATCAAGCCCATCTTTGCCTTGCAACTCTGAATATTAAACAAGATCATGTGAGATTTGGTCCAAGACTACATTTGTTTTTCTCTTTTCCAGCTTTACACTTCACATTTTCTTGTCTCCCTCTTAAAGTGACAGCGCACATTTCCTTGGGAAAGAGTTGGAGCGTCTTCAAGAAAGTTCCACCTTGGGAGTCGTAATATTCTCAGTGGCTCCAAACACCGTAGCGTAAATGGAAACTCAAAATGCTACGAAAGCTTTCCGTTGTCACCTGGAAACGCTGTTCTGTGTGTAAACGGGGCTGCACTTTGACAGTGTGTTGTGCTCTCATGTTGCTGTACTTGAACTGTGACTCTCTTCACACACTCTCATGTTATCGGTAAGTTCTTGATTATTCTCCGCTTTGCTGAATAAACTGCAAAATGAACATGGGGATACCAATCATTTGAGAGTGATGTGATTACGTAATATCAAAATAAGTATTGAACCAATTTTAGAAATATGATGATTGAAGAGCACAAATAATTGAATTCAAGATGAGAAAAATAAATATTCAAGTCACGTAAATGATCCATTTAAGTCTTTTATTTCCCACCTCTTGAAATGATTAAACCCATCTTAAAAACGTCTCCATCCATGTTTCCCACTGCGTGAAATGCTCATTACAGCGCATGCAGATTCACTTAGCGCTGAACCGTCTTCATGTTTCAAAGAAGAGTCGCAGGTTTCAAGAATAAATAAAAGTGCAGAATGATGTTTTCAGCAGATTTTCATGTGCATGGTTAAGAGCTGCAGATGTTCTCGGTGCTGTTTTTTTCCCCCCCGTCTCTGGCCGCCTGTCCCTATTTTCTGTTTTTTCTATATAAAATGTGTACATGTGCGCCTGCGAACAGGGAGCAGGGAGCCCATCATGGGAAACGAAGCAGCGATTTGTCAGCTCTCCTCTTGCCGTTACTCACTTTCCAAACAGGCGGCGTTTGACGGAGTGATTTGTGGAACCCGTGATTCGTGCGGTGAGACGTTTACGTCGCTGCCGCTGGCCGCTTCGGGCAGAAATACAGCGATCGGCAGAGAGTCTGCTGCTCATTACCGCCGAGACCTCTGCTGCACCTGGCCTCTGCTGCTCCCCGGGACTGTAAGCCGGCCTGCTCCGGGGATGGAAGACATTTCTATTTCATTCCAGAGACGGTTTGAAATATTTTTAGCTTCATAAAATCCATACTTGCTTTCTTTGAAGCAAACACACACCAAACCGGTTCTTTCTCTTTAATTCCAGGAGACGAAACACACATCTGATCTCAGCATGTTTGTTATAAGGGTTCCCTGTAACTTCCAAGGTAACAGTCGATGTTTGGAGCTTTTCCTGCAACAGAACCACATGTCATTGTTTCCAGATGATGCTTCCTGACATGAGGGCTGCATTAACCCACCTCAGTGCCTCGGGGCCAGAATAGGGACCCCTACCGAGGGCCCACACTAACATTTCCGCAACCCATTTTGCCCTGAGTCCTCAGTAACAAACATCTTTTTTCAGCTCTAATATAACACAGCCCCATTTTTTGCTCCAGTTTAAAGTTTCAAGGACTCTTCAAAGTCATGACAAGTGCTGATACTTGTGAAGTTTTGGACTACCGAATAAATTCAATAATAGATTTCTTTATGTCTGAACACATTATTGGAAACTTTTCTGCTTTGAAGATTTAAGATACAAAAGACAGTGATTCAAACAGCCACAATCTAATATAACAATTAGATCCATTCTTTCTTATAAAAAAAGAAGAAAAAAACTATATTCCACATGTGACTGAGGTTTTCCTGCAGTATCCTTTACTCTTAATGTTTTTTGATGGGATTTGAAATGTTCATTGTAATATAGATGTTCATCCGGATGAGGAAACGTAAAGCTTCAAATTTAATAAGAGCATCGAATTCAGTTTTCAACAAAGCTGCCAAACAAGAGGGTCTGAAAAAAAAAGCCTGCTAAATCCTTATTTCATCTCCCATTGCATTACAGTGAAGTTAAATACGTCCATACACGCTCACTCTCATCTATACACACAAAATTTGTATTACATAATGAAATAGATAAATTATTACAGCTTAAATGTATTTTTTTTTTTAAATGGTTGCAATCATTCATCTATATTGATGGAATTCATGTAATGTAATTTGAAAAGAGCTGGAAGATTTTGGGTTTAATGATACATTCTGCCATTTTCCTTATCAGACTGAAGACATGATGGATGCAGGACAAGACAGCACATCAATGAAACATGTTTTACCTTTTTTTAGTTCAATTTGTACATATTGGACCTTTAGAAAGTTGTCGACACACCAGGTTAACAACAACGTGACACTAATTTAAAAAAAAAAGGAAAAATAACTTGTCGTAAAGCACGGACGAGGCAAGTCCTGGAAAATTTAATGAAGATGAGCAAATGAACTGTGGTCGAGCGGATAATCCAAGTGAGCAAATATCATCTAAATTTGTGGATTACATCACCCCTGATGAAAAACAGTGTCTAACCATGCCACAAATTCTCAGAAAGCCATGAAATTACATTAAAAGGGTTTTAATTTGAAGCAATAGCTTGTCTTAACAAACTGTAACCGCTACCACATGGAGGCAGTCTGTAATCAAAGCCACGGTGGCATTTAAGGCAATTAAGCCTGACATGCAACACTTGTAAATGTACCTGTAATAACACTCTGAAGAGGATGGGTCGAGTTTTTCAAGCCTTTTTTCTGCAGCCGTTGATAGTCAACCTGATCCAACATGCTCTCTGAAGGACGCAGTGATCTTCTGTAGCCTCTAGAGGAGAGAAGATGTACTGCGGCCTCACTCAGCAGGAGGAGCAGGTAGAAATAGGTGTGTGCAGACGAGGGATTCCCTCCATGTGTTTCTGTTAACCTCTGCAGACCTGGCTGCCGGCCCAAATACCACCGAGAGGTCATGGTCAGTCAAATTCAAGATGGAGGAATGTGCAGGAAACTGGTTTTGGTGCAGATTGTGTGTGAAGATTTTCTGCATGTATGCGTGGAGCTGAAGTGGATTATTTCACTTTGAGGAAAAGTATTGATGTCATGTTTCAGCGGGACTGAAACCTGTCTGCGCTGCAGCAGGTGCTCTCTGCAGACGGTCGTGAAACTAATCCACACTTCAAACCAAACCCTGAACTTAATCACCGGTTTCTCTGCTTGTAGTTTCCAACACCAACGGTGTGGTGGGCTTTACTACAAAGCTTTGCGTTTGTTTCCCCCCCCCTCAGCTGTGCTTGACACGTTTATTTCTGCCATCATAAACAAACCCTATGGTTTTCTCTGACTGCCGCCTGTCAGTCAGGCTTCGAGCTCGTCTGCATGGAGATATGAGGCCCCCACAACAAAGACCGCTGAGCCTGAACGAGCTGGGAGGGGGCCTGCGGGATGATTACTGGGGCGACATGAACACCAGCACGGCCCACATGTTGGTCCATCTGAATACCAACCTTCTAAATTTAGCTTTTCCTCCTCTAGAATTCCAGTTTTACTCAGAACAACAAAAAATATACATCATTGTAAACTAACCGGAATTCTAATTTGGCCTCTTAAGGATGATTTCAGGATTATGATTTACTGATTCATCTTCTTTTCTCCCTACATTTACATTAACAAGTAATTTACCACAGATTAGTCGATTTAAAAAAGTAAAATAGTTCATCTATGTTACTGGACACAACAATTAGAAATTATGAAACTCTGTAGTTAGCGTGTCAGGCTATGAGCTGCATTCTCAGAAAGTTAGGACTTCCCCCGTTTCCATGGAGACGGAGCTTCAAAAAGCTACGCTTTCAGTGACTCCGAGCAGCGTCCGTCAAGCAAACGGCGACCCGAAAGGCAGCGGGAGTTTTGTGTTTGGGTGTTGTGGTGTAAACAGGGGCCTCGTGTGCGTCTCGTGTTGTTGTCTCGTTGTGTCTCTGCTGATTTCCTCTGCGTGCTGTGATCTGTGCCTCGTCGTCTCCTGACGGTCTGAGTCTGTATACCTCTCGTCTTGTCAGTTGTCGGTTGGTTTGTGATCCTCCCTGTGATCCTCAGTCGTTTCTCCGCGCTCTGTTTATCCCCGTCACCGTCCCTCATCCGTTATCCCCGCTCCTCTCTCTTCCTCTCCAGACTGTGGCGGCTCCTTGTGCAAGTTTGACTTTGGTTTTCGTTTCATCCTCTTTTTGAGAAATTTCCTGTGTTGGGATTTTTCATCTGTAAGAAAGAATGCCTTTTTGTTTAGTTCATCCGGCTGCATATTGCTTCCTTCCAGCAAAAACCACAACAGTCTGAGGGCTTTGGTTTGATCGGCCCTCTGGATTTTACGATTGTCGTGTCTGGGAAGATAAAGGTATTCAGTTTTACTACCACAATTTTAAGAGTAAGTCTAATTATAAATAGCATTGTGTAACTTCTTGAAAATCAGTGGTGGACTCCAGCTGACGTTGATTCCACTGAAGGACAGCAGTATCGGGGACGACGTCCATCTGAGAGGCAGCTGACACCCCTCCATTAAACAGAATGTGGGCCTGTTTTCCACGTGAAGCTAGCTAACACTTTCATGAAAAAGTCAAAGCAAATAGCTCTACAGGCTCCACATCTGTATTTTACTTTACTTCAACCAAGCCATAGCTGCAGACGTTACTTTTCATCAAGGTTGCCTATATACCAGCAGTCAGCTCTAATTTATTGTTCCAGAGGAGGATCGCTGGAAAAGACCGGTCCTGCTCCGGTCCCTCTGCTCGCAGTGGAAGATGCCGCAGGTGGAAAAGTCTGTGTGGAGATTCTCAGACAAATCATCATGGCAGCTGTTAATGAACGTCGCCTCGGCTTTGTCACGCTGGTTGTGAGGCCGAGAGTTTGGCCTCCTCCGGTGATCCGTCCCGCAGGCGGCCTCCACGGCGAGACGTCTTATTTCAAATCGCCACGAGGGCCCGACTCCACCGAGAGAAAGCAAAATAAATCCCCCCATCCATGACAGGTTCATTACTATCCAAACAACTCTCACATAATATTTATCCAACATAAACCGTCATAAATAATTTCAGATGGCACTGGTATGTCATCAGAAAGTGTCATATTCTCGGGCGGGTCTGGAATTAATGATGCCACAGCGTTCAGATAGGCTCCACGTTTCAGACTGCATGAAGCTTTCAGCGGCACAGTCGGCGGCGTTCCTCCTCTCCAGGCCGCAACGAGCTCCGTCTATTGATAAAGTGCGTTCTTCTAACACTTTCCTCACGGACTGATGTTTTCTCGGAGGAATAGAAACCTTCAGCTGAGACGACGCGGTGAATTACGAAAAGACGCGCAAGAGAAGAAGATTCGGTTTTATTACTCAGAGGGTTTGAGTTGCGGTGTTCTCTTTCTCCTGCAGTCAGCAAATCCAAACACAATCCCAAAACAACTCAGTACCGCTGTCCTTGTGTTTGGTGTGGCGGAGCTGGGAGTTTTCCAGGCCTCAGGTTGGTGGTTGAATCCTCTACCAAAGCCTGTCCACGTGTTGAAGTGTCCCTGAGCAAGACGCTGAACCCGGAGCTGCTCCCGGTGGTGTGTGAGTCACGTCGTGCCAGCGTCACCGCCGTCGTGAGTGTGTTAAATCTCATTTACACTCAGTGTTTGACACACGTACAGCTGATGAGGTTAAATGTGCAGCAGGAATAAAGTCCATGTTCCTACAACATCAATAACCTGAGAAAAAAAAAGTTCCTTTAAAATGAGTTATTAATAATATCTGTAATTGTAATGAGTTACTGGTGTCAGCTGTAGTGACAGTAAAGTTATGTTTTACTTCCCAATACATTACAGCAAACGGCAGTATCCATCACATGGCTCCTCCGGATGAAGGATCGAAACAGAAAACACAGGAGGAGGCTCTGGCTGCATGAAAATAGCATCACTTCATAGTTGCTCCGCTTTGCAATGAGGAAAGGTAAACAATAGCGTTGGCTTTTCTTCCTTTTAAAGACAGCGAGCGCCGTGGATAACAACAATAAGGAAGCACTTACCTCTCTGGTCTGGGACGTGCGTTCAGAAGTAAAGCGCGCAGCTCCTTCCACTTCCATTTAGAGGAATTCTCCAGACATTAATTGCTCCATAAATCTAAGTCGTGCAGTCGATGCGGCTGCTGCGCCGTGAAGATTCATGGCTGGACTCAGCGTTTGTTTTTCTTTGGCATAGTTATGGATTGATTGATGAGCTTCTCACAGTCTTTAAACAGACACATCCCTGAACGTCAGCTCCAGAGTCTGAATTGTACGGATGAATTAATCCGCTGCAGCCACTCTGATCATCCGTGTAGGATTCGTTTCAGAGGTTTTGAAAACTAAAACTCAATCACTGAAAATCGACTGATTTGAGTGTAGGTTCACCCGGAACGCTGCTCCTCATCAGCTCATCCACTTTAAATTTCATGATAATTGATTGATAATCAATGGATAATCTCTCCTCTGAGGGGATATTATTTCTCTGCCTCCGTGGGATTTGAACCAGCGAATGTCACACCCCACGGGCATTTCCGATTTCTGTCAAACATACACTGTAAAAAAAAAAATCCGCAGAATTTACAATAAAATACTGGCAGCTGTGGTTGCCAGAAATTTCCCGTAAAAATTACGGTAACCATGTAGATGACTGCGGTATAGTGACTGTAAATTTTGCTGTATAAAACTGTTATCTGTTTACAATAATCTCCTGTCAAAATTACAGTCTATCTCAGTAATAAACACAACACTTCAACAATTAATTGAATTAATATTTGTTCATTTCCCAAGCCACTTTGTCCTTTTCAGGGTCACAGGGGGCTGGAGCCAATCCCAGCTACTTCAGGCAAGGACAGGCTCACTGGACAGTTCACCAGTTTGTCACACATTCACACAACAGTCGATATTCTGTCATTGTGAAATATTGTTTTTCTTTAAACCGACACTAAGGAACTTTTCAACCTTAATAAAACATTTTAATATCTTTTGTGATGATACATCGACTTACAACTAGTTGAATGACCCCTCTGTCACGGGCTGAGGGCGTCAGTATTGCTTTCACTTGGACTAAGCAGCTGTGAGGAGGGTGGTAGGAACCCTGCACACTAAAAAACTCCAAATGTGCGGACTGCTTTACGGCATGCGTCACATCATGATATAACATTGTTTAGCCACCATTAGATTCATTTAGATTCATTACCTCGTCACTATCTGTCCTTGACACAGCCACTGGAAACAAATGTAGGCGAGTTCAGTCCGACAGCATGCCACCGGGAGCAGTCCGCGTGCGGACTGGACTGGACTTTGAAAAGATCACAGTAAAATTGTCTGTCTCTTATACATTGGAAAATTACAGTTATGATTTACAGTATCTTGATTTACAGAAATTCAGTGTATTTACTACGGTGATACACAGTTTTGGAATTGACGGTGCTTTGCTGTTGCTGTTTGACAGTTTTTTACTGTATTTTTTTTTACAAACTTTTCTTACAGTGTAAGGCCCACGGGCCAAAACCAGACCAGGATAGGCTTGAATATGGCCCAGGAAAAGAACAAGCGAATTGTGTACAGACAACAACTTTTAAGCATTTTTTTTTTTTTTTTTTTTTAGGAGCAGCAGATAAAACTCAACTCTGACACCCGAGTTGAGACATCAGTCACTGCCAACGAGCAAACAGACATAAGTCTCAAAGCTATGCTGTCTTTGGGAGTTTGTAAAAATATAAAAACATGCATGTAAAAGGCTACAAAATGCAAAGCTTTGTGGCATTTCACAGCATTTTGTATCAGACAGTATAATTAAAATTGGCTTTATGTTGATACTGGATTCATTTTCATGAATTCATTTTCATGAATTCATGTTTCTGAAATGCTTTGCAAAAACATGCACTTTCTCAAAATGTATACTCTATGTTAAAAAAAAACTGCCTTTATTTCAGTGAACTGAGATTAAAATGAGCAATTTGCTGGAAAATGCTTTTTTAAAGACAAAATATTGCTTCAAAAGTCATGATTCTAGAGTTTACTACTGTATTTTATCTGCTAGGATATAATATCTAAATAAAATAAGCACATGCCAGGAGCAAGAATTTCAAGCTAAGCAAAAGCAGATTGAAAAAAGGTCAGTTTGAGTCATGAAGTGGAAAAAGGTTTGCTAAAAAGCTGCCTCATTGTCTGGGTTTGAATTTTTCCTGAGTGCAACTGCTCCATACTCATATTTCAAAAGGTTTTTGATGACCAAGGACAAAAAAAAGCATCACCAACTGTTTGAACAAAACTAATTAAAACCGAAATAAAATTAATAAAATAGCAAGAACTATGAATGAAACCAAATTTGTTTACAGAGAGATTCATAGAATATCAGAACATTTGCACATGAAAAGCACGCAGATCGTTCTCTAATATACTAAACTTCCACTTCTTCATGCGTTAGATGGATTGTTCTGCATCTGCTCCACAGACCTGCATGGGTATTATTTTAGCACGACATTGGCTTGAACGGTGGATCAGAGGTTTACCTGTGTTTTCTGAGCAGGTTTCACTGGATTTATGACTCCAATCGGCGCTCAGACCAGATGATTTGTAAAAAGGCCCATCTGGACTGGTAGAAGCACAACACACATCCTTACAGCTGCAGCAAAAAGGGGAGGGGGAGACATGCAGCATCAATTACAGGAGGATTTGTTCGAATGGAACTGATTACACACACGTCCAGTTACAATACTGCATTTTTGTTATCGAATGAAAGTCATGAAAACGGCTCATAATGAACTATTTGAGTCTAAATCAATCAATTTTAAATGAAAGTCCATTGTGGTTAAATCTGTTGTTTATTTTCAACATGTTTTTTTTTAACTCCTGAAATATAATCCTCTTACTTTTGGGAGTAATTGTGTGCACAGGAAGCTGTCATTTCAGAGGGTTTGGGATTTTTAGTGGAGAATAACAACAACTGACAGCCATGATCTCGTCCAGCTGAAGCAAAAACACTGAAAACTGCAGTGTTTGCCTTCTCCTCCGTCAACAACAACCTGCTTTGTGTGTATAGCTGAGGACAGGCTTCGCATGCTGAGGTGTGATGTGGAAACGCTGAGTCCAACACTGTAAAAGCTGCAAGTGCTTAATTTTATGATAAGAATGTCTTTATGGACGGCGCTCTGAAAACATCCCTGCCAACAGCCTGGGATCTCACCTGGAGGCATCTGAACAAGCTGCATGCTGGCAGAGCGAGAGAGAAAAGCAAGGCTGAAGGGTTTCTTCAGGTAAAGTAGAGCCATAATATTGATTAAATTTAAACTTTGACAATTTTCTTTCTTGTGATGCGGAGTAAAGGTGACGAAAATGTCTTTATTTTCACACGGCCAGTTTGACACCCCTGGTCTAGATGCTATCTTTATTTCGCTTCCTAAGCCATTCAACAAAGCAGTTTCTGTCGCCCCTCCAGGTGAAAGCCTTGGACTCTGAATAATGATGATGATTTCAAGAAACAAAACCTCTTTTGGCATGAAGTTTGCCTGAAGCCTCCACAAACACAACAGATTTCCCCCCCATTAGAATTACCGCGGCGCAGCAGTTTGCCCCCACAAACCGCAGAGGCTGACGTTAATGTCTGTTCAGGCTCACGTGCAGAAAACACCGTTCAGGAATCTCATTAAAGACCGGTGAGGGGGGGCTCCGTTGGTGCTGATACCTTGGATTTTGACTTGTGTCCCAGTTACTGCTGGGTCTCATCCTGTTTGTGGCTGTAAACATTAGATCCTGATTAGGAAAAGCCTGAAAAAGCTCTTTCCCGGTTTGAAGGAATTTCATTTTAAAAAGTGAATATATTTCAAAACTCAAGTCAACTTTCTCAACAGAAGTGTTAATTTTTCCTTTCCCTTTGGGAAAATAAGCTGCTCACCCTTGTTTTAGCAGGATTTTTACATCTTCATGCTCACCAGGACATGATTACGGTGTGTCCTGTCTACACTTTCGGTGATGTTGGTAGTAAAATTTGCAACTTACACATACAATCCCTAAAAATTAAAAAAAAATGTAAGTAGCATACAAGTCGTTCAGACTTCAAAGTTTTTATATGAAGAACATGAACAAGCTTGAAATTGATAGAAAGGAAGGCTGAGGGCTTCTATTTTTAGTTGTGTTGATTGGAATCTATATTAAAAAAGAAAAAAATGTAGAAAATAGAAACTTAGACGATAGAAGCAAAATTTAAAACTGAACTTTAACTTTCAGAACTTTTTTTTAAAAATGGCATTAGTTACAAATAAATATGACTAAAATCATTTATTTCTTAGAAAGATGAGTCTCAGCAAAGAGCCAGCCGTGTATGTTTGTTTAAACCATCGTCATGAAATAAATGGATTCCATCCCCGAAGCCTGTCATTTCAGGGCTGCTCCTTCGACTCGAGCGTCTTGTCTTTTCTCTCCCTGGACTGATTCTGAGATCCTGCTCTGACCTTCTCCGCCCTCCATCCCTCCATCCCTCCATCCCTCCATCTGGGTCTGTTTTTCCTTTCATCGCCTCGATCTGAGAAACCAAAAAAACTTCTGACCTGTTGCTGGTTTTATGTTCTGTTGTTTGAGAGTTTGGTTTGAAGGATATTTTCTTGTTTGTTTGTTTAGATAAACTTGGATTTGTCTTTTTTTTTTTTTTTTTTTTTTTTTTAACCATTTCTATATCACAACCTCAGCATTTTCTTTCAACACTCCTGCAAACATGCGGTCGCCGCTTCCTGTGCTCGAGTTGCTTCAGTCCAGACGCTGAAATCCCAACGAGGCAGACGAGCATCATCTGATCCATGGCAGTCGAGCCGTGTTCTCTCAGTCCGGTTAAAACCAGTTCAAGAGGAGCACAGCAGCCTGATCACACCAAACCTCAGCTTTAGACTGGTTTTTTTCATGAACTGACCATCGAGCTGCACCACAAGTGTGTCATCAAACACTTCACTGTTCTGTTTACGGAGCGAGATCCAAAGCAATATTCTTCTTTTGTGCTGATTTGATTTGAAAATGTTTCCCTCGGTGCCACTGGGAGTGGAACCAGTGAAGCTGTGATCCAGAAAGACGTGACTGAGTTTCCTCACCAGACGTGGCAAAGTCTTTACAGCCACCTCCTCGGGGCGGACGTCTTGAAAAAGCTTTTTCGTGGTATTTTTATGTTTAAAACACAAATATTTTTCTAAATGTTCTGACTCATAAAGAAGAAACAAACGGTTTCATGGCTTTCCTCTGTGCTGAGAACAGCTGGGAGCATCTGAAGGTAAACCTGCAGACAAAGAGCTGAGGAAATATTTGAATTACTGTAACCTCTCCCCATAAAGACTCTCCTCGACTGACCCCTCGCAACGCAGCCCAAACGGTCTTCTCCCTCCATGAGAACTCGGCGAGTGTCTCACATCTGGACATAAAAAAAGAAAAAAAAAATGGAAGAAACAGATAGAAAGGAGGTAATTTGTCCTCTCCGGACTCATTTAAGAGCAAATTTGTTTTGATAGTGGCTGTTGTGGAAATGGAAACACATTTTTTTTTTCATGAAATTCATATCTCAGTTGATGACATTTTAAGGATCTTCGTGGCACAAAGACAACTGCTCATCAAATGATTTATTCGCCCTGCCATCAGAAACCTCCTCCTGTTCCGTTTGCCACGTCTCAGAGGATGAGAGATGGAGATCTGATCGCAAACACTGGCTGAGAGGCAGCTTCGGCTTCAGGGGAACAGAGGACTCGAGTTCTGGGCTTAAAAAAATCAAAGTTTGGAAGATCTCAGATCACAAAATCACAGTTGTGTCATTTGTCGAGTGATTGCAGCAAAAGCAGCTGTTTCACTTCCACTCAGGATCTGATCTGTCTCCAATTTCCGTAATTCTTAACTTGGAAGGACGTGACTTTCAGGGAAAATCCGATCTGGGTGTGTGTCGCTGCACGAGCTCAGTCTGGGCATCGATAAGAATAAAACGCTTCATTTCGTTCACAGCGAGTGTGTAACTTCAGCTGTTCGTACGAATCACTGAAACAAGAGAAAAACTGCTTTCAAAACACTGTGTGAACATTATAATACTCACGAGTGCACGAATCTGGTTTTACAAACCCTCGATCGATATCAGCCCTGCAAGGATTTGCCTGCATTCTGATTTTCTGTGTTCATATTTTTCCCCTGTTCTGAAGCTGTTTTGCAGGTTTCCTCTCACCTCACCCCGGCGCAGTGCTTTAGCTGGCGGGTTTTCATTACTTCTACTCGAACTCCAAAAAAGGTTCAGAATTACAAATCACCAGGCAGAGTTATTCGTCCCATTGATGGCTTTCGTCTGGCCATGAGCCCGGATGTGATCGCTTACAAGACAAATACTTTTTTAAACACTTGGCCAAAAAAAAGGGGTATTCCAAATTCTGTCTTCAGCCATAAATACATTTTTTTTTTTTAAAAAACTTCCAGTCATCTTTATTTTTGATGTATTCATGATCATCTTTGTTATGCAACAGTATGGAGAAAAGAGAAGCAAGAAGCAAAATGATTCATCTTAAACCTTTTCGCAGTGGAATGATTGTGATTAAACAGAGACGTTAAGCATTTCGGATGATTGTGGCTTCATTAATTCTGCTTGAAGAGCAGATGACCTGCTTGATTGTGTTTAAAGAGATCATCAACAGTCTAATGGCCACATGAGACATTTTAAGTTCCCATATGTTGTTTCGCTCAAACCAACGAGCTGCATTCTGTTGTAACTTTGTCTCATTTCATGAGAAACCTGCTTTAACTACAACACTGACAATACTCACTGGCAGGGACTTCTCGTCTCGTTTATTTCCAGATGGATTTAATGAGGAAATTCAACAATGATGAACGTAAAACAGGGAAGCGAAAATATGTCAAATGTTAAAAACCTGAAGTAAAAGTACAGAACTCCCCAAAATATTAGTCACATTTTAACTAAAACTTAAATCAATGCATTCATTTGATCTTTATTTTCAGAGCAATGTTAATTGAGTCACACTATTGTAATTAATACAGTCAACAAATGTAAATTTGAAATCTTTAATTCGATCGTTTCTTAGAAATAAAAGGCTATTTGCAGATTGTGGTAATTAAAATAGGTAGATTGCATACTCCTCACACATTTTGATCTTAAAATGGCCTAAATTGCAAGATTATTGGAAGTTATTGGACTATTAGTCATTTTTAAGTAAGTACCCCCAAAACACTATTTAATTACAGCATTTTTCATGCATCACTTCCACCTCTGCTAAACATAATCCCTTATTTGTTTTCCTGCAACTACTGAGAAAAAAATATCTTTTTTGCCAAAAGATACAGTATCCTCACTGACTAATCACTACGGCCATAATGTGGCTGTTTTGCTGAAAGCAGCTGACTGTTGCAGCCAAAAAGGACAATGAGAGCAGTGAGAATAAAACAATAAAACTACAGGCCATTAAACTGATATAATACGCTGGTAGATGGTAAAAACCTTCAGTAGCCTTCAGTAAAAGTCTAATACTGGGTGATAATTACGTTTGACATTACTCGTAGTCTGGCAAAATAAATTTATAAGTTATGGCAGCTTAAAAGTTTAATGTTGATCCACCTAAATAAGTCTTTTGTGTGAGTGGAGCTTGAATTCCTTTGGTTGGAATTATATTAAAAACCTAATTTACTAAAAGCAGGATTAGTGATGAGAAAACGCATCCACATCGTTATCTTTAAATGGAGCCAGGTGCCGAATTTAGTCCATGAGGTTTGTTTTGGCATTTAAAAATGACCCCAAATAAAACATTTAGTCTGTTAAACTCCGGGGAATTCATGGTCTTCTGAAAACGATGCTACGTTCATGAGTATTTCAGAAAAAAGCTTCATCCCAGTGGGAAAAATCCATTTAAATGCGGTCGAACTGGGAGTTTCTGTGAGATTTCATCATGGGGAGAAATGTTCTTGTTCCGTCGCACAGATCAGAAGTTTTCATGCCGAACAGCTGTGCAGACAATGTGCACGAACGAAATTTGAAATAAAGTCGTAGCTGCTGTGGCTCAGTTGGTGGAGTGAGTTCTGTGATATTTCAATTCTAAAATTGGCGGAACTTGTCAATAAAAGACGCCAAACGCCAAGTTTGTCTCAATACTATGAAAACATTCCTCTGTTTCGGCCTTTATAATCTTTTTCTGCAGGTAAAATCGGCATCAAATCTGTGCTTCACTGTTAGAAATCAGCTTACATGCACTCTTTTCAAAAACACGTATTTGAAGAAACATCTTTCTGTTCAGTGAATTCACTGACTTTGCTCTCTGGAGGCCACATGGATTCTGGTCTGCAGGCCTCACAGCATCTGTAACAGCCACCAAAACTGCTCGGCAGACAGAAAAAGACAAACATACGGTACACGGTGAAAATTTCAGGGCTTGTCCTCAGTCCGTGGATACGGGATCCATTAAAAGCATGTTGCTCTGCCACAACTGAGAGTCACACGGCCTCTGAGCGCCTTTGGTTTGGTTGCTGGTATGGATTGATGTCCCCTATACATGAGGAAAGTAGGGGTTTCCTTTAGCTCATTATTACAGAGTTCAGTAAACAAAACATTCTCACACTGGGGTTTAGTTACTGTATATAATTACTCAACACGGAGAAAGAGAGAGGACTGTGGCCGACAGACAGCCATGGGAATCAGTAAACAGATGACCACTCATATTTGTGGTGTCTGTAATTTGACTGGTTTTTGAGAGGATCATCAGAGATTTAATCTTGTACGTTTTGGAAAGAAACCTCACGTTGTCCCTTTTTTCAGCCGAGGTTTGAAAAACCTCAGACATGCCATTAATCACATTCAGACTGCCTCGCTGCAACTTTTCTCAGCCTCGGGATTGTTTACGAGTGATTAATTAGACCCTTTCTCATCTTGTTTACCACCCAAAGGGAAGTGAGAAGCTGCAATGATAACATGAGAGAGCGGCCAAGTAAAGATGTGCACAAACAGGAACGGCCTGCGTTCGTGTTCGGACCCGCTACCTTCCAACCTGACGGTCCTCCCTCTGGTCTGCCCCCCTATTCAAAGACAGGGACCAATTATCAGCCATTAGGGGTCTTTAAAGTTATCACGGGACAATTTGGGGGGGGGGGAGGTTAACCTGGCTTTGGTTCCACTGAGCCTGCAGGTATGTCAGGAATCTGAAGGTAGAAGGTTTTGTTTTAGTGTAATGCAGACAGCAGGAATACATTTCTAACATGACTCAAACTTCCTGTCAGGGACATGTGTGGATGTATTTTTCTGCAAATGTCGCTAAAAATAACGGAAGCATGTTAAACTAATTGACATGTGTGGGTATGAATCATGGTTTACGTGTGTGTGTGTGTGTGTGTGTGAATGCAGCATCCAGATGCCCCAGATGTGTATCACGGGCATCGACCTCTAAATGACCTGACCTGAAGCAGGAAGACCCAGATTTATCCATCGTATAAAGATGTGACATGAAATAAAACTCCACAGATGAGATGATTAGGGAAATGTTCAATTTGAAAACAACTCTAAGAAATGGTCGGACATGAAAAGGCTAATCAACGGAAGCAAGGCCCAGACGCTCTGATGGAAAACAGGGAGCATGGCAGCAACGTGTGATCAGAAGATTGTGTGCGACTGGAGCGTTTTGCATGTAAACAAAAGGCTCCTCCGCCGGGGGTCCGGGTGAGAGATGGAAACGATTCATCAAAGTGCCAGGTGATCACATCTGGAAGCAAGCAGCAAGTCTTTCCAAATTAAGCAGCAATCACCATTTAGGACGTGATGGTTTCGTAATGTATTTTAAAAAAAACACGAGAGTTTGTGTGAACTTTGTGTCAAGAGTTAGTTATTAAAGAGGCTTGTCTTCCTTTGGTTCTATAATAGGTTGTACATGATCACAGAGATCACAGGAACACAAACCACGCTGAAACACAGCAACCCACAACAAAACACAGAACAGAGGAATAAAATACACCGCTGTGACCAGGTGAAGACCGTCACACACTCACCACAGGAGAAACACATCAGGACAGGCAGCAACAATCAGACACGACGAGCGGAAGTCAAGGAAATGACAGAAATCATGCGCCAGGACACAATGATTTTAGACGTTATATAGTCAGGAGTGTTAAACTTCAGGGGGCCAAATACAGCCCAGTCTGGGCTCAAATTTCTAAAAAAAAAAAGAAAAAGGATGTAAGAACTGAATGTATTTTCAAGACTGGAAGCCACATAAGTCACATTGGTGTAAAAGACATGCAAAGACACAACTTCACTCTCATTAAGTCTCATTAAAAAACCTTCAGTGAATGTTTCTCAGCTGTTCGCCATGTTTTTAACCTATGATCAGCCTTCGTTACTTTATTACAGTGACAGTTCCTCTGCTTTCCTGCATAACTTAACATATTTATGTTAAAATCCTGCAGTTTTGTGCTACATTTTACTTGCAGTGGTATACAGGAGTCATGGAGGTAACACAGTAGTACAATTCCATCTACTTGTCTCAGGCCCTGCTGACGCGACAATATTTTCAAGTGAAAATGAAAAACTTTCGTTTTGTTTTGGGTCTCCGTATTGACGACAACAATGATTGGAGCCCCTTAAAATACAACTGTAGGAAATGCCTCCTGAGGTAGATCTTTTCAAGAATGCTTATTGAAATGGGTGAAAATGCAACTTTTTGAAAATGCTCCAACTCCATGGAAGCAAGGGAAAATAGCTTTTCTGAAACGCTGCTGACGTGCATGGCCAAGTAAAAAGCTTTTCTGGACATGTGCGAGTGGATGAACAATATCAACAGTCAGAGTGCCACGACTCCCAGTCCATATTCTACCGGACTTTTTAGTTTTAGAGTTGAAAGTCTCCCAGAAGAGCAATCCAACTTTGTCATCTGTCCATGAAAATGTCACCGTTGTTAATGTTTATATCATTTTCTGCTCATGTGTGTGTGTGGTTTCATTACCAAAACAAAAAATGCAGAAGCTCATGTCTTGGCATGGTAACTACATCATTTCCAGCATTTCTGCTGCTTCCATGTAAACAGAGGTCATTCTTAAAATGTTACCATGGAAACACGCAATTTCTCTGAAATGCAAAAACAATGCATTTCCAAGATGTGTAACAATATGTACCGGTATATTTTTATGCATCAGTCACATCTTAATTAAAGTTGTACAACCAACCAAACAACAACAACAACAACAACAGCAGCAAAAACCTGTGGTGTAAGCCGGGATGAAAGATTTGAAACTTTGTGCAACCTGAAATTTTGTTGATACTCAGATGAAACTTGCAATTTTCCTGCCGCTAATGCTGTTTTGCTGACAATCCGCCATCTGCCGTTCACTCCCTGGTCTCAGTGTTATTTTGTGACACTGCCTCCAGTGGAGATATGAGGAACAGCAGTTACTGCCTAGTTAAAAATACGACTTTGGTCCACCGGCCACATGTCTGACACCCCTGATTTAAGGACTCTTAAAGTCATTGTACTTGAGTGCAAATTTTCAGTTCTTTTACCCCCTCTGGTGCCCATGCTTGTCTCTCCTGTGGAATTCAGCCACATTTCATAGTAATCTTAATGACGAGGCTTTAAAGCAGCAGGGCGCACAGCAGTGAGCGAGTGATTTATCAATTTATTTGTTTTATTGTGTGCAATAAAACCTGGGGAAGGTAAAGCCACGTGAAGCCAAATGACATAACTCTCTCAGGTTTGCTGGAAGACTGAGTCAGTTCCTGCCGGAATGTTTACAACGCCACATTTCCAGCAACAGTTCTTGAGAAAAGAACGAGCAGAAGCTGCTGTCATTCATCTCTATCTGCAGGCACTCGATAAATTTAGAAGTTATAAATTAAATGTTGCTCCTTGAGGATGAACTTGTCAGAACAGCTGGAAACTTTCATCTCCGAAGCCAAGAGTTCGATTTATGTGCATTAGAGAAGTGGAATCAAAGTTTTTATATGCATTTAAGTAACTTCCTGCTCCCTGCAGAACCATCATGTTATGATGTAAAATTTGCCCTCTTGATCTAAAAAAAAAGAAAGAAAGAAAGTTATGTGGGGCACTTTTATTTGATTTTATTTATTGGTAATTTAACAAACGTCATCATGTTTTCTGTATCTTTTTCACACTTCCTCTTTCTAGGAGCGCCAGGCAGCCACATTAAAGTGCGCTGGGGTCAAGAGCCTTGCTCAAGGGTCTAGTGACCTGTGACCTCTATGGGAATCAAACCTGAAAACCCCCAAATCCAAGTCCTCTCTGGCCTCTAGGCCCCCACTTCCTGTAACAAAGCCATCGGGAGGTAATGGTTACTTCCCAAAGCCACACAAACTGATCTTCATGTGAGACTGTTCATCATAATCAGTCTTCAAAACATGAAATTTATTTTATTTTTAATTTATTCATTTGCCTATTTATTTTTTGCAATGATAAATAATCTGAAATGTACAAAGATTCAGTTTTGTTCACCTGAGTATTAGTTACATTGAAAATTGCTGGACACAAAATAATGATTCTATTCTGACTAATAAGAAAACTTAAGATATTTTGGAATAATAATAACCAGGAAAAACATCAAACTGAAAATAATTCAGTATTTGAACAACAGGGAGGAGCAATCTGTCCTCTTCCTTCAAAAAATGACAATTCTGATAGATAAACTACAAGAATGCAGCCGGTTAACAGCACATTATAATTTCACATCAAACTTCAGCTCAGCAGGGTCACAGATCTTTAGTCACTCATGTTGTGATTTCTTTTTTTTTACATGGGGACATTTTTCTTGCTGTCATTGAGTCAGGAACCGGTGCAGAGGAACAGTGACACCTGCTGGTTAACGGTCCCCACCCCTCCCGCCCTCAGAGGTCACACACACCTTGAGCTGCAGGATGACTGAACTGCGGTGTGTGTGATTGTGAATGGAGCATCTGAAAGACCTGCGTTAGGACTCTGGAGAGAGGGACGGATCTCTGTGTGCAGCTCACATGCACAAATAATAAAAGACGGAATTTGATCTCATCTGAATAATAACAAGGAGGGATTCGAACTGCAGGCCCAACATGATCAAACACTGTGTGCGATGGTGTCAATATCTCCAGCCTGTCCACAAGGTTGTCGCTCCATATATCCATCCACACACACACACACACACACACACACACACACACACACACACACACACACACACACACACACACACACACTGGCCCGCCTGCCTCGCCTGTCTCTCTTCATGACATCAGGACTCACCGCTCTGGATCCCATTACAGACTTTCTGCTCGTCTCCGCCTCCCTTGAGGGATCTGCGGTGTCTCTGCGTCCCTCCAGGCTCAGCTGATACCGCCACCATGTTATTTACTTAATCAACATCTACATCTCTTCCCCAGGCGGCCGCCGTGACCTGTGACCCCTTTAAAAGGTTTAAGAAGCCAAGAATAACAAATAAAAGGCCTGTTAAGCAGTGCATTACTGTGGCGTCTGATCCTGCTCCTTCATATTAGTGTAGCCAGCGAGACGGGATACAGTCGGACACATTCTGACTTCTGGCTCCACCGTGCACACAGTGGCCCCCTCTTGGCTAATTAAATGACTGAAGACCACATGGATGCTTGTTTCTTCAAGCAAGACGCCGTGAGTTATCGTTTCAGGCAGTTAAAGTCGCTGAAACTTCGCACTTGAATACAGTAGTGGAGTTCGACTAGTTTCTGAAAATACAAAGCAGCTGGTGAAATCAGAAGCCATTACCATTATATATACTTCCAGTCAAACATCTTGGTCCTGATTTGGCCCTCTCCTACTGAAGATGAAGTGTTTGGGGACCACACATTGATGGAGGTCACCCACCTCTGATCCAACTTCATACTGAGAAGATTTGGTGGTCAAATCCAGGCCAGGCCTTTCCTTTATTTGCATGTTGTCCTTTATGTGCAACATGTACAATCGTACAGTACAGTAGTACAGTGGTAAATACAAACTGCTTCAGACAGCTTCCATTAGGTGAAGACAAAGTAGCTACATCTTCCATTCTAAGTTACCGTTAGTTCAGAATGAAGAAAACAATGCATCTTTCATAAGTAACCTGTCAGATAAAAGCTCTGGCTAATGTGAACGGTTGGTACAGAAAGAGAGTAGCTCCAAAAGCTGACTTCAGAGTTCAGGAAGTGCTGTTCCCGGCCACCATTTCTAGAAAAATGGATCAGAAAAAGCTCGTTTGCCAGCAGAACAGCACAAGCATGAAAGTCATATTATGGGAGCGTGGAAAGTGTGCACTGGCATTTGCCATTATGTTTAGTAAAGTCACAAAACTTGGAATATAAGGTTCCATTTACACAACAGCATTTTTTAAGAGAAAACTGAAAATGTAGTTGAGTTTTGGGGATGCCTTTATGGGATTAAGCGATTCAGAGACACTGAAAACACAACTGTTTGAAACTGCTTTGACTCTGTCTCTGTGAAAACTAGAGAAAAATCAACTTTCTTAAAACACTCCATCCGAGTGTAAACAGGGGGAAACACAGCCTTTTTTTTTGTTTTGTTTAAATGCTGCTTCTGCTTATACACACCTCAGGTAGTAAATAGCTCTTCTGCACATGCCTGAGTAGATAAACAACAGCAACTATGTTTACCTCCAGTGATTCCTGACTCCCAGTCCATGTTCTCCTGAAACTTGGTAGGTTTAGAGTTGACGGTCATCCATGTTCTCATCACTGTTAATGTTTCTAGTGTACACTCAATGTGCAGTGTTTTGGTTTCTGTACAGAACAGTAGCACCCACTAGTGGTTCCACATGCTAACTACATTGTTTTTGAGCTTTTCTGCTGTTTCCGTGTAAACAGACGTCACTGTTTTGTTTTCACTCCTGTTTCCCCTTCCAGTTTTCGTTGGCCTGCCTGTGGCTCTTTAACACCTTCTGCTTTATAACGTGTTATTTCCAACACCACCAAGATGCAGATAGCATCATGTGAAACTTTCTCTGAATGGCTGCAGCCACCTCATAAGTTATGGCCATGATTTCTCAAGATGTTGTGCTTCCAACTCTCTCTCTCTCTCTCCCTGTCTCTCTCTCTCTCTTGCCCTCCTCTCTGAATTCGGTCAACATCTGCGTGTTGAAGTTACACAATCCTCAAAATGCCTCTGAGCAGTTCCTCCGTCTGACCTGACCAAAACTTTGGACGAGTTTATGGACATCCTGCCTTTAAGAGGGGAAGAGAGGCCTGATCTGCTCCAGTCTCCGCATGGAGGCAGACGGCCTCTGGTCACGGCTTCCAAGCAATCCTCCACGGCTCAAATTATGGCGAACGTGTGCTCTGACTCAAAGAGGCCGACTGCCCTTCTGTCTGCAAAGCTGCAACAAGTAGTTCAAGATTTTCTTCCTGTGGAAGGACATGAGTTCTGTCTCAAAGAAAATGCAAAACAAATCTCATCCCAAAACACAGAAAAATAAAATAAAATAACATTCTTTTTAGTTTTTGAATAACTGGAAATACAAGAGGTGATACAAAAAAAGTGCTATTGATATTCTTCAAATCGATGCTTCATGTCTTTTAAGTGATCAACTCCAGATGTCAAATTCTGACTTGACGAGTTGTCCTGACATTCACCTCAGTCACATTCTGCAACGATAAACTGCCTGGACAAAAAACAGAAAGCGATCCAACGATCCAACAAAGTGTGTGGCGGCTCTTTGTGACTCAGAAACTATTGTTCGACTGTCTTTTATTCCCCCAACTGTTTAAACATCCTTGGCTTACTGTTGTCTGCACCTCATGCAAAGGTTTCTGCGATCATAAACAGATGTCAGACAATACCGTTCTTAGTTGTTCTCCACATTTATCAATAAACCACTAAAAAGCTGCAGCAGAGCTTCAGAATATGGTGTGACCACTGTTATGCAGTCGCCCGTGACGCTGTCCTCACAATGCTCCCAGAGCGCTACCGGCTGACAAGTCCATTTTGGTTCGTCTTTTACTGCCCCTTATTGTCACTTTCCGCTTCAACTCCTGTTTCTAACACCCAAACAAATCGTTAAAAAGAATGACCACTACATTCATAGGATGAGTCACATAAAGTGTGATAAGGTTTGATCGGTTTGAGTCAGTTCTGTCAATAGTCAATACAAAAAATGCTTCTAAAAAGTTGTTTGTTGTTGAATGCTGCCATCTACTGGCCATTGTATTTATGACAACAGCAGTGTTGGAAAGAAGAACATGGGATATTTTTAAATTAGAGCAGTGCTTCTCTCCATTCATTTGTAAGACGTAATTCTGATTTAAAAAAAAAAAACAATAGGTGAGGGATGAAACTGAAACATTTTAATAAAATATTAATTTCTAAAATAAAATTTGTGATAATTGGGATTAATTCAAGCCATTCACAGCTGCAGGCTGTACACGAACAGTTAAAATCGGAGGCCACTAACTGGCACAGAAAGTGTAATTTCCATTGCCCATATATTAGTAAACAGCAGCTCCCACACCAGGTTAGAGCTCGGTAGGCGTCTGGTTAGCGGTGGTTTTTGGGGGCGCAATGTGGTTTAAACTCTGTGATGGAGGATTGTCCTCCTACAGAAAAAAATTCCAAAAAGCTCATATTCATTTTGCTTAGTATGCTTGTATTTTCACCAATTCATAACCCCGTAAAAACAAAGGACGTACTGGAAAGATGTACATCTGTTTCTGTCCGCTCACCCCAACCGGAATAGCAGAAAGCCGCCATCTCTGAGCCTTCTGTAAAGGTTTCTTCCTTTTTAAAGGGAGCTTTTCTTTTCCACAGGTGCTTTTACTTGCGCATGTGGAACTGTCGGGTTTTCTCTGTAAAAGTGTCTAGAAATGACTGTGTTGTACTTGGCGCTATATAAATAAAGCTGAATTGAATCAAATTGAATTTAGCTTTATGAATAGGGATCATCAGAACTCTGAAACCCCACAAAATACTCATGTTGCAACTGAACTTTTGAATTTTGCACTTTCAAGATTTCTTTTATTTCCTCTTTCCAAATTCAGACTCATTGTAGCGCTCTGACATGTCTAATAATTTCTTCCATATCTTCATGCGGTGGGAATTCAAGCCCTCCATGGTGACTGCAAAAACACTGACATGTTAGCGATATTATTTCCATATTGATCTCATATAAAGTGGCTCTAAATCACTTCATTTGAATTCTCCTTTTCGCACATGATGTCACCCATCGTGTTGTTCTTCGTAAATCACCCGCCAAACGCACGTAAAATGAAACCAAAATCCATTTACGTGAACACCGCAATTTAGGAAATCAAGCCCTAACTGAGCTAATTTTCATAATGATGTGAGGAGTCACTTACACGGCTCACAAGTCCATGAGGTTTACGTTAAAACTTGTGGTCAGAAAAAGCAGCCAGGAGCCGGTCAACAGAGTATTTGTCAAGCGAAAAGTTGGATTGGTTAAAATATGATTGATAAACCAAGAAACAAAACAGAGTTGGCCGATCATTGACAACATGAAGGATGTTTACCGAACACACACGGAAACAAGAGGTCAACGAGATGCATGTGGACGAAACGAGGGTAGAAAGGCATCAACACATCAGAACACAAGGGAGCAGGAAGTTAAGACACCCGACACAAAAAATAGAGCAAACTAAACCAGATAAAGAGACCTGGCAGTGAACTTCCACCACAACGCTATCTTCTTCTGTGGTTTGGTGTTTGTAACCTGAACATCTGAAAATTCACAGCAGTGTTGAAATGTTCAAAGAAGCCAAAAGCACTGGCAGGGATCCACCAAAAACCTTCAAAGCTCTCCAGCAGAGACAGCAGCTTTAAATGTTCTGTTTCCAAACATCAAAACAGGCTGAGACAAGATATCCAAACATCTGATCCAAGAATTTGGTGTGAAGTAGAGTGACGATGCCAACATTCACACTTCTGATAATGACTGGTGTTCACAGCGTTCTCGCTCCAGGATACGTTTAATTTAACTGAATGCTGTGCGGCCGGGATCCAGTGAGCCGCTTTACACTTGCGAGTGTATTCTTGTGCGGTTTGACTGAAGTGTGAACAACAAGGTGCGAATCAAAGAGCTGTAAGTAAGACGACCAGAACACTGGATGCGACAGACCTCAGGAACACCGTATCCTGACAGTTCGTTCTAATTTATGTGCACAGCAAAACAAACCTGGATGCAGACTTTTCTCTCTCTTTTTTTTTCATTCCTAACGTCAGTCCAGACCAGGAGTGAACTCTCCTTACATGAAATTCAGTAGCGGAGCGGGTTAAAAAAACCCAAAAACAATGTGTAAATGGGTTCAGAATTGACTGAACAGGGTAAAAGTTGGATGGATGGCGTCAGAAGTAGGGCAGTAGGTGAAAAGTGGAATGGATAAACTCTTGAGCTATACTTCTCTGACTGCAGTGCACAGTGGGGATTTGAGCTCTACAACTCGTACATGCCTTTCGCTCATAGCTGTGGTACCAGCCGTACTCCAGTGAGAGTGTTTGACACTGGTTTGCCAGAGCCGAGTGAGGTCACGCCTTTAAGTAATGATCGCGCCGATCCCGGCGACGCCGTTTCCTGCTGGACGGTGATTATGTCTACACATGCAATCACTGGTGTCCCCTCACATAAAAACACAGGGGGAGAGTGGGGGGAACGGGGGAAGGGAACTCTTGATTTGAGGAACACCAGGTAACCTAACGCCGGTTCGAAGCATAAACTTCCAGACCTCACAGTGATGTAATGCGACTTCAGTGTGTGTGTGTGTGTGTGTGTGTGTGTGTGTGTGTGTGTGTGTGTGTGCTCGATTCCCCACCTGCAGCATGCGCGCCTCCAGACCTCTCCTCTAACAGTCAATAAAACATGGCAGCCGGAGAGCCGGGCCCACCAGCCGCACCACAAACGTGGGAAGTGCAGGAAGTGCTGAGTCGACACACTGCTGTATTGTTTCAGTGGAGAAATGTGATGACCGGAGAGGTTTGTCGTGTCGAACCGGGGTTTGAGGGCCTGCTTTTTAATGAGCGGAAAATAAAGCCGGGGAGCTGAATTTGCATGAAAGGCTTGGAAAGTAATCACGAGGCCCGGCGGGCGCTGCGACACGCAAACTCTCCGCCGCTGCCTGCAGTCGACAGAGGCCTGGATAAACCCGGATATTCACTCCTTTTGCACTCGTACGGAGAAAGAAACCAGTAACACGAATTTCTTTAAGTTGGATTATTCATCAATTTGGGCAACTTGAGCGCTGAAAGTATTGCTATCAGCACCTTCCACTTAGGTTGCTTCCCCATGTGTTGAATTAAGTATGAGCTCACTCCCTCAGCAGACGGTTGTGTCAGGAGTAAAAATTGTTAATGGGGTCGAGTCGACTGTGTCGAGCTGAGCCGATGCCATGACTTCATGCATTTTTCCTCGAACTTCTTTCTTGCAAAGAAAATGAGCAAATGACGGACCGTTAATCTCATTATCACATTAGCATCACTGGGCCACAGTTAGGGATAAACACCAACTACTACTCTACTGAAATGAAAACCAGAAACGGTTCTGACCTTAATGTGGCGGCTAAACCATGATCGTAAACAACTGAATGAACTATTTTTAATAATGATGAAAATAATTAAAGTGGAGAATATATCAGTGGAGGAATTCTGTTTAAATGGCTTTACTGCAAAATGTCCCATCAAGAGGACAATAAAAGAAGATGTGAACGATAAAGAATAGACTCAATATACAGCATTTTGACCACAAATCGATACCGGATAACTGAATTTTCTTACTGAGACTCAATGTATCAACACGAGAAGATGAAAACCAGGAACAAGCAGAGCTGCAACGACCAGGAGGAACGACAAAGCCATACTGGTGTCTGTTATGGAGGCTGTTGAGGGTTTTTGACGCTGTTGTTTTTTTTTTGTATCTTATTCCAATATTTTTTATGACTTTTATCAGGCAGGTTGAAGACACTCAGAGCTCAACCTCCCATTCAAACTTTGAGTTTAGGTCGCGGACTTCACTTTTTTTATTGTTTGTCATCAGTGTTACGTTAGTAGACACTTTAATACGCCTCCGTTTTCCAAACAATAGTTCATTCACTTCATATACAGTACATCAATAAGATATTTAGTTGACATTAAATACCTAATGTGAGATTAAACTGCAAAAACATCTGGTTTGGATGAGGTGTGGTTGGGAAATCTGTTACCTTTTTAAAAAGGAAGTTATCTGTGGTCTGTTGAATATCACAATGATCAAGCAGCTCCATAAAATATCTGTTAGGCATTAGTCTGTTATGTCCATAAAATTGTAAAACAACTGTTAAGCTACTGCAGTATTTAATGTTACAGTAAAGCACAAGAAACTAATGATCAAAAGCTTTGTGAAAATTATTACTATAATAAAATGGAATATCATGAAGCTGCGCTTTATTGTTTTTCACTTCTTTCACAAATTGCTGCTTTTATTCCTTTTGTTTCAAGTATTTTTCCAGATTTTTGGTGCAACTGTCCAAAAGTTTAAAAGAAGGAGACTATTGGATGTTTTTATGCTTTAGATTTATTCATAATTTTTCTGAACTCAAATGATAAACTAACTGTTGTGATTGTGGGCAGATGGTAAACTACACAAAGAATTCCTCCGACTGGTCTGGCAAGTGAAATGTGGAAAATAGATGGATGCTGTCCAGATCTTGAGGTTTTGGAAATAGCAGAAGTCTGGAAAGTGTATTAAAAAGTCTTGTTATTCCACACTGACGCGGAGCACACGCAACATTTTCTGTTGTTTTATACCTGCTGTCATTTGAGAGAGTATTTCCTGTTGTGCAGAACATACTGTTTAGCTGACCAGATCGCTGAGGAGGGATCAAAACCAATAAATCATACATTTTTTTAAAAAAAATGTTGGTTTGGAGCTTGACGGGAATTTCATTAAATATGTACCATGGTTGGAAAAATATAAGCAGCATCAGCAACCGACTTAAACAGGGGATACCATCTTCATACAAACATACGACAGCCAATGAAGACAAAAACGACAGCAGAAAGAACAGAATACTCGCGGTGTATTTATGAAGCCTTCTGCCACCCTCCCCACCTGCTGCAGGTCCTTCCTGTTGTCCTTACAGCTGTGGGGCCACAGCAGGAGGTCAGGAGGCTCTCCATGTCTGACTGGAGGACATTAACCAGCAGGAAACGGGGGAGGGGAACCCTGTGTCAGTTTCCGGAGGAAATGCAGCTTCTGGTGGGCCGTCCTCACCAAACGGGAACCGTTTGCCCTCCAGGTGATGTCAGCTGAGATGTGGATACCAAGAAGTACTTGACCTACAGAGGACAGTGGTATCGTTTTCATGGAATGCGGAAAAAGATGTAATTTTGTTTATTTATTTATTTATTTATTTATTTATTTATTCATTTTTTAATTTTAACATGATTTCATGTTGGACACTTCGTTTCCAGGAGCGAATGTTCAGGCCTCAGGGCTCATTAATCTCGTTGAACTTTTTTTTTTTTTGAGTCTGTTTGAGATTTCACTTCATTTGAGTTCCTCCTTCACAGACTCAGCCGGGGTTCGCTCAACAGTTTCACAGCTCCGATGTTCCAGTGAGAACTGCGATTGAATGTAATCACCCGGTGTGCTCTGTCAAAACGTGTACGGGCGCTAACAAAAATATTGAGGCGAGCCGCAGGCAAGCCAAGACCACAGGGAAGGTGAATCAAAATGTTTTTCTCCAAAATTAAGTCATACATGCCGGGTGGAAGCCTGCTCTCTGTCTGCAGCAGGTACTCCGATCCGATGTTGAAACGTCTCTACAGTTACGACACCAGCGCCGGCGTGTGTCTTAAGTTTCCTACGCACGAGCGGGGATGGTGGAAACTCGGGACAAGAGGAAATCCTTCGACGTGGTGCGCATCTGCTCAACAGCTCAGTGATCGAATGTTTATGCTCGTGTCGTACGGCTTATCATCGTTCCACTGGACAAAAAGGTCACTGAAAAATAATAGGAGAAATGGGAATTGCAGGTATGTTGTTACTCTCCTTATTATCTACATATACAAAGACATTCAGACTGAACTTTAAACCGTTCTGTCAGGCAAGCCTTGTTTTTTCAGAACAAGTCATCTCAGACCATAAGGTCTCACAGGAGAGCAAATCCAAATACTTTCCTCTGACTTCTGCAGGATCCGGGTGGCCCTGATTTCAAGCTGCACGGTCTGCTGCCTTTCACATCACTCTGAGTCTCAAGTGGCAGAGCGGCTCGGACAGGAAGAACGCTGACCACGGCGTTCCACCCGAAAAGCAAGATCTGATGTTGGGATTACCATCACAGTGGCGAGAGCGTGGCGAGCGCGCGGCCCATGAGAGCCGTGAAGAGTCCATGTTCTGTAGTGTAAAGTATATAGTGGGCTCATATTGGGCCAAGTGTCTCTCTGTGGGTTTATAAAAGTCAGTTCAGGATGTTTAAAGGAAACGTGGCCTGCTTTTTACGCCATTCCTCCCCACGTGAGGAATAATTTTATCAAAGAGTTGTGCAGAATGATAATTTGTCGGGTTTACGAGGCTGTTTATAGAATTCATTGCCCCTGAAACTGATAAAATCACTGTTAGTTAGGACAAAGTGAAGTGTAACTCCACTGGTCAGTTTCTGTGCTCTTTGCTCATCAGTGGGTGGAGAGGCCGACACAAGTCATCAATCCTTTCACACACACACACACACACACACACACACACACACACACACACACGCCCAGTCTTGTATTTCTATCCTTGTGGGGACCGTCCATTGACTCTCATTCATGTCTAGCCCCTAACCCTGACCCTTACCCTAACCCTAACCCACACCACAACAAAGCCTAACCCTAAAGAAATGTTTTTGCACTTTTACTTTTTTCAGTAACAACAACATGGTCAAGAAAACACTGTTTCTCCTACTTAGGACCGGAAAAAGGTCCCCACAAGGCACGTCGTTCCACGTTTTGCTATCCTTGTGGGGACATTTGGCCCCAACAAGGATAGAAATACAAGAACGCTCACACACACACACACACACACACACACACACACACACACTCCATGACCAGGAAACCCACATGTGAGCCCCTGGGTTTGAAGTGGAAAAATGGCTCTAAATCAGCCCACCACAACCAGCAGGATACAATTCAGCTCCAGCAGTCACCAAGATGCACGTGCAGGAGCACATATGTATACGCTCATCTCAGATTCAGCTTTCTGGTTTGTCTTTTTTTTTTTTTTTCAATGCTTGTCGCTGGAGAGCGAAAGAAAGAATAGAGAAATAGTTGAGGGAGTGAGGCCGTCCAATTAAGCAATTACAAGCTTTGAGGCCCAGATTTTCCATGAGCTAATGTCAGCAGCTCCTGGTGCTCACGACCGAGGCTCCGTAGCGTCTCCTGGAAAGAGGCCTGCGACGGGGAGGTGACGGTCTCTGATACAGATGGACGTGCATCCCTCTCTCCCCCCCAGGATTAGACAGAAAAGGCTTCCATCATACATCAGAAGGAATCCAGACAGCATGAAGACTCCTGAGAAAAAGCGGTGCTCGGTCAGTCTTTACCTTCGAGGTCCTCCACCCTCACCTTCCTGTACATCCCCCACCTGAACGTCTCGGTGCTTTCTTTCTTTCTTTACACTTTCTATCAACACAATAAATCCGCTGTCTCTCTCAAAGTCAACTTTCTAAGAACCTGCAGGGGTTACCTGGCGGAGGAGGTGGCGCTATATAGGTTCAGGAAAGCTGGATTACAGCCAGTCTAGACGAGGTTATGTAAGTCTTGGCACGCCTGGCTTTTACAGTTCCCACCGGCTCTCCGCAGGCTGCAGCCTGCATGGCATTGAGCTTAACCCAACTATATTTCATGCCAGACCGTGCGAAGGAAGGGGGATGATAGTGCCTGCCGCAGCGCACCTCCGCCTGATGCCTTTTGCATATGTCGGCTCCCCGAGCTCAGAGGCAGCGGCTGTAAAATCTATTTGGGTCAAAGCTATTACGTTTCAACTCTTGTTCCCTGTCTCAGCAATTTAGGGGGTTCGGGGTGCTTCGACTCCATTCGTCTCCATCCAGTAGATGTTTCTGCCTTATGGATGGAACATCGCTCAGAGGAAACAAGGAACACAACACAGAAGAGACAATGGAACATTTCTGAAGTATTTCAGGAAGGTTAGCTCAGCATGCGTGCTCTTTTTCCACCAACACCTTCCCAGCTTTTGTCTGCTTACATCCACGCTGTCTGGCTGTCGCCACTGAGCGAACTGAAGGTCCGCTCCAAAGTTAAGCTTCAACACTGATTGATGGGATCAGAAACATTACGGGAATAGTTTGATATTTTGGGAAGCATACCTCAGTTAAGCTTCAAAGCTGTTTTTTTATATCTTAGCATAAATACTCAAAAACAATTTTGAAGATATTTTTAACAAATTCACACAATCTTCCAAATGAAAAAAAAAAATCCTAACATCCAAAAAACGATAACATGATGAGCCCTGAAGGTGAAATGAGTTCAACTTGACTGCCTCTGACATGGGTCAGATGTTAATGGGCAGATAACCGGGTCAGAGCGCCTCAAAGACTGCAGCTCTTGTTGGGTGTTTTTGTGTCGGCATCGATCGAGAGTGGTCAAAGGAAGGAAAAGTGTTGAACCAGCAAATGGGTCATGGTCGTGACAAGGCTCATTGATGCACGTGGACCCATGGAAATCCCACATCGCAACTTCAAGGACTTAAAAGGATCCTCTGCTAACAACCTTGGCAGGAAGCACAGCACACCATGGGGAGGGATGTCAGATGAGTGTAAGGATGCACAGGTCAAGACTGTTTTAGATACATGCATTAAAGTGGACGGTTACGGCTGATTGGTGTAAAATAATAGTTTCTTTTGGTTTTCCTGTCATGATAAAGTCAGTGAGCCTATAGCTGTCACTGCTAAAGTGGTGTTTGGTGGTTAAGCTCTAACTGATGAATAAGACATCATGAATTCACAGATTTTGTCAAAGAAACCTAACAGTGCTGGTTGCATTTTTCTAAAATTAAGGGGAAAAACTATTTTCACCAGTTTAAAAGTTCAGATCATCCTGTTTTCGGTTTCGTTCTTTTGGCAAAGCCAGTTTGCTCAAGGCTACAAAAACAAATACTATTTGACTTTTTCTCTAATCCCGTCAAGACAGCACATAAGCAAACTCTTTTCCAAAGCGGCCACACTTTTCCTTGAAATGTAAGTTTTTCCGCTCTGGGTACACGACGACGAAGGAAAAAATGTGATTTGGAATGTAACACAGTCCACATCCAGTTTCTCTGTGACAAATGATGCACCTTCACAGCCAAGTTTACAATACGTCTCATGAAAATCCATCACTGACTGTGATTTGACTGAATACCGGAACACTGTCACGGACGCCTTGTTCCCAATCACTGCACTGTGATGATTTCCATCTCACTTTTAGCGTGTTTTTACGTACAGTAACCATGAATCACATGTGGAAGCGTGGCTCTGCTGGGCTGGATGTTTTTCCAGGTACACTGAAGCATCATTTCCAGCAGCTGGTGGAGATGATCCAAAGCAGCAGATGACCGTTTGGCCTCGTGTGGATCTCTGATGTTGAAAAGAAAATTCCTCAGAGTACAAACAATAACTCAACGGCAGCGAGCAGCGGCTTGACGGTGCATGGTGGTATGGGGAGATCAGAGGGAGTCATTAGGATACAGGAACTGATGATGGACTGAAGACTTCAGCAGACAGGTGGCTTCAGATGTGGAGGATTTGAGCCAAAGAGGGTTCGCAGCCCGACGGTGAGCCTGGGACTGACCATGCTGGGAAACGAGAAAGAGATTGATGGACTTAATTTCAGTACAGGGTCTCTCTTTAAACGCCACATGAGTTTAGAATGAGGGTCCAAACACAGCGTGGTTCCGGCTAACAAGCATATGCATGCAGCGAGCGGTGGCACCAGGTCCGTGTTTTCAGTGATGGAGCTGATTGATGAAACCCAGCGCAACCTTTTACCTCACATTTATGTTCGCCATAATCAGAGAGCAGGTATTTGAGAAGGAGAAACCGCAGGAGAGAGTCAAAGTGCCGCACTGGGTTTGGAGGGTTTGTGTTGTTTCTATCTGTCACTAACCGGTACCACTAAAACGCTGTGTTATTCTTTTTTCCCCTGCAGTTTCAGACATCTCGCTTGTTCTGGATGGTAGTTAGTCATCATAAAGCAGTAATCTGGACTGAATATGGTGTAACTCCACCTAGGCTTTGGTGGGAACAAGAAATGCTAAAACATTGCAACGCTGGCATTGAGTAATGCTTTTTTTATTCTCATTGTTGATTGGTGTGAATTATATTACTTGAGAATGCAACTTTCTGAACTCTAGACAGCAAACGTCCAAACTTAAACAATTCCATGACATAGATTCACAGAGGAAGTCTGAATGCTGATAAGAATCACAACAAAATTTTGTTGATACTCTCATAAAAAAAATATGAGACTGAAATTTGCAGTTCAATAAAAAAAAATAATTTCAAACACAGAATTAAATTCATAGTAAAAGCACACAAGGTTAAGATGGCTACTTGTCTATGGATTCCAAAAACTACTAAGACATATAATATTGTATCTATACATTTCTCAAGCTAAGTTAAGTTATTCAAATAAACATCACTACTTTGACCGAGGTAAAAATGTAACGGTGGCCACCGGTGGGTTGGACATTGTGTCAAGTGAAAACTCATCATTCTGGTGTTTTCATTCCAGAAAAACTTGGCGATTACTCAACATTTTGTCCACACAGAAACACTGAAAAGTTGGCATGCAGAGCCATGAGTTGGCGCTGTTGGAGAAAAGTAACATTTCCCCCGTCTCTCCTAAATGACGAGGCGGCTTTTCAAGCTCAGTGAGGTAACTTGAGGGTGAGCCCTGGATTTTACTGGGACTGCATCATGGTAACTTCTTATGAACAAAGCCTTCTTTTTGGTAATGAATATTGAGTGAAGGATTTACGAGAGTGACTGATAATCCAAACTGCTCTGGACACAGAGTCTGTCGGTTCATCCAGCTCCCAAAAGCTGGGCCCAATCTCTGTTTACACATTCAGGGAACAGGTTGAGAACATTCGATCACCAAGAGCTTTAATCATTTGTTTCACCGGACAAAACTGCGAGGCTGAGCTCCAGATATCAGAAACAATGCTTCGATTAGTCCAACGCCCCCGTAATCAGGTCGGATGAACGCTACGGGCTTCCACCAGAGTTCCCCCCGGCCTCACCCCGCCCTGTGGCTGGATACCACACTGTAACCACCAAAAAAGAAAAGGAAACCGATTATAATTATCCTGCAAGAAACTCCCAAACATCGTCTCACATTACCTCAGCAGTCAAATAATGAGAAGCACATTATCCTGACGGTAGCTGCAGCAAAAGATGGAGAAGGACAATTAGGTGCACAATCAGCCAGAATTTAGCGTTTCGGTACTAATAGATCATAAAGCAAAGGAGAAGAGGTAGGAAAGGAGGTGAATACTTCAGCCGGATAGAGTTACATTATCTGTTTTCGACAAATGTTGCCCCATTTTTCCTGGAATTCTCCACGAGAAAAACGTCAGAATGACCGCACAGAGGGGCTCTCAGGCCAGAGTCTGGGCTATAAAGTTTATGGGCTTGTGACAGGGAATAAGATCAAGTTGAATTAGAGCTTGAAAAGAGCTCAGGAAGCAAATTTATTTTGAACAAATATACTCATATATTACCTAAACCATTATATCTACAGTGTTTTTTTCCTTGCTATCGGAATATATGATCTCATGAAAAGGTTTCACACGTCTGAGCGCCGCTCCCGAGTGCCGCCCTAATAACGTTTACACCCGAGCACACCCGTGGCCATTAAGGGTAATGGACGGCAGCATTTTACCCCTGGAAGACTGAGCTTTGCTTATCTTCCGTGGCTCTACCCAGGGTGCCTCCCTATAAGCCTGTCACTCAGTGTATTAAAGCGAACCCTCTGGGTTACGCTGCTGAGTTTTATACCATTCGCCCGTCTGCAAAACTCCTTAAACTAGCTGTGACAGGAAATATTTAGACAACAAGATCAGGTCTGTTGAAATCACAGGACAGATGGGACCAGCCGGAGCTCTGGACCGACAGGAAAGCAAAGAGCAGAGAGAGGAGGGCCTGTTTTAAAACTGGAAGGATGTTTCGCTTCGTACGGACTAACATGGAAGAGTGTGAGTTTTTCAAAGCACCTGATTGAAATATTGTCCATTAAATGCTGAAATCACTTCAAACAAGTATGAACCTGGAGATTATAACTGTTTAGATTGCAAGACAAAGAGATCCTGGAACAAAAAATATCACAAAATTGCAACCAAGGTTTGATACTTTGGATGCACAACTTTCAATAAAAACACAGGAGGCACTCGCTCCCTGTAAAGTGAACCGACTCATGGGGTCATTCGCTATCTACCCGTGGAGAGTAACTATTGACTATGTAGCATTTCATAAAAGTTCCACCTTGGGAGCCATTTTAAAAAAGTTGAGTTCCCGATGTCATGTACATGGACCCAAGAAACACAAAGAAAATGTTCCGTTTTCACTTGGAAATGTTACCGCTGTAAACACTGCATCATGAAAAGAAATTAAACTGAAAACCTGATATGAAATGGAAATAGTGTCATGCTTGCTTTGTGCCATTGCATCTTCTTAGGATTCTGTTATAAAGCTCACTTCACTGCAACGAAGGTGGAGATGCTGAGAAAGGAAACATGAGAAAATGAAAGTCAGATTCATTTTACTCAAAAAGACAAAGAACCGACTTATATCAACTGGAAAATATATATATGCCCTGAGTAGCATCTCAAGATATGTCAACCAAAAACTGCTCTCTCTCTCTCTCTCAATGAACAAAAGTGACTTTTTAAACCAAGAAATTCCAAAACCTCCTTTAGTGATCCAGAACTCGATCATTCAAAGTCGCGTAGCATCTCTAGATAAAATGTGATGAATGAAGTGCTGCCATCTCTCGCTCTTTTCCCAGCAGCAGTCGGGTCTGGTCGTTTTTACGCCCTCATTATCATCCAGCCAGCGAAGCAACGCAGCACCAGGGTTTATTTTCCCAGCTCCCTCGGTTCATCAATCCCATGATTCCCGCTACCGCGCGAACCCCCTCGTGTCACACGGGACGCTCCGTCGCGCAAATCCACACGTCTCACGAGGCGTCGGGGCGCTGCTAATCAGAGCGCAGGAACTCCCTCTCGCTCTGCGGTTTGGACACATAATAATCCCGCGTCACTCAGACACGTCCGTGCGAGGCTTCCACACATAAACACTCGTGCTTTGATTGTCTCCCTTTTCTTTGTGCCTTCCCTCCGCGCACGGCGGCGGCGGCGGCGGCGTGAACCCGTTTCCACCTGCTTCTGATTACTATAATTGGCGCCGAGGCTGAGGAAACGTGTGACAGCCGAGTCCGGGGCCGGGGAGGCTGACCCCGGTGAAAAATGAGTGGAAAAACTAAAACGAGTGGGTGGGAGAGGTCAAACCAAGCAAACCGGTGGAGTTTAGTCTGTCTCTCACCGGCAGGCCCTCGCTCGCTCGCTCGCTCGCTCGCTCACTGACTCATGATGCTCGGGATTACAAGGCCGGATAAATGGAGCGCAGAGGCGATGAGTCAGGAAGGCGTCCGGAGCCAGGCTGAAGTAACCGCTCGCGCCCCGGGAGCCGGGACCGTGGAAGCCTCCTGCAAGTCATGTCCTCTCACCAGGACGAAAACAGCTTCTTTCTGTTTTTATAAATGTCAGCGTGCGGCTGGGAAGTGGCTAAAGCGGTCGTCCAGTCACAGAACAGGAAGTACACAGATGTCACAGGAATATGACTATTCCCAATATCGAACCGCAGACGAGTAAAATGCTGCTTATTTAACACTTAAAATGGTCATTTGAGACGAAAATCACCAGGCTGTTACAGTGAGCAGGCAGTTCGTATTTGGGAAAAGGTATCAAAATGTGGTCATTTCTGTGGATTTCAATCTTTTAATGAGATTTTAATGAGGAAAGTACTTGATGCACATCAAAAATGAACCATGGTTCTGAGTGAAATGGTGCTGAAATAGTGATTCATACAGGAACAGTTCTAATTGGTTTTAATCGGTTTGATTAGGAGTCTTTGCGTATTTTTTTCCACCTCTGCAAACACAAACATGTGATCATTACTTCCACATCATAAGTACAGCACTGAAAAAAGTCATTCACTGAATTTAACTATGTAGGATAGCAGTTCTCTTTTATAACTGTGATTTTGTGTAAAAAATACTTTTTAAATTCCAATTTATTTTAGTATTCAATTTTCTTTAAGGTACAGAAAGTAAATGAAAGTTATTTACTGTTTGTACATGAAGATACATCAAACACATTATATATAATGCAAGATGTATTAATGATTTTTTCTCTTTACTACCTTTTTTACTGTCCTTCCTAGTTCAGTTTTAGTTGCCAATACATTTAATATCAATATTCGCTGCTGAAAACTTAATTTTTATCAATCTGTAATCAGATTTTTAAGCTAAATTTAGGATTCCCAATAAATGTGTAAATGATAGGTCTTGGCTGTTATGTTTTGGCGGGGAGATGAGGACTCAGAACGCCAGACACGGCTGTTGTTGATAGAGAAACTCATAATGCCAAACACAGGCAAAAACAAAATTCCAAAAACCTAAAGTACTTAAAATTAAGGGAGCGTAACCCAAACAAATATTGAAAGCGATAGACTCACACTCGGGAGTTCAGACAGAGAGGAAAGCAAGCAGATTCAGACAAGCCCTTTATAAACCCAAGTCACCAGGTGAAAGACATCAGGAATCGAACATGAGGAGCGGAAACAAAAGAGAGAAGGTGAACCAAATGAATCAAACATTTTCTGTGAGAATTCACTTTTTATTTTACCCTCAGAATCTCCATCAGATTTCCACTTATGTACAATAAGGCGTATGCTGCTATCGCTTTCATAAGATGCCGTCTAAAAACCGACCAGTTTGCATCATTTCCACGAGTTTCCAGATGATAGATAAACACAGACATATCACTTCTGGACCTGAGCAGCTGTGTGTGAGTCTCAGTCGCCGGGCTTGCAGCAGCTCGCTCAGCACACACAGCAGCAGCAGCGCTGAGAAGTTGCTGACAGGCCGAAAGGCAGTGACTCACGTAAGTATTTATCTTTAGATGCACAAACACACACATACACACACACACACACACTCGTCAGCCAAGCGCAGAGAGGGGTGGTGACACAGCATGAGCCATACTCCTGGAGTCTGCTACCTGAGAGGATCATACCATAAGGATGAGATCAGGGGCTGCTTTACCAGAAGCAGGCCGGCGGAGTGGGCCGCTCCGCCGCTGTGGAGTCCCCCGCCGCCGAGCGCGGATCCGTCTGTCTGTCTGGGTCGGCCCGCTCAGGGTCGCCCAGAGGTTGGGTAAATACTCCCTCGCTCTGGGTGGGATGGAGGCTCAAAGGGATTTTCCATGACTGGCCCCGGTGAATGGAGCGTGGCTCGCCAAACAAACGCATCATCCTCCTCCCCATCGCGGACGGAGGGAGTCGTTTAGGTAGCATCACTGGGGACCTTCGCCGTTTCCTCCCGATTCATCTTTGTTGCTGCTGCCACCCCCGATTCCTGTCAGCACACCAACAACAGTGGGTTTTCCATAAGATGGCGGCTGCTTGTTGTGGTGATTTTTTCCGACTGAAGTCATGGGGGCAGAGGCCACCGGGAGTCATTTTCTATCTGTTTTGGGGATAAAGTTTGCACTGAATAAAGCCTCAAATTTGCCAGAAGCACATTCGAACCGCGTCCTCCTACATGGAAGATCTGCGGTCGCGGAGCTGGTCGGCGTGGTGCGATCCATCACCGCAGCACGCCACTATATCACAGCGTGGTCACGTCGGATGTGTCGCACTGTCAGCTAACTCCTCCGAGGATCAGATCTGTTTAACATCTTTTCTCTCAGTCATGCACAGTCTGGAGATCCACATGCACGGTGTGAATCGCCTGCTCGAACAAAAGACTCACTTCATCTTGCTTTCTGTCACAGAGTCCAACAACAATATTTTTTGTCTCTGCAGTAGCTCCCATCAGGAGCTGCAGCTCGTAAATAAACATGGCCTTCACTTTGTTTGCCCCGTTTGCGTCTCCTTGGCGACAGGCATGTGGCCAGCACTATTCCTGCACGGCTACATCAATAAGAGAGAATATCAATAAAAATGCCATCAGACTCTGTGGACGTTTGAGACCTTTGAAGTTCTTGGGAATGATTCTGCCCAGAAACTCCCAGAAACCTCAGCAAAAATAGAAAGAAGTGATTTCTGTAAAATGCCAAATAGTGGCATCCGCTGTTAAATCCTGAATCTTAGAGCTACGTCAGCATCTGTCAATGAAAATGTACAATCTCTTCTAGGTAAATCATAAATAACCACAATGAGTTCATTACTTCATTTGCTTGAAGGATCATCCTGTGAACCAGATTGGAAACTCAATCGGCAGGCCAGTTTAGACAAACAGCGCTGCTGCTGTCGTCTCTCAGAGGTGTCAGAGTTCATGTAGGAAACACACTCATTACGAGTCAAAGAAAACAATTACTGTCAATAAATCTGGCTTCACTTTGAGGGAGTTTACATCTTCTTTCTAATCTCCTCTTGCTCTGGACAACAGAGTGGTGAAAGATAGATACCCTGCGAGGTCATTAATCTTCTTCTTCTCCGCCTATCCGGGTTTTTGCAAAGAAAAACATCCCTCGGCTCACCTTAGACTCTCAATACTTTCGCTGCACTTAGCCTGACCCGTCTGTCAGCGAAGGCCGCTGCAGGAGACAGTCGTCGGGTCCCCGACATGCTGAATGCATGAGCTCATGACGAGTGTACGCCCCTGATTGATGTCTGTTTTTGCAGCCTGACCCACAACAAGGTGCAGGCCGGCAGGGGTCGCGCACTGTGACCTTTTCTGTGTGTAGATTTATTCCACATGAATACATAATCGGAGCCACAACGCAGTAAAAAGATCTGCAGGAATTCAACATTAGAGCGGTGTACAGACTGGTAAACAGGATGCTATTATTATTCTGTGTTCATAAAGGAGCCTGCAACTTTCCTGGAATCATCTTGAGACCACAGCCTCCAAATATGATAATCACCTTCTGTATTTAACCGCAGCAGCATCGCAGTACAAAAAAAAAAAATAAAAGCGTGAACATGCTAAAAGTGTTTTCTGTCTGAAAAACCATCAGCTTTTCTGGACCCCAGGTTTTCTGTGAGCTTAAAACACCTCCACGATTATGGTACCAAGCTTGCCATCTAGTGTTCCTGCAGAGGGAAGTGCAGCTTTCAGGCGGAGTGGAGGAGCTGCGGGGCGACTGTGACGATGCCTGCAGGCTGTGCTCAGGATTTGGCTCGTGCTCATGTATGGTCAAAATATAAAATATGCTCATATATTGATGGTAACTTCTGTGGATTAACAAAATGTGAAATCCTACTCAGCACATTTTGTACTTGACCATAAAACTTCCTTCATTAATATAAACTGTGATTATCAGAGGTGGAGAATAAACAGATGCGAGTCACTCAGGGACACTCTTTACATACCTAACATAAGCCACGGGCGTTAACTGCTCAAACATGTGTGTGTCTGTACGCAGTATGCATTTACTTTTTGCAGAACATCCCATATTTTCCATCCTGAGTCTGTTTGTGTTTATGAATGAAAGGCTTTATTTGTCCCTGCAGGGAATCTGCTGTGCTGTGAGCCTCATAAAACATACACACATAAAACCAGACATGCAAATCCATTAACACACCAAAGATCAAGTCAGCACATGTTCAAAACAAACAAAACAACAAAAAGAAGAAACATGACATTATGTCGAGGTCAAACATTATCATACAGCGGCTGCTGTTCAGACCTCAAGCCGCTGGTGAGGATTCAACAAATGCAAAGACTTTTTGGACGACATTCAGCACCGTTTCTGCATATATGAAGCTTTAAAGCACAATAAGTGTGAGTCTGTGTGAGGAGTAAAGCTGTCAACATGGAGCCACGTGTTGACATTGTACAAAGAAATGAAAATAAACCCTAAAGTGACCACAGCACACAATAAAACCTGCAGCACTTCAGTCAGAGAACACATGGTTCAGATCTACAAAGGGCAAAATTTACACCAAACATAAAGTTAAAATATTCAAGCTCGGCTCTGGAGGGAGTTCAGATCTGACACCACAGCATATGCAGAGGTTAAAGCACATAACACCATCAGTTTTGTGGAGCCACATGACATGCATCAATGAATCTGATATCGAATGAAGGTATTGACCACTAGACACTGGATCAACACAGGACTGCAGTTTTGAGGTGATCTGACCCAGTATCCAGCGTTGACCTGCTGCCTGACATGTACCAATCACTCACACCCAGTTTTGGCTAAATTGGCGTCACGGAGGCGTCCAGAGCTCATCCTGTCTCTGAGTGAGAGCAAGTCTACACCCTGCAGAGGTCACCAGTCTATCTCAGACCACACACAGAGAGGAACCCATAAACAAGCACACACAACACAGGAAGAACATGCAGACTGGTGCCAAAATAAAATGATTACATTGTGATTTACTTCATCCTTCAACAGTCATAATGGTTACTAATCTTGCACACTGCAAAAAAGAGTAGCTAAAATATATTGACAATAAATTTGAGGAAATTACTCGTAAAACTAGTGAAATTATCTGCAGAATCATGTGGCAAGTAAATTTTACGTGATAAGAGATCATAAAATAAGATTTTTACACCCAGAAATGAGTCTATCTTAAATTTATCTTGAAACAAGTGGGATGAGAATTTTTATTAAAAACAAGACTAATTACCTTGTTTAGACTTTTAGTTTTGCAGTTTGCAGTGCATTTGTTGAGTAAAAAAGGCTCTTTGATTTTTGTTTTTTTCTTATTTTGAGTCAAAAGCTCATGGTCTTCACCATTTTGCCCCTTAAAAAGAAACAGCACTTCAGTCAAAAAAAATACTTGAAACTATGAATCTACAGATCTTTTGGATTCCATATAAACATTGGTATGTTATGATCACGTCTGTGACGTCAAACTCTGGGATGACTTGCGTGCGTGTGTGTGTGTGTGTGTGTTTGTGTGTGTGCGTTGCTTGTGCAGCGCAGTGTGCATTCCTCCGGCTCACAGTCAGGTGCTGGAGCGAAGGAGCTCGAAGGGCTTCATCTCTCGCCAGAGGATCTCAGAGGTCACATTCCCCGTCAGGTTCCTGTATTTACACACTGACCCGGGTCTGGATCTCCCCTCCAGTCAGACTGTTTCTGATCAACAGGGGTGAAAACACCTTCAAGTCCAAAATCAGCCGTTCACTGGCGGAGAGAGCTCCAGAGCCGAAGAGGGAGGATCTTTTTTAAGTCTTTATATGAATTCAGGCAGCTCAAAATGCCTGTGTTTTCGGCCAAAGTGCTGGAAACAAGACAAAACAGGACACATATGGAAGAGAGAGAATAAATCCACTTTGTTTGCTCTGCTGCCAACTATACATGACTTTCAGTCAACACGTGGACTCGAACAAAAGCAGCCCTCAAGAGGAATGTGGAAATATTTATTTGTTTTATAATGTGCAAAACTCAAAAAAAATATGCTGGATACACGTATGGAATTCAGAACAATCCAGCCAAGGATCGTGTTTGGATTCTTATCTTTGACAAATGAAAAGCAAAAACAGCAGAAGGCACATTGAGAAACAGAAACATCCAGTGCATGTCACTTTACTGGAATCATCTATAAGACATTTGCGTTTGTTCGCTTTTCCTCTCATTAAAGCACAGTGTGTAAAACAGCGGCTAAAAGAAAGAAGCAGGTGATTTTGGGGGCTGCAGCACCGGCGGACTGAGACTGCAGGGAGGAGACGGTGATGGTGAATCCTGGGAAACAGTCGAAGCAGCCTTCGCCACAGAAGAAGCAGGAGTCGGCGGCGTGGAGCTCGGGGGAGTTGTACGAAGCTGTTGCCCTCCTCGCTGAAAGACAAATCAATTGAACAAAGACCCTTAAACGTCATCTTAGCACTGTAGAGGCCAGTACATCAGAAAGGCATGACCTTTAACCTGTATTTCGATGGCTGAGAGCCACCGACTGTACTCACTGGGTTCATAGTAGTCATAAACCAGCACCGCGGCGTCCTGTGTGCGAGCCACTTTGAACTTCCTGACAATCGGAAGTTGGATGCAAACTTGTGACTTGGTAATCTGCAAGAAGACATGAAAAAAATTAGAAAAAATGGAGGGATAGATAAAGTATAGACAGTGCAAATACGTTCAACCTCACATTAACAGAGGACATGAGGGAAGAGTTGTTCTTGGAAGAGCACCTAAAATAAAGTAAAACTTCCACCAATGTCTCTCTTTCACATCTAGATTGTCTGATTTTGCTGTTACGAATCCTACATGTGTTCAGAACCTGTTGATAATCTTAACTCCAGCTCATCACTTTAATCTGTTCTTAATGACTGGTCTGGTTGAATAAAGGTCAAATAGAAACAGACTTCTCTTGGCTTTGTTGGTCAATTTAATTCTGTCTGAGCATGACTTCTCTATTTTCCACAGTCGACATCAGTATTAAGTTGGATATGTCCTCTTTATTACACTGTTTTCTTCAACAACATCTGCTTCAGACTATTTAACAGAATCCAAACCAGCATCGGCGTGAAGCAAGAACAACAGTATCTTATTGTAGTTTTTATCATGTGAAATAAACAGAATGTAGATTGTTTCAAGTTTAAATGAAGGACGTGACATTAATAATTTCTAGGTTTGAGGTTTTTTTTTTTTTTTCCAGGAGAGTTGAGTAAATCGCATAGTGCTTGGTTGAATTACAGTAAAGGTTATTTAGTGGTGAGCAGGCTGTGTTCTCCTGTATCTCTGTGGGTTTTACAGAAACTGAAGCCTAATCTGAATGTAGCAGGTTAAGATGAAGGGCAGATAGATAGATGGATGGATGGATGGATGGATGGATGGTTCAGAACCTGACTGTGAAAAAAAGAGCGCATTAATTAAACACTTACTGAATCCAGATATAAGCTGATCTTGTCAGGTTTTATCTCCACCTTCCTGATGAGCTCTGCTGAAGCGGCAGCTCCAGGAGAAAGAGCGAAACCGCTGAGCATGCAGACGTCCATGATGACCATCCCCGTTCTGGGAATCGCCTCGCTGTCCTTTAATCTGGAGGAGGTGACAAAAATTGAGTCCGACACGTGAACATCATCGATTATACTAACACAGTTTCATGTGTTAGACTCACTTTGTGCAGATAGAGAGGATCATGTGACTATGATCGCCATCATCAGTCAGATTAACGTGGAGATAAAAAGCTTCTTTGACAGGTGGGACGGTCCTTGACGCTGCTCCAGCCTCCAGGTTGTAGAAGACATTAAGCTGGATGAATTCAAAAATACAGAACTGATTAAAACTCAACAGATGAGAAATCTCACCAGGGAAAGCTGAAATGCATAGTTCCTCCTGTGCTGTTAAAAGCTTTGAGATCTGATCCCACAGACAATAAATGAACTCCAGGTGTATTTCTGCATTTTCTCACTTGTTTCAGCGTAAAACATTACGAAGCCTTTCAAAAACAGGAAATGTAGCATAAGTGGGATCTCTGGGAAGTATGGAACATGGTGAAATGATTATTTTTCACCGTCGTCCTCAGCGAAGGTACACCAGGAGCGCCTGGCTGCGGTCTGTGCCCCAGATGTTCCCTGCTATAGGAGTCTGTCATCGTGTAGTACTTGCGTTTAGCTGTTTCGATTTAGCATGTATAACGCAGGACGCGGAGCTGCGGGTGAAGCCGTAATGCACAGCTGCTGCGATCCATTTATTCTGGGCACACTCCGGCGGTGGGGCTGTTTGTTGATCTAAACATGTTGTAGATATAGAAGCATTCCTGCGACGTGAGGGTCGCTTTAAATCTACCGCCTGCAACTCATTTCTGCGATGTAATGGATACGGATGAAATGGTTACACAGTTTACCTGAAATATGGTAAATCCTCTTCCTTCCATGTAAATGTTTAGATGTAGATCACGTTCAGCAGTCAGCTAGGGAAGATGAAGTCAAACTCTAGATTAAAGAGAGTCCGACTCCAGCTGAGGCAAATCATCTGATCGGGCGGCTCACGAGCGCACCTCTCGGCTCTGATGCTCTCGGTAGTTGGTGGAGTCGATATGAAAAAGAGACGTGAAAGAAGACGACGGGGCGGAAATGTTGAAGTTGAGTTCAATGGTGTCTGCGCCGCTATACACGGCATAGCAGACCAGAGCCTGGAGGGCGACCACCGTGTCCTGAGGAGGAAGGAATAGAAAGAAAGAAACGAAAGAAAATGTTGTGAATGAACTGTTTTGCTGCTCTATTTTATTGTGCCAGCGACGGTTAAAAGGTTTTACTCTCACCTGCGTCGTCCCGAAGCCCCCGAAAGAGCTGAGCTGCCTGGTTAACCACTTCATGAGAGCGATGCCTTCAACAAAACCGCCACGGCTGAGCTGGGCCAGCAGGACGTAGGAGACCATCTCGATCTGGCTCGAATGCCACTGCTGCTCATGAGAACTTGAACCGGGAGATGTGCTCCACATCTTGACTCCATCTGATGGAAGAAAGATGCATTTGTGGTTGGATGTCAGACTTGTGGCGGTGACGGATGTTATCATTAATGGTGCAGAATTTTCTCATGCACCTGTGTCGTCGGCTCTCCTGTTGAGTTCATCGAGGACAGTAACAGTGACGGGACTGCCGGTCAGGGCTAAAGCGTACGCAGCCAGGCCCAGGCTGTAGTTACTGACTCCTCCGCCCGACACCTTGTTCTCCAGGTACGTCTGGGCCAGAGTCACGTGGGCTGGCTGCTCGGATTCATCTGCCGATTTCGCGTTACACTGCAAATTTGACATGAGCGCATTTAAATTTTCCTCTGCGAGGCTCGTTTTCATATTGAAACAACCACAAATTGTTGGTGGATGTTAATATTTCTCACAGCAAAGGTTCCATCCTCCAGAAGAGCCACCAGGACATAAGCAGTGAGAGCGACTGAATCTCGATCGATTCCCTCCTGCATCTGGGTGTGGATCACCCTGCCGGCCTCGCTGAACTCCCCGTCGGGTCCTTGGCGTTGTATGAGCCAAGTCCGGGCCGAGTCCAAGACCTTCTGGTCTATGTGCATGTAGGGTTTAGCCAAGATGAAGCATCGCAGCACAAAGGCTGTCAGCCTGGCATCACAGAGAGAGCGAGAAGAACATCAGAGCGATAAAACTTAGATCACTGCTAAATATTATGTATAACTGCTTCATAATTAGGACTAAATCACTTGAACAGCTGCTAACAGAGTCAAACCTGGCCTGAGAAATGGATGGATGAACATAGAGGGCCCATTGATTACCCACCATGTGCTCCCAGAGGCGTCCCTGCTTCCAAAACCACTGAAGGAACCATCGTCTCGTCGGTACAACAGCTGCTTCCGATAGCCTTGTTGCAACATATAAAACACGCTCATCATGAAATACGACAGAAGGCATGGCTCATAAAACTATTGATACTGATGGAACTTTTCCACATTATCACATTACAACCACAAATGTAAATGTACTTTATTGGGATTTTATGTGACAGACCAACACAACATGCAGCATGAAGGAAGGTTTTTCAGAACTGATGAGAAGATGGATGGAGACAAACACAAGGCAATGAGGAAAAGACTTGAGACTTGGGCAGAGGTTCATCTTCCAGCAGGACAAAGACCCTCAATATACAGCCAGAGCTGAAAGGTTTAGATCTTATTCATGTGTTAGAATGGAAAAGTCAAAGTTTAGACTTTAATTCACTTGAAAATCTCCGGCATGACTTGAAAATTGCTCTCCATCCAATCTGGTTGCACTATTTTAAAAAGAAGAATGCGAAAAAATTCTGTTTCTAGGGGTGCAGCACTACAGTGGCAAAAAAACACAACAGCAGAAGTCCCAACAGTGCAGTGGTCAGGAGAACAGGCTTTGCTTCTGTAGGACAATATTTTTCTGAGAAACTATTTTGATTACAGGACAGTTTAATGAAGTGTAAGTAAAATGTTGCTGCTCAATCACAGCAACATTCATTACTGTTTTGACATTGTCATAATAACATTACTTTTCTTTTTGTAATCAAACATACAATAAAATGGATGCTGTAACGCCATACATTATATGGTTCCATTTTAAGCCCTTCACAAGAAAAAAAAAAAAATGTTTTCCCCCTGAAACAAAGTCTATTTTTCCCCAACAATACGCACTTCCATTGAGGATTGTGGATTTTTGCTGTTGTGTTTTCTCCTTTGCATTTTCGCGGTATCTTTTTTCTGTTGTAATCTTTGCTCTTGGTGGTGACCCTTCTCGGACACTGTGCAAAGATGGTAGGAAAAGGACCCCAGAAGACTTACTGCTGTGATTGCATCTAATGGTGGTTCTACAAAGTGTTTAGTCAGGAGGGAAGAATTCACGCAACACACTTTTCAGCGTATGATTGTCCTTCCGCTTCACAAGTATTCCTCATGTTGTGTTTATCCGCCACGTAAACTTTCAATAAAATACATCTATGGCTGGAATGCGACAAAATGTGGAGAAGTTCAAGGGGTATGAATACATTTGCAGCCCAGTGTATCAACAGTATGTAGCAAAACTGAATTGATAATCCATCCTAAAGGGAGCTTACTGTCTTTCAGATAGCTCAGAGCTGTGCTCCTGATCTCTTCGTCATCGTTGCTCGACATGTTGAGGTAGTGGAGAAAATAAGCACTCGGAGCAAAATGGATCATATTCTGCTCTCCGCAACCCAGAGGCATCTGAACCAGCGAGCCCATGTTGTTGATGGACAAAGCCAAGACATCACCTGCGTAACGCGATACACGAGGGAAGGAGGAAAGATTTAACTGTTGCACAAGGTGTGAAGTGACCCAGAAAGAAAGCAGAAAGTGAATCTGGTGTTAGAAATACTGAGATTATCCTACAAACCCAGTGAAATCTAAAGCTGATGAAGCATTGGTATTGAAATCTTAAGCAAAAGCCTCAATACTTTTACATGAAAATGTTTGAATTAAATAAATATTATATTTTAAAAATGAAATTTACTCTAAAATTACAAGAAATAGTGAAGAACTGATGTGGATACCAGTATACTGACTGTGTAATATCAAATCTGGACAACTGTTTTTTGTCTGTGTGCCAGACGAAAAATTAAAAACATGAAAAGAAAAATATAATACCGTAATTTCCCTCTAAACTCGTACAAACCATTTAGGAAGGAGTGTGTTTGTACAAGTGTTGCTTGCATGAGAGCGCTCGTGGCCGATAGATCACTGGTGCAGCAATCAGAGTTAACAACCTCACTGTTGTTACAATGGCATGAGAATCAAAGCTATATACCATGAGGAGTGAGTTTGTGAACACATGCAGGCGGTTTCGGGCAGATTTTCCAGATGTACTCACATATTTTCTGTCCGTATTTATTGGTTTCGATGCTATAATTTTACTGCTCTTTCCTAATTGAGTTCGTATTGTTTGTGGACCCTGAACTGAAATGAGCTGTACATCATGTAAGAAGTACAGCCAGATTGAAGTTACATTTTACATCTCAACTTTTCAGGAAATGAGACTGAAATGATATTTCTGTAGATGTCCGATTCAAATGTCAGGTCAATCCTTTAAAATGCACCATGTGGAAAAGAGGAGAAAAAAACCTATAAAACTCATTCTCAGGAAGTGGAAATCCACTTTTACACCCGTTGTCCCGCTTACCGCTCAGCAAAGCTCACTGTCACAACAAGCACGAAAAACTCAATTCTGGCTCCAAGTCAGGAAAATCCTAAAGCTTTCCTCTCTAGCATGACAAATGCCCAACATCCCTGAATCTGAATGGAGCCAGGCCATACAGCCTGACAGCTGTTCAGAATCTGTCTGCCATAAACATTCCTGTTTGATGTCCATCCTTCCCTCCTTTCTTTTCACATTTACTGCTAGAAATGTTTTCAGCACATATCTGTGGACTCATCATCTAAACAGAAAGGAAATGGAGAGCGCATCACACGCACGCCTCGTTCGCTAGAAGTAAACACAAACGATGCTGGGATGGGGCGGCCACCAGCACGGCAGGAAGGAGCAACGGTCGAACGTACCAACCAACGCCACATGGGCCCTCTGGCTGCCCGGCACCACATCTGGCGGGAAGGAGAAGGAGACGGGTGTGGAGCTGAAGTTCCTCGCTGGGTCCAGCTCCAGAAACAGGGTCTGTGAGGAGAACTGTTCGACCCCCTCAGGCTTCAGAGGCGTAGAGAATAAGTGGCAGTCATCAGCGTAAATGCACATCTAGTATGCAGTCGTCACCTCGTAACTTCTCTGGCACCGTACCTTCACCGTTATTCTCCGAACAAGGCTTTCTGACGCCTCTGCAGAGACGGCATCCACTGCGATTTCCACGTCCCCGAGAGACAAAGGCCTGATTGGGAACCGGGCTGCAGCAGACCTGTGACTCCCTAAGGTGAGTTTCTGGGCGTTTATAACAGACAAGTTGCTTCTCCTTGACAAAACAAACTCGAAAGTCTCACTTTGTGCTATGAGCACAATGACCTGTGGGAATAAAACACGACATGGTTATAGCAGTGATAGCATGAAGGACAGTGATAGATGTTTATCCTTAACATCACAAATCAATAATTATTCTGGTTGTCTCAAGAATCATCCTTCTGCAACAGTAAACACATTTTACTTGCCTTTGGCACATTTCTATAGGACTAGATTTGACCGATCACTGATATCTCAGCTCAGGTCTCAGTATTTTCTCTACTAATCAGAAATATCTGTTTCCCTTGAAGTTTTGTCGAATTTGCTTGCTAGTTCGGAGCCTCTCACAGGTCGATTTTGATTCACAGGCCTCATGTTTGACACCCATGCTCTAAATGCGTCTATTTATAGAATCCTTTCAAACAAACAGCATGAAATTCTGTCTCTATCAGCACCACACAACCTTCACAGCTGGATCCGTTCCCTTACACACTCCTCAAAACATTACTGCAAAAAGTTTTTAACCAGCTGACTAAGGTCCAGGCCCTATCTCATGTTTCTACTGAAAGTTGGGCATCATGACTTATGAAAGAATAATTTCAGAAATTAGTGCAACATCCCTTTTCCTTCCTGCACATCTTCTGCATCTCTGCACCACTTCACGCCCACTGTAAAACATCCAGAAGATCTGTGCTTGTGACATTCTCCACACAGCAAATGGCACATTAGCATCAGTTCTATGACGGAGCAGAGTGTAAATCTCTGCTGGTGCATTAGGAAGCCTCTCCTGGCTTCACATGAAATGACCCTCCTGTTATTTTCTTCCCACAGACTAAACAGTCGAGCCAATATAAGCTAATGCTGCTTGTTTACACAGCTTCAGACTGCATGAAGAGCACGGAAAGGTCAGTCCTGAGTCACAGTCTGAGATTCTCACCAAGAGCGGATGAAACAAGAAAAAAAGAAGCTGTAAATCGTTTTTAAAAAGTGTGTCTCAGCTCACAAGTATTTCATTTTAAATCTCTCTGGGCTTCTTTTAGTGATGCCAACTGCCAACACTGAAAACCACAAGGACGGATTTCGACATACGTCGATGTACTCCTCTAGATGGTTGACGACGTTCACTTCCAGCACGATCTCCTCTCCTCTGATGAGCTGCGGCGGGACGTCCAGAGACAAGGAGAAGTCCTTGGACACAGCCAGCTGTTGCCGAGATAAATATGTGTATTTAGAGCTGATAGTGTCCTCCTTGTTGATCATATTTAGAAAGGTGTCAGTGAAAATGGCGCAGATGCTCGGTGACCTGCGATGGAACGGGTGTGAAAATCAGACCCAGGTTTTCAGACATCTCCAGAGCCAAAGCCCTCAGAGAAGTGACGCCGTCAGGCACCGTTATGTCCTCGCTGGTCCACGTCTCGCCGCTGAAAGATGGAAAGAAAAAAGGCAACGAAACAGAACGATTGATGAATTTGATCAGTTTCCATCACCTTTACCTCTCGAGCCTCACCTCACGTCAGTGTCTAACCACAGCAAAGGCTCAGCAGCGTTCATCCAGGGGCTCCAGTACTTCTGCACCGTCAGGACGCCGTCCTCTGAAATCCCTCCAAAACAAAAGACAATCAGACAGCTAATTATCTTTTGATTTGAAAATACATGACAAAAAAATGCTGAATGGCCACAAAGAGGGCTCCTCTGATAGAGAGGGAGTTTAATTCTTTACCGGTTTCAGATCCATCAGGCTGATTCTTCGGATTCAGTCTTGCATTTGTCAACATCCGAAGGTCACATTTCTGCATTTTGACAAAATATTGAGAATATATCACGATTTACTGTGACACACAGAGGCAGGATATACACACACTTCTTTCCTGCGATGCAGATCTGACACAGATCTGTTCTTCACTTCAGTAAATTACTCTGTTTTATAACTCCTTCCCTTTATTTCTTATGTTTTAACACAAATATATTTCATGTTTACATTTTTTAAAAATGAGCGTCACAGGAAGGCATCAGGTGGGCTAAATATTATCTGTGATACAGCTAAAAAACACCATAAGCTTCAAAATTGAAGTCTGCTTTGCTCGCCACATCAGTTTGACCACCTCGTTGTACTTTGATGGAGAATGTGAGAATCATCACAGCGTAAGAAATGCAGGTCGGGTCTGTTGAAGACGATGTGACATGTGAAGCAGCGAGAAAGTCGGCGGTGGGTTTCTCCCTCTTAATCCTTTCTGTCTCAAACAATGAAAACCGCCAGAGCTGTGGAGCTGTGCAAAAGTGACAAAGCTTTGTTTCCTCCATCTTCTACCCTTTATTGACCCCGAGGTCCTGCTCTGAACCCGCTAGAGTTACCGGCTCGTCGAAACAGGAGTCGGTTTGGAACAAAGCACAACAGATACGTTACATCCAGACCAGCCGGTTCAGTGAACACACATTATCTAAATGGAAGAGTGCGTCAGTGACGGCCAAGGCTTCTTTGTAACCAAACTGTGAAATGTACAAAGGAGAAATGAAGCGAATCCGACGGCGGTCAAACAGGTGACGCTCGGCGAGAAGTTCACAGACGTTTAAATTTCACAGATTAAATTTTGCTCTTTTGTCCACGGACATAAACATCAATTATTCAGGAGGTTACGGGGGAGCGCCGCTTCTGGGAGCCCAAATACAAGAGTCGGGACAATCACTGTCGCCTTGAACATAACCGGCTGACCTTTAAACTCTGACAGATGTAAAGTGTTGTCGTACCGGCTCCACTTTCAAATCCAGATCCGACCGCGGAGGCGGGTCGTCGTGTCGACCCGTCACGACGACTCCCACCTTGGCGCCGGGCTCAAGGGCGCTCAGGGTGAGGGAGACCAGCCGGCCCGGGCGCGCTCTGTCACCGCTCCAGGTCAGAGACAGCTGAGCAGAGCAAGAACAAAGAGAATCAGAGGAAAGACGGCTGTAACCATTGAAGAAATGCGCTTTTAAACGGTTCTCACGGAGCTGTGCTGACTGATGGGGACGTGCACGCTGTCGCTGATAACCTCTCCGTCTGAGAGGACGCAGTAGACGGTGACACAGGCCTCAGGGGACCAGGACAGAGCCGGGGTCAGAGAGAGAGACGAAGAGTTCCTGGTCCCGGCTGTAACCACTTGACGCCTGGAGCTCACCTAGGAGGGAGGCGCTGTTTATGAGAAATTAACCAGGAAGTCTGGTACATTCAACCATACATGTTAATTTATGATTTAAATTTATGACTGAATTATTTTTTGTAAAGCAGTGAAGCGAATCACATGGTGTGAGCTGGACTTCAGTGTGAATGATATGATGCACCTGAAAATAAGAAGTTCAGCAAAAGTCTAAATATGAAAGACATTATCAAATTACAGTAATGTGAGGATGTGCAAGATGTTTTATCCTTGGCTGCAATCACCACAGTCTTCTTTATAAGATGGTTTTACAGATATATACTCACAACAAAGTGCAGCGTTGTCAGTTGGAAGGTGCTTTCCACTTGTAGATGAAATGGAACTCCAATCTGAAAGCAAAACAAAATAAAGGATTAAATGAAGGATCTGCAAAAAAAATGACCTTTATAATTTAGACATGTGTGTCGGGGTGTCAAATGCATGGTCTGTGGACCAGAATGGTGAAACTACAATTATTAACTGCACCATACTGATTAAACCAGGGTTCTAATTTATTCCTTTTCCACTTCAGTCTGCATTGTGTGGCGAGTCAGTTCAGGCGATCAGGATTATTTACTATTCTGCTCCATCTGAGATGAAATTGAGCCGTATTTGCCCCTGAAGTGAAATGAGTTGGACACCCCTCATCGATGTTCTTTTTATTTTATTTTTTTAAGAAGTAGTGATACCAGAGCAGGTGAATCGTTGACGGGCGAGATCTGAATGTAGGAGCCACTTGGAGAGGCGTCGGCGTCGACTGTCAGCGTCTCCTCACCCGACTGGAATCTGGCCTGAATATAAACAGAAGTATTAAAAACATGGTTTCAAAGGTGTAAAATAATATCTAAAATACCTTCCAGGGTTTTATCAAGAATGGCCTCAATTCTTTTGTTTTTTCTTTGGGAATTCAAAGAATTCGATACATCCCGGGGTTATTTTTCCTCACGGGTCGAGGTGTGGAGTCTGAAACTACTCGTCTTACGTCCGGTGAAACTGCCGCGTGCTTGTTTTCCCAGAGGAGCTCTGACGCCTCTCTGATACCGTGACTCAAAAATACTCACCCGAATAGAAAGAGACACGACTTGATCTTGTAATCGAAACTTAATTTGGACATTCCCGTCCTCGGGTGCTGGAAATGTCAGAGTTTCAGACTCATTTGTGAGTGCGGATGTAGTCTGGGTGATTTCAGCTACGACAGGGAGCATCCGGTCCTCGGAGGCGAGAGGCTTCCCGTCGTATCGAGAGACGCTGAGCTGAGGGACACAAGCACAGCGGGTCAGGAGAGAAACAGCCTGGAACGAAATGAAAATGGAAAACAGAAACACTTCACTTACATTTGCAGAGAAGTGTAGAGAGGGCTTCAGAGTGGAGGGATGACTGTGGAACCTGAGCTGAAATGCGTTCTGCGTCCGTCGGACTTCAACCGTTTTGTTCAACTCGACTCCTGAAGCGACAACAAAAACTTTTCGGTCGAAGCTGCAGATGAATTTTAATTCAAGCACGACTCGGTTCGAGAGAGATAAACACCTGTGAGGCTGTCGGTAACACGGGCCGTGACATGCACGGCATCACGGAGGGGCGCGCTCTGAAGTTCCTCCTCGCTGAAGGAAAACTGCACTGAACCGTAGATCTGAAAGACGAGGTTACGCAGCTCTTCACACTCCTCATCCTTAACCTACGTCTACAGCAGATGAGGCACAGTTAAACAAACCTCTTTGGTTTGTGTCAGCAGGAAGGAAGGAACGGCAGAGGTCAGAAGAGGGTCGGAGGTCACAGACACCACGACAGTCCCGTTCACAGGCTGGCCAGTGGGGCGACTGCAGAGACAAACATGGCGCCGCTCTAAACTCTCTCGGCCGGTCAGTGTGATACGATTCGTTACACTCACACTGCTCTCACGGATCCCGAAACGCCGTCTCCAGCGAGGATCTGCGGAGGCGTCTTGATCAGGACGTCAAACTGAGGACGCTCTGCCAGCAAGATGAAGGAAGATTCCGGCTTAATGTGACGGGATGCGGCGCTTACACTGCTACCACGACTGCACACAGTGTGAAAACACATTACCAGAATGTCCCACAGTGAAGACGGACTCATCAGTCACACCCTGAGAGAAAAGGAGGAGAAGATTTGACTCGAATCAAGCTCCTGTCTTCTAAAATGTAAAAATAAAGCATGCTGTCTTGACTTTACATTCATTGTGGTTTTGATGGTCCACTGTCCAACAGGAGCTGCTTCAGGCAGACTGAAGTCCTTCAGCACAATCCCCTGACGTCCTGCGGACGCCCAGCTTTCAGCCACATTCCCACTGGGATGCTGCGCGAACCAAGAGGAAATCAAACTTCCAAGAGAATAAAAACACTTCACTCTGATCTGTGTGTGTTCCTTCAAAACAGAAAACAGGAAGCTACCAGCGCTGTGAAATGCAGCACGCCGTCATACGGACGATTGTCCAGCTGGACGGACGCGATTCGGACTCTGACGGTGTCGCCCGGCTCGTAGTGCGACCGGTCGGTTTGGATGAAGGACGAGACGCTCCTGAGGCTGAAGCCGACGGTGGTGGAGCCGGTGAAAACCAGAGTCTCTCCTCTGTAGCCGCTCACCGTCAGAGTGAGCGGGGAGCTCTGCGGAGTGACGCCAGGAAGCTGGAGAGAGATTACAGAACCTCTCTGAGGTCTCCATTTTTATTATGACTGCTGACACGAATGGGCGACGTACTCACAGGAGGAAGCGTGAGGACACTGGTCAAACCTGGAAGATATGATCACGTTTAGGCAAAATCAAAACCTTGTATGAGACATTTTTAGAAATACATTTGTTGCAGCTGTATTGGAGACCAATACGTTCGGTTATTACCAATATCAATACAACACAGAGGATTCAGGAAGTAGGACAATTATGAATTAAGTAAGCTTTTTTAGACAGCTGTGTGCATACTTGATCGATCGCTTGAATCCCTGCTTACAAACCAATATTGTGTGTCACAAGCGTGAGAGGAAGCTCGTCCGTTCACACTTTGAAAAAATCCATAAAAATCCAATCAGCTGTAGATTCACCTCCTCGGAAGTCCTGTGTTTGGGACACTCTGGAGTCCCGATGAGCCACCTCAGCTGTCACTCTCCCTGGGAAGTCGGAGAAAACGGTGAGAGCCAGTGAGGTGTTCGTCCCAGCATGCAGCACGTCTGGAGCCGCGATCAGAAACAAGGTGGAACTGCGAGAGGAGAAAGAAGATCCAAAGCATTAGCGCAAAAGGTTCCTGGATAATGGAATAAAATAAATCCTCGGGTTAAAAACAACTTGCATGTCTCACCTGGGTGAATCTTCTGCCGATCCAAGCACAGTAAAACACACAACCTCCAAAGACGCGACCAGAGTCCACATCCTGTTCATGTTTCCATGTGTTGAGCGTCGGACCCACACTGCTTCAGCCCTCCACCTCCTGCCACCGCACCGCCGCTCTCCCATGCTCACACACACATCTCAGCATATTACGGCACGCAGATTGTTTGTCGGGCGCGGTGAATGAAGAGGAGTCAGGTGTTCAGGCGCTCTTGACGCCCCGGGGAGCGTGTCTCGTCTGTCCATTCAGGATCAGACTACTCCCAGTCCTGGCTGAACCCAGAGAGACCGGCAGGTGTCGTATACACACCGAGAGGAAATATACATGAGTTATGTGACTAAAAATCCACAAGAAGCTTGAGGAATTTCAGTTTTCAGTTGCTTAAATTCCAGTAGTGACTTATGATTTTGAAAATGGCTAAATCACGGTGTAAGACTGGGTCGGCAAACTTTCATTTTAAGGCCACATAAAGGTCAGGTGGATCTTGGTGGAGCCAAAGCTAGCGAGAGAACAGAGGCACTGCAGCTGAAAAGCAATTTAGGTTTAAATGTACTCAGATTGTAGCAAAGGGAATCTGTCTTCAGTGTCTTACAGTAAAAAACAGTCAAATTGTCTCTTTTTTTTAGAGCTCCACAGTCAAAACCTGATGTTTGTTCAATGGTCGATTTATTGCTTTTTTTAAAGTGTCATAAAGTTTGGCATTCTCTTAGAGATCACTTGTAGCCATCAAGGAATTTTACATGCATAAAGGTCGCATGCAAACCTATTTTAAATGTATTTCTGCCATTATTCACAACATGAACTTTAAAGTACCCATGGATGGATGAAACTATTGCTTAAAAAAACAAAAATATTTCAATGAACGATGTCAATATGAAAAAAACCCGGAGGTTTTAGGAATAAAAGGAAAATATTGGTCTTTAATCTTTGTAATTTTCAATTTTGAAACATACACATCGTGTTCAGAAGGTACAGGGTATAAGACGTGTGCCACACCCACTTCTATTACATAGTTTATTACTTTTATTGATTTATTACTTTGCTTTTGAGCATGTAATTTAGAAAAAAAGAGTGTAAAATTGTGTGTGAAAGTATTAAAAAAAAAAAAACTAAAAACAGATTAACAGTAGGAGAGGGATTCAATAAGATTATGCTTGATTTTACCCTTTTCCAAGTTTTTTGTTACATTCATTGTTTTTATATATTTTATATATTTGAAAAAAGACATTCATTCAACGGTTGGGCTAAATCGAATCCTTTAGCGTGCTGGTTTTGGCCCACGGGTCTTGTGTTTCACAGCCCTGGTGTAGAATTGTATCCGAGTAAGAATTTTATAAAAGTTAGACAGCTATAATTCTTTTATTTTTTTTAGAGAAATTTATCAAACTCTGTTTGACTCACAAGTAATGTGAAATGTAATTCAAAGACTAGCTAGAGTCGATAGTGAAAACAGTAACTTAGAGGATAACGAGGAAAGTTAGGTCCATTTACTGAAAAGTGAATCTTAACGTCATTGAAGCTTGCAATACCTCTAAATGACCACCAGATGGGGCTGCGAGCTTGGTTAAACCCTGCTCAGGCAGCAGGACGTGGAGACTCTGGATGTCCATGACTGCATCTGCTGCAGCTGGTGAACATTTTTTTTTTTAAAAAAACAACTGAACAACAGCCGATTACACAACACTACATTTTTCACATTAACTGTTTATTGCTTCGGCATAATTCAATTTTCCACATTAGTTACATATAGACATAATGTACATTTGGCATTTACAACTTTGGTCACTTTTTTTTTTTTTTTTTTTTTTACACCAGCTGTGTTTTCAGTGATGCAGATGTGATAACACGGATGTGCAGCCTTGTGGAGGCTTTCGTATTTGTTTGTTTTTTTTAACTCTTGTCACGCACATCCTTGAGCACCAGAACAGCACTGCAACACTTGTGAAAACACCGACAGGCACTTGGAGTTTCGGACCGAGCCGTGCAGCGGTCACCGTATTCATCCCGAGTGTTATGTTATTCCAAAACAGAAACTTGATCTTGGACAAATTCTCAGATGCGACACAGACGTTTCTGGAGTTGCACGAACTTCGAGGCTTTTCAAGAGAACAGTGCTGCAACCGTACACACTCGCATTCAGACACACGCAAAGGTGCTGCTGGGAAAAAGTGCTTATTTACAGAGTGCTGAGAGGGACCACACACATGTAGAGTTCCGACGAAGACGAGACGGAAAAAAACAAAATCACACTTAAAAAGCTTCCAAATTTCAACACACGCGTGCAATACAGTACGTTCTGCCTGTGAAGTCCCAGTGTGGAGACACTTACAGCAAATATACATCCTCCTGGATACTTAAAGACACCGAGTACAAACTCACATTGGTCAAAAAGAGCGCAAAAGACTTTGTGTTGTCAGAAAATTTAAATATCTTAGAAAAGTGGAAAAGTTCATGTTTTTTTAATCATCAGCATAAAAAAACATGTTTTGGCCAAGATAGGTAAAACATCTAAATGTATGAAATGTAATATTTTGAGATACTGAATGCTTTATTTAAAAGACTTATGAAGAATTATGAAGACTGAAACAAAACAAAACAAAAAAAAAACACTTAATATGTTTTAGTTGACAATACAGTGAAAAAAATCCAACTGTGTGTGAACTTTTGGGGACGTACCGGAGCTTCCACTTTATCACACAAGTCTGCCTTCTGACGATCAGTTGACATGAAAAGGATTTTCTTATATTTGTTTCCTAATTCTCTCTCTTCAAGTAAATACTGTGGGCTGTGCAGGAAATACACAACGTTAACAGGGGAGAGAAAATCTATTCCGGAGGGGTTTTCTGATCTTATGTATTTGTAAGATTGTAAAATTCAATTAAAAAAAACTTTGAAAGAAAAATGTAAATGGGACTGACCACAGTGTAAATCAAACTATGTGTTTGGTGGGATTTCGCTGTTATTTCTGTTTTCACGTGAAGCTGTAAGCGGGGCTGAATGTGATCCGTTGAAAGAGTCGTGGCGCCTCCTGTGTGGGACCGCCGCTCCGTACCTCCGCCGCTCACATCTCGAAGTGGCGGTACATGCTCTCCACGTAGCTCAGCACCCTCTGCCAGTCGGGGCCGCCGGCTCTCAGCATCTCCTCCACCGTCTGTTCAGCAACGACCACAAGCAAATCCATCACACCGAGCCGGTTCCTTCATCTGGTTCCAGCCGCCGTGCTGGTCTTACCAGAGTCTGCACGATCCCCACGTCTTCTCCGGTCTTGAACGCCAGACTTAAATTCTCCTTCTGACAAAGAAAAGATCGAATCCACAAGTGAGAAATGGCTCCCTGGCGTCCGTCAGACAGACGGACAACCGTGCGGCGCCCTCACCTTGTTGTCCGGGCTGAGGATGCTGAACGGGATGTGAGAGGGGAGGTAGGTGTGGTACACGGCGCAGAAGGCGAGGCCGTCCGCCCAGCTGCTGCTGAAGTTCGTGATGTCGATGTTCTGCACGGGGAGGGAAGCAGAGGGCGCGTCGGTTATGTCAGTGGAGATGAGAAGAAGAGGGTTTTCCGTCTCCCCACTGTGCTTTAAATCAAGGATATCAAGTTACACTCGTGTTTTCTTCTAATTACTGTTCCATGAAGGCTCCGTCACCTTGTAGCCTTGCGTTCGATTCTGACACCAGCGCAGCAGCGAGTTTCTCTTGGACCCTCCGTGGCGGCGCAGCAGCAGGTTGAAGCCATCCTGAGACCTGACGGCGAGCAGAAACAAACAGAGCACCAGTCTGAAGGAGAGGGTGGAGAGGAAGGTCCTGCAGAGTCGATTCGGTTATACAACTTCAAAAGGTGTGTCGGCCTCATCATTCTGATTTTCACAGACAAATTAATTTAAGCTAAAGGATGTTTTGACTGGACTGGACTTCATGTCACGGTGCGTTTTTGTGTTTAATTGTAGACTCACTTGGCTGGTGGCAGCTCAGTGAGAGCCGAGTTGTACTTGTTTAGAGACTCCTCACGTTTTCCTGCAAAGAAATTCAAAATACAACTTAACTGTTGAACAAAATATTCAGAGTGTCTGTTCTTTAGGGGGGTTAAAACATGAATTGTTGTTAAAGAACTATCAGCTCCAAACTCCAATTTCCTCTGCAATAACTTTGGTTGTGGCTTTCCAGTTTGTCGAAACTCCAGATAAAGCTGCTGTTTTGCTCGCTGTTCCTGTGTGTAGATGCAAATATTCCATTTGCTCTAAAGAACGTGATAATATGCACAAGCAAGACTGTGACACAGAGCTGTGTGTACAAGGCAAGGAAAGGGTGATAAACCTTCTTTGTACAAACATTCAACTATTAATTAGAGATCCTTGAAGACGCCCTGTTCACCCTCAGGATGAACTCAAGGGCAGAGCACCGTTTGCCAATCCTGATAAATGTAACAGTAAACTCGCAACAGAAACTCACAAAACACTCAAAGAGGCAGCAAATAAAATAGGGTTTTTCTCTTAAAATATACATATAGTGCTATCTTTGGACATTACAGCAGTCAGTTGTTAAAGTACTAATATAAAAAAAGGGAACATTTTGTACAGATTGTGCATTTAAATAAAGTTGAAGCATTGAAAACTCACCAGTCTCACCGTTGGACCGACTATCCTGCCAGTCCAGATTTCTCGGTACTCGCCCCGCAATCTTGAAACACAAAATAAATATCAATTAAATGAAACAGCTCTTCTATTCAGGCTTCCTGAAGGTGGAGACGATCCCTCACCGTTTTCGTTGGCCCGGCGGTCTCCGCAGGGTGGGCGCCCTGTCCGTTCTGCAGGGCGATGCAGTCTGAGGAAGCAGGTAATCTGGACAGGCTTCTGCAGCATATTAAAAAGACAAGACTCCATAAGCTAAGGCAACTGTTTCAGACGGCGTTCTGTCCGGGACAGATGTTTGACTCTGCGGTAAATTAAACCTTCCAAAATGTCCTCAAGTGGCCTCGAGAAGCTCTGAGTGAGAAGAAACCACAACCACAGTCAAACCGTATTTGGTCAGGTCTGTCTTTTTTTTTTATTTGTGCTGTGGGAAAATCAAGAAATGTGTTGAAATATGTGAAGTTGTGAGTTGCAGAAAATTACTCTTACTCACACTGTCTGATTGCCAGCAAACGAGGCTTGGCACGTCAAGGCTGCTCTGTGGTTCTGTTCGGTCACTCCTGCGACTGCAGTTGCTGAATCGGTCATTTTTCTGTAATTCTTGTGGATTTGGATCGATTTATAATGGAGTAGAGTGAAATTGGGGATGGTTCATAGTGAAAGTGGCGACTTTTAGGCCCAGTTTATGTGATATTTCAAGCAAAGATGGACAATTTTTCCATTTTCATGAGAAAATATTCACATTTTCACAATAATGTTGTGGAAAAACTCACCAAAAGGCTGCCATTGTTGTTACTGTACACCTACTCGTGCATGTATGGAAAAACTACAGAGATCGAGATCAAGCACCTTTAGAAAGTTGAATTTTCCCCTCATTTCCACAGAGAGTTTTTTCAAAAAGTTGAGTTCTCAGTGACTCCGAGCACCACTGTCACGTCACTGGACTCCCATAATGCAAGAAAGATTTTGTGTTTTGACTCGAGAACATTGTCTTGTAAATGGGCCTTCATTTGGGAATTTGAAGCAGCTACTGTTTAAATTTACGGCATGCACGATATGTCTGAAATATAAAGCAACTCTTATAGAAAAAAGGAATAAATCTGGCAAAAGTAAAAACCCAAAAAACAAATCAGATGTGCTTCATGCCCGAGTCTTCTGTGTTGTGGATAGAATCAGAGGTCAAGAGGTCACTCTCACCTTGACCTCTCTGTGGTTAACATCCTCCGTGTCTCGCTGACTCGCCCTCCGTCGCCGCTCCTCTCCTCGTTGGTCACATTTCTCAGGTAACGCTTCGCCACTCCTTTACAGTCAGTCCTCTCCTCCTGGCCCACGGCGTTCTTGGTCGGCTCGTTCTGACTCCTGCTTTCCGCCGGTTCCCGCCCCAGTCTCTGCACCACCCTGCCCCTCTGGCTTCCATTGCCGCTGTCCGAGCTGAGGGGCTCTTCATTGGGCCCGTCGGGCTCCGGGCGGGGGCGCTGGCGCTCGCTCTTGTCCTGAGGCTGGGCGGCGGCCGCCAGCCTCTGCCTGCTCTCGTTCAGCTCTCCTCTCACGGTGGCCAGCTGCACGTCGGCGTCCTTCTGCCTCTGCTGCGCGGCGGCCAGCTCCCGCTCCGTGTCCCTGTGCGCCGTCCGGAGAGCCGTCAGCTCCTCCTCGGCCTCCGCTCTGAGGCGGTCCGCCACCGCCACCGCCACCTGGAGGTCAGCCTGGAACTGCAGCCATTCGCCACGCTCAGTCTGGAAGAGGAAAAAACACAGGGATTTAAAACTTCAATTTTACGGGATGTAGATCACCTAAAGCTATGCATTCGGGGTCCAAGAGCGTAAACTTATGTTACTGTCAGTATTCAACCTGCTCATAATAGCGTTTCCATCAGTTGACTGCTGGTGCCACGCATCTCTGAGGATTGTTAACTGTTTGATTTTTTTTACATTTGCAGCAGAAAGCAAATGCATTGATTAAAAAGCTTTCATTCAAATGTGTTGCTCACAACATCAGTTTTAAGATATCCAACCAGCTCAGCGTCTTGCTCAAGGACACCGACATATGGACGGGGTGGGATCGGGACTCAAATCCACAACCTTGCAATATGAAGATGACTCGCTCTGCCAACTGATCCACAGCCACCCGATAAAATGGGCGCATTATATTTAAACCTTGCATGTGCCTGCTACAGGATGATGAACTCTCTCTCGACATTAATAGAATCAGATGAAGAGTCAAACAGAATCAAAACCTAATCAGAAGAGAAGCTGAACTGAACTGATCAGAGAGACCAGCAAGGCTGACAAGCCGTCTATAATGAGGAAAAACAGAACCAAGAGCCAAAGGTTCTCTTTTTTTTAATTTTTAACTTTTGAAAAACAACCATAACTCAAGCTTATACAAAGAACCAGAAACTTGTCCAAACAGTGTTTTTGGGACCGTGACCAACACTACATTGTGAAACCGCTTTCTGTGTCAACACTGACGTGACAGCCATCGATTAAACTGTTTCTGTTTCCTGTCCTCTACTTGAAATTCATGACGTAAGGAGCCTCCTGACCCGCCGCTGCACCGTGTGATTCACCGGCTGTACCGTGGACAATAGAAAGGAACGGCAGTAGGTGGTGAGCGTAATAAAACACTCTCTAAAGTGACTACTCCCTCCACTCAGACATTTAGGCTCTGTTTACAACAATAGTGAACATGTTCATATTGACCACTGCTATGGTGTGCATGCGCATAGCAGCGTTTCAGAAAGTTGATTTTCACGTAAACAGAGTCGATATTTTCAAAAAGTTCAGCCGTTTCAAAAAGGTGGTGTTTCCAGTGGCTCCGAGCAGAATCGGACACCCAAAAACACAGTGGAAGTTGACCGTTTCACCCCAGAAAGCTGTTGTGTAAACAGGACTTCACAGAAACACAGCAAGAAAAAGATGGATGTGTTTTAAAGCACCCCACCCACCCTGGACATTCAACTGTTCCTCCAACTGCTTCCTAGAAGGAGATAAAGACTGTTTAATCTCAACAAACAGAGCAACATCTGCCCTGGAAATGTTTGACACGGAGAAAAGTTTTCGGTTTTCTGGTCTCACACATACAAAAAGCACCGGCTCATATCAACAAGACGGCACTTTAAAGGAATACTCTGAAGATTTTGGACCCACGTCCTTTCCCTATCATTGACAAAGTGAAATAAGCTCATAAATACCTTTTTTTGTGTCTGTGCGTCCAGTGGCTGAATCCCAGCCGTTAGCATCGTAGTTAGCTTAGCTCAATTGCTGGAGGTGAAGAGGAGACAGAGCCTGACTGACGAAAGTGGAAAAAATACTCCTTCCAGTGGTCCAGGGGACGGCGTATTAGCACGTTAAGTAAATCCGAATGGTTACAAAACATTTTAAAAGACGTATTATCTTTTCAATCCGTTAAAATAACGTTTTTTGATACACACAGATCTGCACAACCACAGTGCGCCGCGGAAGGATATACAGGCACACAGCGGCTGAGTCTATGGCTTCTACTGCTGTGCTCCGGTATATCCTTCTGCGGAGCACTGCGCATGCGCAGGTCTGTGTGTATCAAAACGTTATTTTAACGGATTGAAAAGAAAACACGTCTTTTAAAATGTTTTATAACCATTCGGATTTACTTCACGTGCTAATACGCCGTCCCCTGGACCACTGGAAGGAGTATTTTGTCCACTTTCGTCAGTCCGGCTCTGACTCCTCTTCACCTCCAACAATTCAGCTAAGCTAACTACGATGCTAACAGCTGGGATCCAGCCACTGGACGCACAGACACAAAAAAAGGTATTTATGAGCTTGTCTCACTTTGTCAATGATAGGGAAAGGGCATGGGTCCAAAATCTTCGGAGTATTCCTTTAAACCCTTGACGCCAAGCGATAAACACTAGACAAGTTAAAAAATAGTTGAAAATAAAATTAAAAGAGAAGATAGTCAGGAGGGTCGGGGACAGAAGAGCAGCAGGACAATAAAAGAGTGGTTGAAATGACAAACATATACAACACTGTGTGACTGTGGAAAAATGCAAAGCAGTAAAGTGAGAGGAGGATGAAGATGAAGGGGGGGATGAGGAGGATGGTAATTAGATGAAGAATGGATGGAGATGTGGAGGAGGAGGAGGAGGAGGAGGAGGCGGAGGCGGCAGCATCGGAGCCAAGTCGCTCCCTCATCTGACCAGTGACTTCAGACCACAGCTGGACCAGATTACACTGGAAGCACACCCACCCACACACAGCCATACAGATCATATTCCCCTCTCCCTCAACACACACACACACACACCCCTCCCTGCTCTTCTACCTCAACACCAAATCACACTGTTCAGTTTTCTCACGTGCGTCCACAGGCACACTCTCTTTGTACGAGCCTTTCATGAAGGCTTTGTTATCTGAACGTGGACACTCCAACTGGAGCGCGTCTGTTTAAGGAAACAGGAAGGGGCGCTTCGTAGTTCACGCCGAGATAAGGGTGTGTGTTGTCAGTCTTCACACACACACACACACACACAGACTCACATTCCCTCAAGACCTGACCCAGTGCCCCACTGCAAGACCAGATGTGGCGTTCAGTCTCCACAACCCCTGTGCAAACAGTTGTCCATTCGTTTGATGCGCCAGTCAAGTATTGAAGATCTTGTGAGTGTGTGTGTTTGTGTGTGTGTGTGTCGAAATCATCTGTCCCTGCTTCACCACCACACCCAGTTTTTTTTTCCAGCACATACTTAGGGAATCATGTCAATTTTGTAATGGTTCCTTTCTTTAACTTTCCTTCTAGATTGCATCTTAGAAAGACTGTCGACCGGCTCGCCGATGTCTGATTAGCTAAAACATTACAGCGCTGGCAGACACGCTCACAAGCAAACAAAAGCAGGAACCTTCAAAGTGTTCAAGATTGTAGAAAGTGTCTTTTGAGGTTGGGAACCAGTGTACTGAAAGATACTTTATACATATAGTGCAGAGTGAAAGCAGTTCCTGGCAAATGACACACGGGGGAACAGCTTAGAGAAGCCAAACGGTCTGCAGTGACCAAGGTTTCCAAGTAACACATTCCCCGTGCACTACAAATTCAACACACCCACTCATCCACCACCCCTCCTCCAATCCTCCCAAATGCATTAAATCTATATTCTACATGTGACCGTCCACGGATTCCTCCACTTGCAGGCCCTGGTTTGTTGGATCAACCTAGCGTAGGCCAAAAGGAGCCGGAAGAGCCGGAAGATCCTTCCCGGAAATCTCCGGCGGCTCTCACCTGGAACTGATTCCACGTCGGGGCTTCAACAACCAAATCTCCCGAGGAGAGAACACAAATCTAACCAGCCACCCACATACAGCCACTATCCAGGCATGAATGCAACGTTTTCCTTTCTCCTGGTTAACTGAGAACTGGTGGTGCGCATAAGTACAAACAGATGGTACACTGGAGAACACGCGCGGTGTTCCAGTGCACATTGGGCATTCATGTGTCTTCTTTAACTTCAGTCCATTGGAAACGAGCACGCCTGAAGGACGGGGAAAGTCGAGAGAGCAGTAATGAAGACAGACGAGGAGAGCGAACAGGAAAGGCTCTGCTGTCAGGAAGTGACTGGAAGAATTATGGCTGCTTAGACTGAATAGATAAAGGTCGATCAACAGGTGGGGACACAACCTTGAGTGAAAGGAGAAGTGGGAGCACAAGGAAGGACCCGGAAAGAGAGGATAAGTTAGAGCACTCCTCCCCAAAACAGCAGATTAGCTCTAAGAAAGAGCAGATGCTCACTCGGATCACTGCTTTTCCAAACCGCCACAGTGAATCCGAACGCTGCTGGACTCATCCAGTCACACAGAAAACAAGACAAATTCAAATAAAGAAAACGATAGACGCAAAAGCCTCTGATTTCCTGCGTGTCCCGAACCCCAGGTTGGGAACCACTGAGTTGGAGGACCACTGCAGCATAAGGTTTTTTTTGTGTAACTGTTTGAGTCCTTGTGCTCCAGGAGGAGTGGTCAGCTCACTGATGAAGAAAGAGAAAGCAGAGAGGCACAGCGAGGGAGAAAAGACAGGAGGAGGGGGCGGAGGCCATTCCTCCAAGCCAAGACTTTCAATTCTTCTCTACATGCTTGTGAGTCTTCAGTCTCACGTGCCGCTCGCACAAAAAAAAAAAAAAAAAAACTCCATGGCCAGTCAGTCAGGGCCAGCCTCGGCCCCCGCTACCTCACCGCACGGACAAAACAAAACAAGTTTTGTCTCCCGAACGGCCGAATGTGAACCCCCCCCCCCTCCTCCGCACTGCGCTCCCCTTCCCCGGCTCTCCACAAGAAAAAGATCCCGGGACTGCGAGGGCAGAACGAGCGGGTTCATGAAGCAGCTTACATCTCCCCGCAGAGGGCCCGTGTAAACACAGCGTTGGATCGCCACCATTTCCAGAACGCCGTCTGCTTCTCAATGCTGCGCCGGCCTCTCTGAGGCTTGAGTTTCCAGGTCCCCAGTAAGGTTGTGGGAAAGTACGAGGAAAGAAAGGAAACCAGGGTGCTGGAACTGAAACGTGGAGCTGAATTCACAATGTTCAGGAGTGTTTGATTTTTGCGAACAATTATGATTAGTCTCGGATAAATGACAGAAGAGTGAAGAAGATCCCGTAAGATGGGGAAGGAAGAGGTGCAGCTACATCATATTCCAGCCGCTGTAATCGGCAGCAGATCTGGAGGAAACTGGGAGCTTCCAGATACAATCCTCATAAGGGAGGGTCAGGAATTGGAACGAACGCCTGACAGGAAATTACCGCAAAATATCAGCATCCCCAAAAGAGCAGAGAGAGCTGCAGCAAGCTGACTGGGGGATTCTTCCAGAGTTGTATTTCATTCTTATCTTGCCGAGGTTTGTTCCAGTTCAGGTTCGAAAAAGGAGAAAAAGATCTCTTGAGGAAAAGCGTCTTTTGCCTCACGTGCAAAAAGAAAATTGACTCCGCAGTTTAAAGCGCGACTCTTTTTTTCTCTATAGTAATGACATTTGTCTGTTGAGACACACAATTTTCCTTTAAGATGACACCATTTGATGCTGCTGGACAGATGATGCTCTGAATATTATTCCTCTTTCAGGCCTCTCGGGAGAGGCAGAGGACAGGAAAACCTTCATTAGCATAGCTTCAGCTCCCAGGGGGCCGAGCAGGGGGGGCATACCAGGGCCTATTGTGATCCGGAGGGGGAGTTATGGTGTAATCTCCTAGGCTGAAAGGTCAGAAGTACGACATTGACCTCTACATGACTTCCTGTTTACAGACAAATCTTCTTAACACTTCCAGTTTTAGCAAGAAAAAGAGAAAAAAAGGCGTGTGCTGTGTAAGGAATGCAGAAAAGACCTTCAAATGGAAATTTAGAAGAAATCTGAGTAGTTTTTCTCAGTCATGAGGGTCTCAAATTGAGAAAAGAATCTTCAAGCACATCTCACCTCCAAAGTACTCTTCAGACTTTTCACTTCAGTCAGTAGATGCTTCAGTATCTCTGAGGGGAGGAAACAGAAATGTCAGCAGATATGGCATGCATATCAAACACAAAAAATGTCAAGGAAACAGACTTGCCCTTCTTAAAAAGAGGGAAATGTGAGGCCCCCGATGAAATGGAAAGTTTCAAAACTCTACAAACAGTTGTACAGTTGGGGTAACTGGCTGGGATGGTTAAAAAAACTGAAATTGTTTTTATTACTGCGACTGACGTCTCAGTGGTTTGAATTATTCTTGCAGCACATCAGACAAAAACATCAAATAAATTTAGAAAATCCAAATATACTGGGACTGCTAGCTGTTGGGATTGTAAAGAAGAATCAGGTTAAAAAAAGGGCAGTCTCATGTAGACAATCCCGTAAGATGTAGGACTTCCTATAACTTGTCAAAGCCGGTTGGGATCAATCTCAAATTCATGCACTCATTCGACAGCAAACTCAACCGCTTTAAGAATTCACTCATTCCAACATCCATCAAATTCCGAGGCAATGCTGCTTGAGGCCGAAGACTGTGCAATACTTTTATAGTGTTTTTACTATTATGGTCATGCGGTGTATATATGGGTTATGTGCAACGTCATGGAATGTGTGTTACCGTTATGTAACTGTTGTGGAAATGTTTTCTCGGTCACTGTGGTTGTAAAGCCATTTATGGCACAGTGGGACAATAAAGCATGTTGTGTTGTATTGACTTGCCTGTTGTGTTGATGCTGCCGTCCTGACAGGCGGCGATGCCCAGTGTCGTCCTGCACTCCTCCAGCAGCTTCTCCAGCTCCTCGCCGTGGCCGTCTTTAGATTCCTGCCCCGGCGGCAGAGACTGACACAGCCCGCTGTCCCGCTCCCTCCAGTTATGCTTGAGCGCGCCGGCCGGCGGCGGCGGCGAGGCGCTGCACTGAGACGAGGGACTCTTCAGCGGGCTGACAGCATCGCTCGTCTCCTGGGGGGTCGGGGTCCTCGGGGTGGAGGTGGGAGGCCCTCCGTTCGTCCCTGAGGACGCCTGTCCTCTGCCCGTCGCTGCGTTGCCGGGTTTGCCGTGCACCGGACTCACTCCCGGGCCGACCGCGGGGGTGTTTGAGGCGACGGGCGGCGGAGGCCTCCAGTCGGGAGGGGGGGTGGTGGGGGTGGGGGTGGTCGGCGTGCCGCGGTGCGATTTCCTCCCGGTGGATGTGACTCCCGGCGCCGGAGGCGGGGGTGAAACAGGAGCTCCGGGGGAAGAGTGGAAGTGGGGAACGCCGGGCAGAAACCCATCCTCAATACTCTGGGGGCTCGTGGGAGGGGTGTGGAAGCTTTCTGCATGGACCCCTGAATGAGGAAGAGCACAGAAAAGCTTTAATGAACCAACATGACTGCTTTCAAACGGTTCCCTCTCCGCACTGACAGAACAGAACAGATGTAACGGAGACAGAAACGCGCTCAGCGGTCACCCGTCTGGCATGTTGACACTGACAGCACCGCTGAGCGATGCGGCCAGAACAACGCCGCCCTCACTGACCAGCCAAACATCCCGGCCATGCCCCCGAAGACCGGCGCTTTAATAGAGACATTCCTCCTGGCCTGCTCATCCTCAGCGACACCCATTCAACACACACACACACACACACTTCCCACACAGAGACATATGTGCAGCAGTCGACGTTCAGACTTGACACAAAAGAACGAGTGAATTCCACTTCTGGGCTCCGCTCCGAGCAGCATGCCACCCATGACGGCCACGACTCCGGAGCTACGGGAACCAGCCGTCTTTTCACTGCTCCTTTGCCTTGTTTGGACAAAAGTCTGCCTTTTTTGGACGAAGTGGTGTAAAAAAGGGGGTTGTTGAACATTTTGTAAAGTTATGTACCACCTGCTGCGAGGCCAGATCGCCCAGAGAGAACGACAGGATGGTTTAATAACGCTCTCATAGCAGCCCGGCTTCTTATTTCTTCATTCCAAACTTTAATGCGCTCCTTCAACCATGTGCATGGGTGGCAGCTTGACTGAATGAGAGAGGGAGAGTGTGTGTGTGTGTGTCAGACAGCATTAGGCTGCGTATGATTAATCCGTTGCCCTTGTGCTGAGCCGGGGAATTCTGCCGATTCATCACAGCTGGCCCGGCGGGGCCAGAACGAATCACACGGGGACGCGAGGAGAATGACCACTCACAGAACAACACACAGGAGGGCTGCCAAGATCCCTGCCGCCACACACACACACGCACACTCACACACTTCTCCCTTTACTGTGTCCCAATTTCCTGATTACTCCTCATCCAGTCTTTTGTTTTGTTTTTTTCCTTCACTTTGCTCACTTTTCCTTTTTTTTTTCCCCCTCACTACATGAATCAAATCTTTGGGGTGGGCTGCCATCATCTTCCAACAAAACTCAACACATGGAGCCAGCCGTCTGTCTGCACACAACGCCAGACATTTCACAAGAGAACACAGAGATGGAAAGGAGGGGAAAACATTTGATGTGGGGGTGATGAACTTGTTAAAATAACAACCCGTGCCTGTCTCTGACCTACCTGTGGGTCCATGGCCGTCCTTGCTGGAGAAGTTGCCCATGCTGCAGTCACAGGGTAAAGGCCAGGGAGGGGGGCCTGCAGGTGCCTCCTGTCAGCGAAGGCCAAAAACACTCTGTAGGTGAAACACACACACACACACAATCTCAGAATCAATCCAGTGATTTCAACTAAAAGCGACGGCAGACCGTCTAAAGGATGTCATGCTGCTCATTTGAATGGTAGGGAAATCAATGCCCTTGCCCAGCGAGGCAGAAAGCAGCAGCAGGACAAACTGCTGGAACCATGAGGCAAACAAAACTGTTGACAGGTTCAAGTCCACCGTGCGCGTAAAATAAGAAAAAAACACATAGATCAATCCATGCCATCAGCATGCAGGGAAAGTAATCCAGGTCAAACTGGAGGTGGATTGTTTGCCCAGTGTCAGATCATTAATCTGACAGTTAAAAACCGCGCCTTGTGACGCGCAATAAAACTTTCAAACTCCTGTAAAGTTCAAAAAAGTGCGTAAAAGAAACTGTCGTCCACTAACCTGACGTCCCCCCCGACCCCCGCACACTTATCCTCCTCAATCAAAACGCGGTAACAAGTTCACACAAACCGTATAAAGTCGATGAATAAGCCCCCAATCTTGAGATCCAGTGGACTCTCTCCCCTCTTTCCTCAGCGCGCACAGACGCTCCCGCAGCTCCCGCATCGAGCGCCGCTCAGTCCGCACGACGCCCCGCTCTCCATGAGGGGGGAACTCTGGCTCCAATTTGCACAACAATGGCAAACAGAGCAACTCTGACCGCGGCTGACCGACATCCGCCGGATGTGTCCGCTGGAGGGCACCACCGTTACCGCCTCACGGCCAACCTGCTGCTCCGGTACGAGGCGCGTCGGGCTGACCCACTGCTCCACTGTGCCGCACCGCCTCCGGGTGGCCCTGCTGTCCTTTAACCCTTCAATTAAACACGTCTTCCTGATTTTAAATCACAAGTATGTCCACTTTTGAAAACTTTTCCTTATTTTTGAAATATCCGGAAAAAATGGCAAATAATTCACAATTTATCTTCATCAAAAACAAAACAAAACAAAAAAAATTAAAAATGGCAAAAATTTTAACAGAGCACTCGTTGAACTGTATGATTTTAGTTACATTTTTTAAATTAGTATTTTTGTTTAAAATATAAAACATAAAAAAAATGAACTACATCTTGAAATACTGACAAAAGCAATCAATAAAATTTCCAAGTATTATAATAAGTGCAGTGTCTTGTCACTCTCCAAGTGGTGTGTTTTGGTTGATGGTGGAAAGTTTTTCAAAAATTAAAATATATTATTGTTCACAGGTGTTGGGATCCTGAGGCAAAACCATAACTTGTGTGACTATTAAATTTGAAAAATCTGAGTCTTTCTTTGTCATCTGAAACTTTCAAACCTGTTTGACACCTGTTTGCTTTGCTCTGAAGTTTGTTTTGTAATTCATGTAATTTCAGCTAAACTTCCAATAAGACTTTGAAAATGTGTCTTTCAAGAGAGTAATTGATAGATTTTAGTTAAAAGAAAATAAGGCAAGAATAAAGGTAGTAGGTGTGTTTTTCTCTCTTTGAAAACCAATACGTTAAAGCTGCTGTGACTGAAATACTGTGGTTTGTTTTGAAGTGTAATTGCACCCAAGATGCATCCAGCATCCAGTTTCACAGCCATGAATCACAATTTGTGAGAATTTATTTAATTATTTGGAGTTTTAATTAACCTTCATTGTTTGTACCTCAACATAACAGTAATTTAGTGCCGGAGTTAATCCATATGCATGCCTGCTTTCAGAGCTTTTCAAATAAATCCAGTAAAGCTCCTCTCACTTCATCTGCTGCTGCAGTGGCAATCAGTCGACTGCAGACCGACGTCTGAAGCAAAGTTTTCTGGAAGCATAGTTTTTCACTTCCTCTCACAAATAACAGTGGTTCCACTGCTCTTCTTTGCATTGGTTATTTTACCTCCTGCACACAGCAGTGTGTGTCTCTTCTGCTGGAAACAGGCAGCGTTCATGTGCTGCTGTGTCTTCAGCTGGAACTGACGTGTTTCTCTTGGTCTCTCTGTGTTCCAGAGGAAACCGCTGCCGTCGTTTCACTCTTCCAATACTGGATCACAGACATTGTTCCCATGCTGAGAGACGAGAACACCAAGCTTTCTACAACACACCCATGAGACTGTCTGCCACACAAACACAGGAGGATTCTCTCAAATTCTTGAAATGTTCTTCTGTTGTACGACTTTTCAACATTTTGGAGGTGAATATGTCGAATATTTTGTATTATTAAAGATGCTCTGTTTCCCTCCATGTCTCTTCTGTTTCTACACATTTTCTGCTGAGAAGAAAACAGTCTGAAGATGTCGACCACTTTCTCTTTTGACACAGCGTTCAAATGAATTGAAGATATAATTGGGATTCACATCAGTTTCATTCTCCTCATCTGGCACATTATTCACCAATAAACCAAATGGCAGCTCTACCAAGAGCTCCAGTATTGTTTGAGGATGTTATGACATTTAGATGCAGCCAATTAACCCGATCTCTATTCTGTCACATGCAATGTGTTTCCCACAAATCCATTCCTGGCTGCTTTGCTGTTCAATGAGCCTTTTTTTTTTTTATTTGCTCTTTAAACACTGAACTGATCATCTGCAGGGATCAAACTGTACCGGTTACTTTGTTTCTTTACTCAGCACTTTCTTGAGAAGAAAATATCACAAAAACTCCCACACCGCATCTTTTACCTGCAATTTAGAACAGAGAACTAACGTGTGATTTTACACTTTAATGCTTTTAAAGCAGACATGAATACATGAAATATATAACTGCTGCATCTCTTGACCACCTTCAGATCTGAGTTGTTAATTAATCCATCTCACAGTTGGATGAAGGAGAAGACGTGTAGGCAGGGGACGTCATCTGGAGCAATGACAGTCATATTCTCAGAGGTGTTACTTCCTCCAGCAGGACAGCAGACTGCAGGCATCGCTAATTTCCACTACACTTCACCCCCTTGACCTTAAAACGATCGCAAAGTTCACTTCAAATGTCATCAATTACCATATCCATTAATGTTTAAAATGTAACATCAATGAGAGGCAGAACTTAGAATATCTTGTGAAAATAGAAAACCTTGAGAAACATCCTTTAAACAAAAGATAGAGCATTTTCATAAAAACAATGCAATGACAACAGGAAATAGTTCTAAAAGTATTTACATATGAAAACAGTCCTACAGGATGCAGTGCAGGAACAGTGAGATTCAGTCCCAGACACACAACATTATGATTCATACAGGAGAAACCAGAACTCTTCACATCAGGACGAAGACGTTTATCTTGCTGTGTATAATGCCTTAATGTCCTTTGTTGGAGGAGGAAGCTTAACTTCACCGGAAACTGTTCAGGGCCTGAAGTGACGCATTGTACCTCACCAGTCACTCAGCATTGGGACAATGCGCTGTACTTTGCCAGTCGCCCTCCATTGTTTGTCCCAGCACCGGGCTTTTTGCTGAGACCGCTGTCTCTTCATGTTGTGGAGGAAGAGGCATCTTTCTGCAGTGGATGGTGCCGTGGATCCATGATGTTGCCTCAGCCCTCCCCTGGAGTCACAAGTTAAATCACATAGGTGAAAGTGTCCAGGTGTTGATCGTAGTTACTCACAGGACAGAGAATCCATTGCTCTCTGATGGGGGCGATGGTGTACAATGCTTGAGTGTGCAATATATGAGGATATATGGGATAAAATTGTGCTGTTGCCTTCCAAAATACTGATTTAAAGAGCTACAGTAATATATAATATTTATATTTCACTATAAATTTATCATAAGTGTCAACAGACAGTTCCCCAGATTCCCCAAATGTAAAACCACACCAGACTGCAGAGCTCGTGGGAATGTACCATAGTATAATTCAAACATTTTGGAAGGCAGTATGTTACAGAGTCTGTGCAGAACAGAGTCTGCACTAGTGTCTGCAGATGGTTTTTGTTGTCTTCAAATGTTCCTGACTTCTTTATACAATGTGAAGAAGTTGTACAGTCACTTTTAATGTTGACAACTGTTTAGAAGGGATTGGAGATAAACCGTCTTCTCTCTGCATATGGACAGGGAGGATATCTGAGGTGATAACGTTGATAAGACTGGGATAGTAAGGACTGAATGTTTCTGGAAGAAACCTTTGGAGGCACCTGGAATGAAATGTACGTAATTGAGATTAGCATAGAGAGCAGTTCTGGGATTGATTTTGGGGGCTGAGTTGATAAATCCAGTTCCTGAGAGACTTTCATTTGTTCGATTCATTTAATGTTTACACTGTACTGTTGAACCTTTACCTATTAGGGGCTGTTCATGAATTGTCGTAAGAAATCAATAAAAAAATGGTCAAACAAGTTCATGTGGTCAAGCATTTGGTATCTGTCTGTACGGAACCGCCGACTTTCCTCCACAGAGCTCCTGATTGGCTGGCTACTGGTTTCTGCCTTTCTATATAGGAAGAAATATTCAACACGTGGTGTTGAATATTACCTAGGTCCAGGTACTACAAAGGTAGTTTTTAACTGTTTTGCTTTCTGGTTAAACTTATTTGAGCTTTCTTTACATCATAATTGATCATGCACAGCAGGTTTAGTGAAAATTAACTTTTAATGGAGAATAATGAGGAGTATAAACATATATTACTGTAAAAAGCTCTGCATTTGGAAAATAATCAGTGTCCAGCCCAGCATATTGCATGATCAAATGATTTGTTGTTAACCGTCAAATGGTTTTGCTAACTTATATTTTCTAGATGCCTCGCTTGAAGTCCTAAGCCCGTTTCCAAGCTCTCAAGTCCGCTTGGAAGGAGATGCTTCGTCGTCCAGCTCCAGCAACCTGGCCTTGCTAGTGCTCCATGTGTGCCAATTTTAACATTAAATATTTTATATTTTAACGGGTTTTCATCATTCACATCATTAGACGAATACATTATTCCATAAAAAGATTTGTAAAGGGCAGATGTTCAATATTTGTGTGTTGTGATTTTATTCTAGGAGGTGGTTCTGGTGGACAAAATGCTGCACAAAGGTTTCACTTCATTGTAGAAGCACGAGCTGGCCACTCCAGCTGAGTCACAAGATACGAAGGTAAGATTGGTGTTTGATGAGAAAAAAGTATCCTGTTTTGTATAGGCTGTATATATTTTTTATTCCATACTATAATCTTTAATGCAAAGTATGTTATTTTTGGACAACTCCCACCTCAGAAGTCTCGCTGATGGATTCCTCCAGATGCCGGCAGAATGATTGTTATTCGCAGTGATGTCTTTACCAGCGGCTGCTGCTGCTGACCTGAAGGCGGAGGTCACGGACGCTGTTTTTCCCTGGAAGCCCGACGCTGTCTGCAGACTGAATGCCAGCAAGGCCATCGGAAGAGTTTGCAAAACTTCTTTCGAGTGTCCTCAGCCTCCATGACAAGGTAAGAATTTTCACCTTCTTTTGAAGTGAATATCTTTGCATTATCAAAAGTTATGTGAAATATGTTTTATTGTGGGAATTATTAAAGTTGTTTTTTACAGGTGTTGATGCTGGACGTTTCACCAAGTGTCCTAATAGTGATGACTTCAGGTCATTCCGTTATCCGCAGAACTCAATATACTGTTGCTGTAGCGTTAGCCACCATTAGCTAACCATCTCATTCATCTGCTGTGATCTGCAGCTTCATACTGCTGCCTGGCTTCCCAAACTCAACTGTACTTTCCGATAGTTTAGTCTCGTCATCTTGTGAAATACCAAAAACTGATCAGCTCCTCCGAGTGCTCCATAGCTGTGCGTGGAACGATAGCATTGAGCAGGAAATATACGCGCTGACCCTGAGTTGGACCAGGCCGAAGTCTGACCAGTGGAAAAAGGGCCATAATAGCACCGAGAGACACCTTTAGCACTGATCTGTACACTTTGCCAAAGATGTTGACTGAATATATGTGTTGCTTATATTAAATGTGGCTTTTCCATTGAAAAGGACATTGAGGGCGATGCATGCTTTGTTCTGTTTCATAGTATATTTGTGTTTTGTTTCTCTTTTAAGGTATTAAGTACTTCTCCACTGTTGAATACTTTCCCATGAACAATTGAGAGCTGTGGGGCAACAGTGGTCTGAGTATAGCATGGTATTGTGAATGTGAAAGAAGTACAAAGACCATTTTTGTTCACACAAAGACAAGACAAAAAATCAAAAGTTTTCATATTTGTGCCTCTTTACAGGGACGACTGTCTGACAGTGTGGTGATAACTATTTTGGTGCAGTTGCTGTGGATTGCTTCTTAGATTTAGATTTAGATTTGTGTCAGTTTGTGTGTTTTTGTTTTGTCCTGAATCGTGCATGTTTCTTACAAAGCACTGTGTTGTACTGAGTTTGAGAGTGAAATTCTGTCTGAATAATTTTTTGGAGGTACTTCATCCACGGCTTCACTTGGAGGAGTGTTCCATCCCGGTATCTCCTGGCAGGTTTGACGTCTTGCTGGAGGTGGTGGATGTTCCTGCATCGCTCTCTGCTTGTTCTCCATCCAGCACAACTCTCCCAGAAACTCTCCCACACCAACCAGACCTCTGTGTTTTCTGGTTTGTCCTTTTTTTGTCTTTCTAAGTATATGAAAAAGAAAAAAGGATTGCAGACGAAGATGAGACGTTAAAATGATCCAATCCATAGGGAGAGATGAAGGGAAATGGCAAGAATAAGACATCAGAAAACAAAACAAAACAGTGAACAATAAAGTGTGAAATAACTCAAAAGAGACCAAAGGTTTGCAGCACCGTCGTCTAAGCAAAAGGTGGTGACTTTGAGGAACGCAAAATATAAAAGATTTTGAGTTATTTCAATCTTTTTTCTACATAATTCAGTAAGTCTGCATTCATAATTTCAATGGCTTCAGGAGAATATAAAATGTACGTAAATACTCAAGAAAGTTAAGAAAAATCAATACACTTATCAATAGTAAGGAAAAGAAAAAAATTCAAATGCATACATTAAATTCAAAGGCAAATAATTACTTATTTTCATTTATTCGCTGCCATTATTTCATTGATCTTCTTACAGGAAGCGCTGAGTCACAGTTTGGTGAAGAAGATTAATATCTTCAGATCAACTGAAAAGGTGAAAAGTCATCAGAAACATAAACCAAGCGGAGAAACTGATCCTCAGGGACAATCCAAAGCAGCCCTCAGCCTCAGGACAATATCGGTCTTCAAACTCCACTTAGCCTGCGAGTTAATGAAAAGCTCCGTTTGTCAACAGTGTTCCAGGTTGCTGTTGTGCATCCAGGACTGGATATCATTCTCATGAGGCCTGAGGCGGCGGGGAAATTTATTCTGTGGAGATCATTAAATTCTCTGAGAGTCGATATTTACAGTATTCCCCAATGCTTCAAACATATTTTATTCACAAGAGGGCTGGAAATGCAAGAGATACATTAACTGATGGAATTTAATGAAAAGCAGGTAAGAGGAATAATACCAGGAACCTGTAAAGGTTATATTTCAAGAAGCTGTGCGTTTTACCATGTTATGGATACAAAGCTGTTATATGCATGTTCATGGTTTCAAAGTTGTGTGAGAAACAATCGAACAGAGTTTCAGCTTTCTGAGACAATCAGTTTGCACTTGAAGTAACATTCATTCTCAAGTAACAAAATTCCAGAGTTTGCTTTAAAAAAATCTTCACAAACATGTGGGGAAGACAAAAAGTTGGATCTCTCAGAGTCTGAATAACTTGAAGTACTTTTCTTTAGTTAAATCACCACAACAATTATTTTAGTACAAACAACTAAGATTGTGCATATTTTCAGCCTTCATCATCAGGATCTGAGAGTGACATTATCAATCATGACTATTGTGTAAAGACGCTCGCTGAAAGTTAAGATTTGATTACGGTTTCTATTCTACTGCTTCAACTTTTCTTGATCTGCTATTTAAGAAACAAACTGATTGATGGACAAAAGATTCAATTAAACAACCGAGATAAACTGTCAGACAGCCCTGACAAAGAAAAGCTGATATTTATTTTGGTTAATATAGTCTCTTATCTGTCATGATGCTGCCAGCGATCAATAGTAACAGTTGAGACAAAAGCTTTCTTTTCTTCAATTTGATGTTGTTTTTCAACCAAGACAAACAATAATTTCAGACAAGACAGGCAACTTGCTCAGCATTCTCTTTAAAATTAACCTCAGATAGAAAACAACATTACTGATGATGTCAAAAAAAGATGTAATATGTCTGGGGAGATTGCTCTGTGTCTTATGAGACTGGACCGTAACGATGCAGAATAGCCTTTATAATAGAGCTTCATTGTCTGGGTAGCAAATTGGGAAGAAAATTCACTGGTGTTATTTAATTTCTCATGTTTTTTAAAAGTTGTGATTATCAGATAAACACATTATGAACCTCAGGCTGGATAAATGCCTTTAAAATGAGTTAAGGTCTGATGCAGCAGGTTCAGTTTGTCCACAGGATGGAACAAATCAGTTTAATTTAGTCTTTCAAAACCTCTTGTCCCCCCAGTGTCACCGGATCAAACACCGGTTCAAATGTACAACATACAGACTCAATATGTATGTGTAACAATAATCAGTTATTAGTGTATGACTGCCAAGAGCAGCACAGGAGCACATCATGAAGACAAAGAAGCTGCATAACTGCTGAGACATAGAAGACTGTTTTTAGTTTTAATGAATGTATTTTGTTGTCTGTAACACTGAGCTGCTAAAAGTCTGTCTTTTATAATTTTATACTTCATTCAGAATTTTATCTGCAAAGTTCAAATGGGGCAAATTTTTTGACAGCCTTACTGAGCTCTTCCTGTTTTTCAGTGTTGTTGACAGCAAGGGTTCGTATTGATCGAAATACACAGAAAAGCATGTTTTAATTGATCTATTTTAATATATAGTGAAAAGCTGTGCAATTCTGACCTCTAATGGCAGAAATGTATACCTTGGAATCAAAACTATTTCAGTGACTCCAGCAATGAAATTTGGTGGATTAACTTGAAATTATAAGTTCATAAACAGACATAAAAGTAAAAAAAAAGAAAAGAAAAAAAGAAATATGATTAAACAATCTGCAAAGATATTACACGGTGATGAACGGCTCCACAACACACAAAATGATACTGGCTATTTTATTTCAGGTGATGTGCAAGTTATTTTGGAGAGACTTTAAATGCACATTTTAGAAATGAGAAATTATTATAAGCAGATAAAACATTCATAGTTGATTCAATCTATAAAATGTTTTTGTTGTAATTTTTATAGATGAATGAAAGAGCGCACAACCAATGGATGCAATGTAAAAAAATTAATTAAATTTTGAATTAACTGAAATGTGAGCTGAATTTGAGCAATATGGAAAAAGGAAGCATGCAGTAATGACCTTCGTCATTCCAAAGAGATTCTCTTTTCTCAGGACTGAACATGTTTATGTTAAATTTGCATGAAACTCGACTGAAACATTTATTTATCAACACACACACACACACACACACACACACACACACACGCACAAGAAGAAAACCAATGTGATTGTATAAAGGTTAGGACAGAAACAGTCTGGCCGAGTGTTTGCCAAAAGCTTTTTATTCCATAACTGTCTTCCAAACATCTTTTCATTAAATATGTAGTATTTCTCTAACAGAACAGATCCTTCCTGCAGCTGAACTCGGGTCTGTCGCCCGTCCCGGACTATAATGGATGAGCACTGACGTGTGACACAGGCGGCACGGCGCGCCTTCAAACATTCCCCCTGCATTTATGTCCCGGCATGCTTCCATCCCGGCGGCTCTCCCTCTATAAACTGTATGGAACAGGAAGTGTGCTGCGGCGGGGAGATGCCCCCCCCCCCACCCACTCGCCCTCTGATTGAGATCAATAGGTTTTCGCTGTGCTCTGTGCTCACTGTGCACCACTGCAGCACCAAGAGAATCCATCAAAACCAGCCAGGTGCATTACACAGCCTCCAGCCCTTTTTACCCACATCGATTGCAGGGAGTCCTGGGAGTGCGCCGCCTCAGCGCGGCTGCAGGACGGTGTCTGGTGCATGCCCGACAAACCTTGTCACATGTGGAGCAGAAATTTACAGACTTCCAGAATCTGAGACCATCAAAACACCATTATGGAGTTGCTTATGGGTGTCGGCGTCTGTCCAGACGGACGCCAGCCGGAGCCATTAGTCCGCCCTGCAGAGTGGATCCTCGCCATTTTGTCGGTGACCTGCTGTGTTAGTGTTCTGGAGGTCTGCTACCAGGGGGTGACGACTGAAAACATCCCACCAGCCACTCGTCCAATTTAGCAGACGGATAAAGGATGGCTAAAAAAAAAGGATTTCAAGGTCTGTCCGACCTCCAGCTGATCAAACACTTCACTTTATCACCAACATCCTGCATGCAGAGGCAAACTTTTCTTTCTAACGCCATCTCCACAGCTGATAAATCTCGGCAACACCACACACTCCCCTAAGGCACGGCACGCATTCTCAACCACGCTCAGCGTCTCGCCAGAATCTCACGTCTCTTTCCACAGCGACGCTCTGGGTGTAAACTTCCCAGATTCTTCTCTCAAAAGGGATTTGCTTTGAGATTTTAACGCGTTGATGCAAATCTGGCCGCTTCCATCCACATGAGACTCACGGTGGACACCGCAGGGGGAACGGCGCGAGGTTGGGATGTGCAGTCCGCTGCCTGATTCTCACAGCCTCTCGTCTCCTCTGTCACTCTAATACCAGATTAGGTTAATGAGTGTGTGTGCCAGGGATGATTTTCCACTGGGGTTAATCCCCCGACGAGGACACACGCTTTATCCAGGCAGGAATCACCGCTCCACTCTGCCACCCGCGACGCACCAGTCACGATAATTAGGACTCGCGGTCCAGCAATAGTGCCAGTCTTATGCAAGTCTTGTTAATTTCAGATGTGTGGTTAACGTTCAGGGCCGCACGACAGCAGGCGAACGGGATAATGGCGTTGTGGTAAATACAAACACTTAAGTGGATGACGCTTAAGCTGTGTTCTTCCAAACAGCAGTGCGCTTTCTCTTGGATTTAATTCACACCAGATGTGACTTTTCATGACAGCTGCTACAGGTGTTTCTCTTTGGTAAATTTAAAGTCTCATTAAGTTTAAAGAAGAATAAAAACAAACTGTTATCGAGCCGCAAAAATCCACCCCGACAGTCAACATCCCGAGAGCAGAGAGCACCAGTCGCCGATTCAAACCTGTGAGTCTCCCTATTGACTGACAGCCAGTCACGCCACGCCGGAATACATCAGAGGCTTCTGATGGATGGCACCTGCTCCTCCTCAGAGGAAATCAATCGAAGTCACGGGCGGGGACTGGATGCTCGAGCACTTACACATGGCTTTCTGCCTGAGAGAAGATGGAAGGGAAGGAGGGCCGGGAGGGGCTGGGGGGGGGAGGAGGATAGGGGGGGCGGTTACAGACACACGGTTGCCAACCATCTGTGTACACGGGGCCAGCGCCAAGCGTCAGTAGCATTTTACGCCAGGCCTCAAAAAGACACACAATGCCTCCAAATTGAGCGCGGTAGCTCATTGCAGCTACATTCAGCGACGGTCTTTGGGAAGTTCCAGCAGCAGTCATGTTCTCACTTGATGTCCGTTCAGTGCTCTCCTCTACGCGCGAATATGCGATACGATCCGAAGCCCTGCGCTAGTTTTAGAAACTGCTACGAGATATCTCTCTGGATTCCTTCGCTAACACGCAGATGCAGTCAGATATCGGTGCCGAGACGTCTGGAGAGAGCACGAGGGCCACATCGGAGCGACGGGCCGGCACAGCTACGATCTCCGACGCACAGGGCCACAGACACCCGACCTCACCCGCCGACCCTACACCCGTCTACAGCTGAACTTTCTGGCCCACGAAGGAGGGCGGCGGGATCTCCTGGCAGGCGGCGGCGGCGGCCCGGCGGGTCACGTCCAGGACGGGGGTCCGGTGCGCCGCCGGGGCCACGGCGCTGGCGTCGGTGTGCGTGCCCACCCACTGCAGCACGCGGGCGGAGGGCCGGTGGTGGAGGGCCAGCTGCCGGGAGCTGTAGCCGCACATCCCGATGCCCACGGCGCCCAGCAGCATGGCCACGCCCGGCATGGTCCTCTCCGGCGGCGGGGTCACCGCCACGTTGTGGTAGGCCTGCGTCTGAAAGGGAGAGAGGAGCGTCAAACCGCCCGCCAATCCCACACACACATTAAAACCCCATCTTCTCTCATTTGCCAAATTGCGAGCGCATCTCTTTTAGCAAACAAAAAGCTCATCTATTTCTGCGACACGGACGGTTTCCTCTGCGAGCCCCTTGACGGTTCTAAAACGCGCGGAGGAGTAAATTACAGAAACTTCATAGTTTCGGACGGAGCTGCGTCACAGGCTGTTGGGAAGCCATTCCTGGAGCTCACTCACCCCGGTCTCATTTCCACTTACAACCCAATGGACTGTCACCAGCCTCAATTCCTCCATTGTTTGTGACAAACACGACTACCACTCCGCTAAAACAGAAGCCGTCCCTCAATTACTGCAGCAGCCGCCTCCAAATACCTCCTAATTGGGGTTTGTGCTTATAATAAAAAAAAAAACAGTGTGTTTCATCATCTTGTCTCAGCTGAGTCTGGTGAGACAATGGAGGGGGAAAAAAAATGGCTGAATGATATTGAAATGAAAGTGCTTTATGTGCCGTCTCCGTCAATAAACCTCTGGATGTAACCGTAAAACCAGGAGCTCGCAAACACCTTATTATACAGACGGGAGAGTTCCTCAGTCTCACGGCAAAAGTCTTCAAGTCAGAGCAAGTCTGTTTGTTGTCGAGTTTTAAATCGAAATACATTGTCACATTTGATATAAGGTGGAAGTAAAACTTCAAGGGGATAGAAAGTTGCTCTCAGACAATGCATTTTCAATATGAGGAGGCAATTCTCACTTTTGCATCTCAAAACAAAAGAAACAAAAAAATCTAATTTCAACGTTTGTTTGCTGCAAGAGGTCGATTGTTTCGCTCGCTGTGACTCCTAAGGTTCTTTATAAACCAAAACAAAACTCAGCACTGTGCAATCTACAGACTATTTTTTTTGATTGGAGTGAGTGTAGAGCAGCTGCAGGGGGGTCAAGGGTCAGGGTTAAGCCTTTTGACATCATGACTTTCTCCATTAGAGAACTCAGAGAATTCCTGGTAAAATGAAATTAATTAGAAGTAAAGCTAAGAATTATTTTGTTGAAACACATTTTCAGAACTGCTTTAATTGGTTTTGTGATGGAAATTAAATAAATGCAATGATATTCAGGACACAGGCTCAACCATGAGTGTCGTTCTGGTTCACTTCCAGCATTTATTGAGCAACATAATGTAAAACGAAAGCCAAGGATGTGATTTATGTATTAATAATTCGTTTTGTCTCTGCCAACACACAGTGCCATCGCTGATAATTTCTACAAAACACAATATTGTATCATAAGAAACAGCGAGGTGGAGAGAACCACGTCTCCCAGATCTAGAAATTCTCTCATCCAATCAGATTCACGCTCTTAAAATCATCTTTTTTTGTTGCCGGTCTACTTATATCTTTCATTTTTAAAATCTTTTTTTATCTATTTTATTTTTGTACATGTTTTCTGTATCTCAAACTGCATGGTCATGTTTTCTGATGTGAAGCATTTTAAATTCCCTTCAAGTGATACAAAAGAAATGCCCCTGCTTTACATTCAGGCACATATTGCATGTTTAATTTTTTTCCCCCCTGTACGTTAGTGGATTTTAAAGTATAAGAGGTAAGTCTTGCTCTATGACGATTTGTTTCAAATAGTATGTTTTACACCAAAGCTTCTTTAAAATATTTATTTTTTTCTATACACTTTCCAAAAAAACAAGTGCTGTAATAAAATAGTGTTTTATCAGAGTAATATCATTTTGGAAAAGACAAGCCCTGATTCACAAAAGGTTGTGAGGCTGGTGTTTGGAGGCCCCCCCAGGACGAAGCCTGTCAACAAACATTAACAGATCTCTCTTGGAATTAATTAAAAATAAGCTTCCAATGTCACTAAGAACAGAACATGACTCACTGCTTGTGAACAACGTAGACTCGCTACAAGCATTAAAGCTGACAGAATTTCCTCTCCAGTGTTTTATTGATGGTGAAAGTGAGAGCGACGCTCACCTGCAGCAGCCTGATGTAACCAGGGGTCAGTCTGGGGAGCCTGTGAAACATCCTGGGAGCCTTTTCACAAAGATCTACCGCTGAAATCAGCCCGGATGAGACTCGGCTGTCTGGCTCTGTCCTCTCCCTGGACTCCCCGGGCCGGGAAACCCGCTGACAGGGAGTCTGTCGGGGCGCGCTCCTCCACTCCTCGGCCTCCACCCGGTTGTCTGCAGCGGGACAGTCTGGTCAGCTCTTATAACGCCTCCTTACCGCCTTTACATAATAGGAAGGCAGTAGGTGGTGAGACTAAGGGGATTAATGAAGGTGGCACACAGGGACAAAGGAGCCTGAACACAAGTAAAGCTCCGAGGTTTAGGAGAAGGTGGCACCTTCAAATCGCTGGAAAACACCTTGAATTCTGAAATAAAAATGTTTAAACTTTGCTAAGTGGAGAGCAGTTTTAATGTATTGAATTAGTGTATTCTTGCATAGTTTATTTTTTGTTGCTGCTTCTTCTCACCATCATTCATTCAAACATGCAGTGATGCCAGGTTGTGGATTGTTTCCTCCATGCTGGGGCTCATGTGATTGGAAACATTGGAAACAAAATGATGTGCTTTTTAATATACTTTCCCATCATTTTCTGTCTGTTTGGAGGAGGTGTTATGTAAAAAAATGTTAAATGTTACTGACTTCAGCACCTTTTTATGTATATAGGAGTCATCTGAAGTCAGAAGCACCCTTTGAATCTGCCACGTTTGTTGATTTTGATGTTTTTTTTTTCTTCTTTTTTTTTTTCCTTGTTGATGTTCAGAATAGCCTCCGCTGCCTCGTCAGCGAATTTGCTTAAGCTTTAATATCCTTCCTGGCCTGAGGGTCCTCGCCTCGCAGTGAGGTCTTTTAATGAGGTGCCTGTGCTGATAACGTCTCTCTCGGCGAATGTGAGGAATTTTCTCCAGCGAGTGCGGCTGACAATGGCCTTCCTCTCCTCTCCGCTAAACTGAGGTCCCACGTTTCAGCCTCATGCCTGCATTCATGCCAAATGTGAAACTGTGGTCGTACTGCCGCAAGTTCCCAACAAAACTGTGAGGCCTGCTTGTGCACAAACACAAAACAGAAACTCACACACGCTCAGATTTACAGTAATTATCGTTAATGCATGTTTTGGAGCTAACTCTCGCTCTCTCTTCTGACCGAGCTTTACCAAACATAAGCTCAAGACTTATTCAGAGTAGCTTTCAATGTGCAGTTTTGTTTCTGGGTTTTTACGGAGATTTGATGAATTTCGGACGTCTGCATCATGAGTCCAGACCTAACCCACACACACCCACACACACACACACACACGGCAGTGTGCTGCAGCCTCCAGTAGAGTCTACTGGTGCCCTCCCAGCTTTGGAACAATGCGCCGTCCAGACTCTCACTCAGGTCGTCCACATGTCAGCGACCAGCCGAGATAATTCTCTGCCCTTCTCCTGAACCTGTCCCCTGGCATTGAGCGATGGGTAACGGCATTAAAATAGATTACCTGAGCTACACACAGGCATTGTGATGCAGGAGATTAAGCTCGTGACTCGGTGGGGGGTCCCGCTTTAAAAGGTCCATCAACAACAGAGCGGAAGCTACAAATTACAGGTTGTTTTTGTACTAATTTGGTTCATACTTAAATACTTTTTACAGATGAGCAAACTTTTTTTCAGACAATCAGACAAACCGGAAAAATAGAACTCTTCTTCAAAAAAATGTGCATTTTTTAGCGCTGTCAGTTTTAATCGCATTGATCGCAATTTAATCGCACTGATCGCAATTAATCGTGATTAATTCATGGAGAACTGTAAACAATTAACTTTTTTTTGACCCAATTGGCAGACCTCAATGGATTAATCGCAATTAAAATTGACAGCACTAGCATTTTTGTCAAACACCATCGACAGCAGCACTTAAAAACAAGGTAAGCAAGCAAAAAAAAAAAAAAAAGCCGCCAAGTAACGATGACAGCTTGTGCTTTAATGAATATTTCACATATCATTTCACTCCAAAGCCTCCAGTCTCTACTAAACACACCTACGATGCAGATGAGCATTCAAATCTGCCATCTGTATTTCTACAGATAAGTTTACTCTTTCAACAAACAAAAAAAAAATCCTGCTTTATATCTATATTTACTTCCAAAACAAGAAGTAATTTTTATTGATTCTGAGAAGTGTCTGCAATGACATGTCTAATGATGAGAAGGTTATAGGTAGTTATTGATGAATTGATCTTTCAATAACAGCAATTTTACTTGTAACAGCACAGTTGCAGCATTATAACAGCAGTTCAGACGCGCTGCAGTTTTTCATCATCCAGTCGAGTCATGAACAGTTTGATCCCTTTGATCAGTTCAGTGTTTAAAGAGCAAATAAAAAAAGGCTCATTGAACAGCAAAGCAGCCAGAAATGGATTTGTGGGAAACACATTGCATGTGACAGAATAGAGATCAGGTTAATTGGCTGCATCTAAATGTCATAACATCCTCAAACAATACTGGAGCTCTTGGTAGAGCTGCCATTTGGTTTATTGGTGAATAATGTGCCAGACGAGGAGAATGAATTTGATGCGAATCCCAATTATATCTTCAATTCATTTGAACGCTGTGTCAAAAGAGAAAGTGGTCGACATCTTCAGACTGTTTTCTTCTCAGCAGAAAATGTGTAGAAACAGAAGAGACATGGAGGGAAACAGAGCATCTTTAATAATACAAAATATTCGACAAATTCACTGGCAAAGTGTCGAAAAGTCGTACAAGAGAAGAACATTTCCAGAATTTGAGAGAATCCTCCTGCAGCGTCTTTGTTTGTGTGGCAGACAGTCTCATGGGTGTGTTGTAGAAAGCTTGGTGTTCTCGTCTCTCAGCATGGGAACAATGTCTGTGATCCAGTATTGGAAGAGTGAAACGACGGCAGCGGTTTCCTCTGGAACACAGAGAGACCAAGAGAAACACGTCAGTTCCAGCTGAAGACACAGCAGCACAGGAACGCTGCCTGTTTCCTGCAGAGGAGACACACACACTGTTGTATTTTTGGTAGAATGCATCAAAGCTGCTCCTCGTTCATCCAAACACATCTTTCTCTCACTTGTTCCTGAAAAGCTTGAATTCAATGTGCAGAAGCTAAAATAAGCCATGCAAAGAAGAGCAGTGGAACCATTGTAATTTGTGAGAGGAAGTGAAAAACTATGCTTCCAGAAAACTTTGCTTCAGACGTCGGTCTGCAGTCGACTGATTGCCACTGCAGCAGCAGATGAAGTGAGAGGAGCTTTACTGGATTTATTTGAAAAGCTTTGAAAGCAGGCATGCATATGGATTAACTCCGGCACTAAATTACTGTTATGTTGAGGTACAAACAATGAAGGTTAATTAAAACTCCAAATAATTAAATAAATTCCCTCAATGTGCTGATTCATGAAGGCTGGGAGCATTTTGGGTGCAATTAAAGTTTAAAACAAACCACAGTATTTCAGTCACAGCAGCTTCTTGGGTTCAGCCTTAAATTAATATTTGTTTCAGCTTGAAGGGGGATAAGGGGGATACCTCCACCTTTCTTTCTTGAGTCTTTGTTTAAACTAAAATCTATTTTCGAAAAACCCTTTTTTTTCAAATGTTATAAGTTGAATAGAAATGAACTGAATTCAGGTTTCAAATTTTCAAATGACACAGAATTAAATATTACATATTAAATGTTAACAATAATATATTTTTTTAAAATTTGTTTAAAAAACAGTCCAATGGTCAATCAAAAAACACTACTTGGAGGGCGACACAGCATGGCACCTAAAGAAATTGTAGTTCTTCAGGGTATTTGAAGATGCATTTCATATTGGCTCTTATTTATTAAATGGTGTTATATATTTACAGACAATAACGTCACTCCAATCAGAATCACCTGAATCCCCCGGTTGCTCCCTCTCACGCACACGATCACGTGCACGACGGCGGCAAAGTCCCCGCTGATCCTATTACGCGGCCGACTCGTCAACAAACGCGCCGGGTGGGTGCGGACGTGCCAGGGGACCCGGGTTCTGTTGTGACTGATGAGCAAGTCGAAGCATGCTGGGTAACCCTCGGCGGGGGCCGCCTGCGACTCGACGTGCAAGCGAAGACGAGACGAGCTTCAGCTGGGAGACGGATCCGATCGGGTCGTGTGCGTGCAGCTAAAGGCGAGCGAGGGCAGGTGAACAACGGAGATCAAGCGAGGACAGACGGGGGCAAGCGGTAACCTGCCGGGGCGAGTTCCCGAAGAGCCCCGGGAGAGAGCCGACTGGAGGAGGATCGTATGGACCGGAGCTGCGTTAACCGCCATGACGAGGCCTCGAATCAGCCGCTTCGGAATCTTCCTGCTGTTTTCGTGAATATTTCAGTCTAGAAGTTTGAATCTTGTGGACAGTTTTTCGATGCTTCATTCTGGTGTGATTTAGTTTCGCCATATTTTGCACAAATTGACCAAAATTTCCCAAAAATCTACAAATGTTTCCATCGTTTCAGTCACAATGATGGTTTTAACACTTAATTATTTCATTAAGAAACATTAGAATTTATACAAAATGTACTTTTATTGTACGTAAGAAGACAAAATAAGTTCTCGTGCTATTGGTCTGCTTAAAGCTCGTGTCCGAAGTTTTGAAAGAGAGAGGTTTTTTTAAATCCAACGTCTCGAGGTTCTGCCCTCCCTCTGCTTTGTGAGCTACCAAGCCACGCCCCTTTAGTTGTGCACGCGCATTATCTGTGGGGTAAAACTGAGTGCCTCTGAGTCCTACAGCATCCTACATGTTTAGCTGTTTAGGGTGGATGTTTAGCAGACAGTGGATAAATCCGAGGTGAGCGTAAAGTCTCTCTGGCTGCGTGCACACGTTGATTGACAGCACAACAAGGCGGAAGCTCGAAATCTATTTGCTGAAGCTGACCTGCGCTTTTTCGGATGACATGGGGGTCTATGAGACGAAGGCGGGGCTCATAAATACATTTTTTATATTGCTTTATGCTAATATTATATTATAGCATCGAACCAGACTGACACATTTAAGCTGTGTTAAAAAATGATACAAACGTTGGAAACGAACGGAAACTCCGGACACGAGCTTTAATACTGTATTAAACGGATGTTGTTTTTGTTGTTCAAGATATTTCATATTTTCCTGTCAAAATGGAAAAACTTTGGTTCCTTTTTGATGTTTGTTTTCATGAAAACATGTAACATGCTACACACAAAGCTTTTGTGAAATGATAATGTAAAAAAAACAAAGTTTTTTTTAACAAGAAACATCAACGGGAGACATAATAGCAAGCAGCCAGAGAAAGGTTGATTTTTACATTCTTTCTGGTTCCCAACAGCCGTTAGGAATATCTTATAATGTGGTTTGACATGATGAAAAAAAAAAAAAAAAATGGATATATGATAAAATCATGATTTCCTGGAAGGACAGATCAATCTAACATTTTCTTGACTCTTCTTAGCGAACATCACTTTGATTGTTGATGTTTTAGACTCACCTGCTGATAAAACAGACGTGCTGCTGAGTTCCTCCAGTGCCTTTTCCAACCTGTCTGCCTCGCAGCGCTGGGCCAACGCCTTGAGGTTGTGCAGCTGTCTGAGGACGCAGCCGGGCCGGCCTCCGCAGGACAGCCTCTCCACAAGCTTGTCCACTGTGGCAGACAGCTGAGGGACCCCGGCTGCATGTAATGAGGCTGAGCAGAAAAGGCGGAGAATGTTGGAAACAGCGACTGAAGATACGGCCTGTTGGAGGGAAGCAATCTGTACATTAATGATTGTTAAAATTTGAAGCGGGCCTCGGCTGGGGGGAAACCAGGGAGCAAACTAACACGGTAAAAAGAAAGCAAGTGACACTGTCTTATTAAAACACACATTTTAAAAACTTGGGAAATCAGATCATTTCTTAGCAGCAAACAGCACTCAGCACTCCAATGCTGAATAAATAAAACCTCCGTGAACGGCAAAGTTTTTCCATCAAACGGGCATTTTAAATGCTACTTTTCGTGCTTTTTGCAGATGATTTCTGGCACCTCTGTTTAGTTAATGTCTTATAATGTCTCAGAAAAGCGCAGACGTTCTGCACCTCGAGTGTAAAATGAATTCTGGCCCTCTGTTTTCATTAAAACGCTTTCATTTGGTGGGGTTTAATTATGAGTTTATGAAATTCATCAGAAAGCAGTGGCGGCTCCTTTTGCCTAATAGCATCTGAAATGAGTCGAAATCAAAACAAGCTTTCATTAGAGCGTGTTGAATTTTAAAAACACTCACGGTGAGTGTTGAAGCGCTCGCTTCAGAAACAAGCGGCAGATCTGCGACAGGGGAACAAAGTGTTTGGGACAAGAAAAGAAAAAGCGATCAATACTCACAGTCTGAAACATAGGTTTCCATCGTTGTTCTGAGAAATTCCGACACTTCTGCTGCTTTTCTCTCCTCATCCTCCGTCTCTTCCTCATCTCTCTGGTAGGTGAACTCCACGGCAGCGGCCCGGGGAATCAGGCCCATGGACAGGAGCTTCTCTTTGTGCCGTTTCTTCTTCAGCTTCCTCTTCTTGTTCCTGCTCATTGGCTCTCCTCCCTCATCTGCAGGCGCCCGACTCCCAGAAGCCTCTCCGTCTTTCCCACAGTCCGGGCCAGGGCTCGGTCTCCTCTTCTTTTTCCTCCTCCTTCTCTTTCTTGGCTCTTCTTCTTCTTCTGTCTCTTCATCCGAGTCTTCACTGTGCTCCTGGACTTTCTCCTCTGCTGGGAACAAGACAGTAAAGTCAAGATCAGCTGTTGAACATATCAACACTTGACCACCTGGTTCTTATGGGCCTCATGTGGCCGATGTCCTTTTTCCATTTTATCCAATTCAGGGAGTTTATCAGCTGATCAGCGATCAAAGCCATTATGAAAATCTGGTTTCACCACAATTATACACACACACCTCAAACTACTGTGTGTATTCACACAGTAACATTGTGTCTCACACACGTCAGGTTTGGTCGTTCCTCCGCAGACAGAAACAAGGACGCTTTAAAACCTGGCGGTGTCCGGTATTTTCAGCATGCCACAGACCGCAGGTTCCCTCCAGCCGATTCCTCTAATCAGATCCTCCTGCTTTTCGTCTGATTGCGTTCCAATCAACAGAATCAAACTCTGATTTACAGGCGCGGCGGAAACTTTCAGCGCTCGAGCCGTTCGTAACAATCCCGCTTGTTTTGAATCCTGTAATGTGTCTGATGAATGATTAAATCAAAAGCGAGCCAGTGCTGTGGATTGTGCATCAGCTATTTGCAGCGCGTACGCAAACAGTATTATCACATTCCTCCTACCTGATGGTAATCACCAGCGGAGCGGCTGCCGTTCTCCTGCGCTTTTGTGAGTTCGTCTGACATTTATCAGCTCTTTCTCGGAGTAAAAACTTTGTTTTTATCGCAGTTTATCCTCTCATGCTTTATTATTCAAACTTAACAAAGAAAGACTACAGATGAAGTGTGAACTGATTAACCACACGGGAATAACATCCTTCTGTTTACCACAGGAAAACACACCAAGAGCATCAAGTATTTAAAATCTAAGTGAAGCAGAATTTCCACTTGTTATCATCTTTAATTTTTCCACATTAAGGTTCAAATTTCTTCGGACGCAGTTTATAAATTAAACATTTTGTTAACGATTAATGAGTCTGATCGTGTCTGAAAGTGGAGTTCAGGTGTGTCGAGTTTAGGCCATATGTACAGGCTGTTCATTCCCTGTTTTTCTGTTAAGATATTAACTTTAATCCAACTCCAAACTGCATTGTTAAAGGTTATTTTTTGTATGTAAGGAACACAATGAATGAACCATGTGGGTAAAAGTATCTGTGGTTTCTCCACAAACTGAATATAAGAAACCATTAAACATGAGAAAGAAACAAAGATTTCACTCAATAATGCTCTCCAAATATGCATATTTGGATATAAATTAATTAATAATCATCAAAACCTTCCAGATTCCACAGGATTTTCCTGTTATCATCAGAGTCACTCCGACACAACAAGGAACTCAAAAGACTTTCAGTTACGAATTTGTTGTACCTCCACACACCAACTCTTAGTGAAACCCACACACCTTTTCTGTAATCTATGTCCAAATAATGGAGAGCATCATCAGACCAAATAAATAAAGCATCATCAGGAAGTTCAATCTCTAAAACAAGAATGGCTGAAAACTGCAAATTTGCCACTGATGCACTCAGAGGTTAAAAGGTAATAAACTGTAAGAAAATGCATAAAATGTGATCTTCATATGGCCCAGGACAGCGGTTACAAACACACTGTTGTTTTTTGTTTGCAAGACGGGCTGTTCACTTTTCTGTTCTGTCTGCGATGAAAATAATCTATTGACACCAAGAGTGGAAAAAGAAAACAACCTAGAAACGACAAAACGGTGAATTCTGATAACTTGCTCACACCGCTGAGCAGGTTCCCGGCCGTCTGACGGAACGGCAGCAGCGATAAACCGAAGAGAGAAGCTCCAGCTCACTGTGCTTTAACATGAGGCCGACCGTTTCTCTTCAACCTGGGCAGTTCTTTCCTCCAGCAAGCACCACGATGGAAGATTTATCATCATTTTTTATTAAGTAAGTCTCTTTCATAGCAGATTAAAATGAGTAAGAATATTTCACGTCCAAAAAAACCTCCTTGAGGACCAAATGAAACTTTTAATGAGCCTGTTCTGCAACATGGAGGATATCAGAAAACTGTGACAGCAATTAAAGTGGTGAGTTAATTTCACTTCTTCGGGCTGGTATAAACAGATGATTATGGCTTTCTGAAACAAAAGATGAGCAATTGCGAGTATATATTTAAAAACACTGCTATGCCGTGCAGTTAGGAGAGTTTGCCGATGACTTTTATCAGGTCTGATCCACTGGGCATTAACGGACACAAGTTTCTGATATAAGTGGTTCTGTAGCTGATAATGAAGTAAAAAACACTGCAGTCTGTCAGAGCCTGTGATCTTCAGGATTTCTGCTGTTTCTGTGTAAACTGGCATCATTTTATTCCGACCCTGACGTGTGCATGTAGTTAAAGTTAACCTCGTCCTTCTTAAGGTGGAGCAGAGGTGTGTCAGGTGGATGGAGGTCTGCATGGAGGAAGATGATCAGGAAAAAAAACAGGAAGGCCCTCCAACTTGTACGAAACCAAATGCGCGGATGAAATGATCTGCTCGGCCGAAACACAGAAAACCTAACGTAGCGAGACATATGTAATGAGCCAGGCTTTTTCTGGTGCAGGATAATACTTTTGGCAGCTGATAACAAGAGAGAGAGCGGCCAAAATAAAGAGTCTGAAAATTATGTTGATCGAACACGGGGAGCGAGACTTTTCCCTGAATCTTTACAGCCGGTCGTCTGTGGCTCATCGCAGGTCAGGATGATATCAGCTGAGCATTAATCAGCTGGGCGCTCAGCCTCGATGCGGGTTAATTATGTCCTGGATGAGTTAGAGAAGTTCATCCTGATGAGTGCATTTAATCGACGGATGGGAGTGAAACCAGAATGCCCCGGGCTCAGTCGCCCGCCCGGTTCACCTCAGGTAAAAGAACACAATTGATTTTTATTGTCCGTTTCTTTAAACTTGAGTGGCAGAGACAATTAGACAGAGTGACTTTAATGCTGAGGGGAGCCGTCCCGGAGAAGCCCTGCATCACAAATCTCTCCGGGGCTTCATGGCGCGTGGCACAGCCCTGTAAATGTAAGATGATGGTTTCCTCACCAGCTGGATCCTCTGCAGTATTTACGCCGTGGAGTTGGGGAAGTGTGACAGATTCCTGTGACTGGATGTGGTAGTCTGGAGGAGGAGGGAGCGCGGTGTACATCCGCCGGCCCTGATTGGCTGCGCTCGGATCTCTTCCTGAGACAATAATAAACAATGTAGTGAGACACAAACAAACATCAGGGGTGCGGCAGCAGTAAAAGCCGTTGGGATGTGATGTTACCGTGCAGCGCGTCCTCTCCTGGAGTTTTTCTCTTCACCACGTGGCTTTTCTTGGCGAGGGACTCGCTGTGTGGAGGGCTGCGTGTCTTCACCGGTTTAGGAGGAGGGTAAAGCTTCTGCAGGACTTTTGACTGAAAGACTGAGGACAATAACATTTTTCAGCATGGAATCTCTTGTTTGAGGACTTGTTTGTGTGTAATAACATTTGTGTCTCTTCATTGACCTTACTTGACCACCTCTGTCAGTGGATTTTGTTTCTCTGGTGTGACCGATCTTTTTTCATAACTCTGGATTACTCTGGCAGACTCACTCTTTTTACACACATCTTGTAGTTTGCAGTGTCTGAAAACAATATAGCCTCAATAACACTAGATTGTATTGTTGCAGTTCTTATTGATTTCAAATATGACATTACAGGACCTGGGATCTCACCGATCTTATTACACACACACAATAACTGTGAGTGCATGAAGTCCCGACGTCTCACTGCAGTCACACAAATAATACAATACAAATATTAGGTTAGAAGTCGATCAACTTAAACTGTACCTGGTTATGTCAGTGCAAACACTTTGTACAAAAGCCTAATATATGATGGTGACTCTTTACCAGGGGTACCAAACACATGCAGTTCAGTTTCATGTTCAGTGGGATAAACTGGTAAAATAATGCCATAACAACCTTTAAATTGAAACTTTAACATTTTAACATTTTCAAATTAAACTATTAAATCCATTGTTACTACACATAACATGATGGGCCAGTTATTTATGTCACAGATTACTCTGGGTTCTTTGCATGTTCCTCCTTTACATGTGTCTTTTTCTGGATACTCGGGGTTCCTCCCATGTTTCAAACACATGCTTGTTGTGTTGACTGCAGACTGTAAATGCTCAGCAGGGGGTGAGTGTGTCGGTGGGTGATTCGGTGTCTCTCTGAGTTAGTGCTGTGATGAATCGGTATCATCCTCCCTTTTGCCCAACGCTCGCTGAAATAGGCTCCGGCCTCCGCAACCTCAACTTGGACAAAGCCAATATAGAAGATTGATGGAAAAGAAAGTCTTTTTTTTTCTCCTTCTTCTTAAGTTTCAACAAAAGTTTGAAAACATGGTCCTGATCAAGGCGAAGCCAAAAAATAGAAAAAATGTGATTTGATGTCAGTAATGACTGTATTAAAAAATATTATACTTCTTCCTCTGATTATAAAATGTACTTTCTTCACTGCTTTGATCGACAGTTACAAAATATTTGTTCTTTAACTTATGTAAGCTTGGAGTCCAGACAGGGCCTTTCCTTGATGAGTGTGCTGGTTCTCCCTGTGCTTGTGGATGGTTCTCTCAGGGTTCTTCAGGCTTCTGTCATTGTCCAAAAGCATTTGAAGGTAACTGGTGACCCTAAATTACCTGTAGGTGTGAATATCAGGATGTGGGTTGGGTTGTGTGTCTCCATGTTTGTCTTTTGATGGACTGATCACCTGTCCAGGGTGCAACCTGGCCAATTACAGGATGCATTCTTCAATACAAACATTCCTGCGAATGCTACTTTGTTAAGTGATGTGAAATTTGCTTCTTGGAGTTAAACTGACAGCCTTCAAGTATACTTCCTCAACCTGCAAAGCTACTAGTGAACAAACTATTACTGAATAAATCCAGGGATCTTAAAGGTTGATACCAGAGGGAACCTGTCCTGCATGTTGAAGGTCTCTGCTGTAAAACACCTTATTTCAATGAGGTGCTAATTATTGGGTTTCTTCACCTGCTTGGTAATGGCATAAGTAGATTTAGCAATGCTGAAGGAAAGTGTGTGAAACATGTAGGTTTGTCTAACACAGGTGTAGATTTCTTACTTTCTAGGAGGAAGATTCAATTCTTTAAAGAGCCAGCAGACTTTTACTATGAGCCCCCTCTGTATTGCTCTCTCTCTCTCTCTCTCTCTCTCAACTAGGATTTCTCACAGATGACAGTGGAACACGTGTATTTGTTTACATTAGCCATTAGCTTATTAGCTAGCGAACAGCTTTAGCCTAACCAATCAGACGCAACACGTGTTCTACAAAACCAATCATGTTTGAGACAAAAACCAGGTGGCGCTTACCTTCTTTTCTTTGTGCCATGTTGTGGACAAACCCCACCAAGCCGGAGCGAGCATTAATTTAAACTACTAGGAAGTCATGAAGCTAGCTAGCTAGCTGAGCTAGCTTTTAAAACGCCACAGGCTAAACACAGAGAGGCGAAGAAACGACGCAGGTTAGCGTGCTCAGATAAAACGCTGTGTTAACTTATAGTTATAAATATCGCCTTGAGTCCATGCTAGTGTTCTCACTTTGTCCAGCTGCACTAGCTTCTTCCGCCGGCTGCTCTACACACACTGGTTGTTGTACAGCTCACATGTTCGGCTCCTGCACACCAGCGTCCATTCATAGACTTGTAAATTTAACGTTCAATTTGGCAAAAGTGCTGATAAATGCATCATACATGCTGAGTACTTGAAACTTATACCATCCATCGAATCCATTCTTTCATTCGGCATAGGAGGTATTGTGAATGAACATAATTTTAAAACTAAAACTTGCCATTTTGTGTGACTGCCTTTTATGGACGTGGAAATACTGAGCGTTATGCATGGCTATGAGATGAAGGGTAAGTTAAACTGTCACACTGAGATGCATATAAATTTTGTGGTTAACCTGAGAATGTTTCCCACTGCTGAAATAATTAAATATGAAATTATTTTTTTTTTAATCTCCAAAACTTTTTTGGACTGATGCGCCAGGAGAGAGCGCCCCTAGCGGCGGCGCGTCGTCAGCGCAGCGGCTGCGGGGCGTGCGCACAGAGCCAGCTGTAGGACGGAGTGGAGGCGAGGGGAGAATACTAAGCAGCATCAGCCTCATGGCTCAGCATCAGCACCGGGCTGAGTTCACGTTTGCGCACCCATCAAACTTGGCTTGGGACCTCAGCATGTGAACGGGCTTTGCAGGAGGAGGATCCACCTAGAATGTCAGCTCTGAAGAAGGTAAATCATCCCCCTCCTCCTCACCTGTCTCCCTTCTCTTCTTTTCCTAATAATTGAGCTCACATTTAACTGATGAAATATGTGACCTGTGCAGGATGCAGATATGTTACAGTGAATGTGGGGGGTTGCATGCACCAGAGAGAAATGTATGCTTTGATTGTGTGAGGAAATAAGACTTTTAAACAACTGGCTTTTTAAACAAATATAATTTATTTATATGAAAACCAATTCAGTTACTATTTTTTATTGTTTGTTAAGCAGAAATCCATAATGTGCCTGTTATGCTACTTTTGCATGCACAAGGATTTTGTTCAGCACTCCTTTGGGTGTCATTCCAGTTCCACTTGTCCCTCCGGAAGATGCATTGGGATGAGAAGCATTTCAGGCAGAGAAAAAGCCATCTTAGCTTAAGAGTAACTTCTTTAATGAATGTTTTGTCAGGTTTGATCTCCCTCTCCCTCCACACTCGCTGTCATGTAATTCTGTATGTGCCATGCCGACTGTGGGTGGATGAGCTTCACTGACTGTGTCTGACGGAGCCTGAATCCAACCCTGGCAGCCCTGAATGAGACGGGAGCTTCACACAGCCTCACAAAAGAAGGCATTGGAGGTTTTTGTAAGAATCAAGAAAACTCTCCAGCTTTGTGGAGACATGTTATGTAATGCCTTGCAGGAAACGAGCTATTGAACAGCATGTTCAGTTTCCTGTAATCCTGGTAATGATGTAGGAAACGGCATATTGCAAGTTACCTGGCAGCTTGTGTAACAGCCTTGGCATCCTCGTCACATCTACACTAAGCTGTGTTGTTTAGAATCCGTCACAGTTGCAAATATCAAATGCCTCGGCTCCAATCGATTGCCATGATTGAGCGGCACAAAAAGTGGGGAAGTTGTGCAGAAAGCCTGTTTCAGCACTGCCGGCGAACGCTGGCGCCGTGAGTGACAAAGTGCTGGCTGCCAGCACTTACATAGTCAGACATCATAATCACAGAGGTGCTAAAAATAGAGGACTATATTCATTGCAATGCTTTAAAAGCTGAATGGAGTTATGCCTGTTCACCCTAGTGGCAAAAAGTTTTAAAAAGATACTACAAGCTGCTGTGCTTCTGCTCTGTAATACACAAAGCCTTTATCTTTAGACAGCAGAGATCTGCCTGCCTTTTTTCCAGTGACACACTCATATGCTTGGGCGGGCTCTTTAAAGAATTAAGACTGTGCTTTTCATAGAAATCCAGACATGGAAAATGCATTTTCCGAGTCTTTCATCGAGGGTCCGAGCAAAACATCCCGCGTTCATTCATTATGCAGGTTGAAGACGTGCAACAGGACGGCAGCAGTTTGTTTTTCAGGGTGGAGATGTGGCTTTACAGGAAAGGTTAAGAATGGGTTACCATGAAGGTAGAAGTGGGCATCATGAGGCCCGGGGGCCAGATGTGGCCCTTTAACTGTGTTTGACCGGCCCTCAGTGTGTCACTGGGAAATCCTCAACGTTCGCTATTTTCATCGGCTTTATTGCGTCTAAAATGGTCACAATTTTCACTTTATTGGCATTTAATGCGTTACTGTTTGTGTCTGACGCCTTGAATAGCAGAGCTGACGTTTCCCAGTGGAAGAACAGAACGATCAGTGAAAAAAATAGTTTTTGTTTCCTGAACTTGAAATTTAGAGAAATGCGATTTGCAGACAAAGACTTGGAAAGAAAAACTGACGCAGAGCAGCAGTAGCTCATAAAAGACAAAACATATTTTTATCTACATGTACTTCTTTCTGAGCAAAACTGGAGTGAGCGCAAGTCTGTCGTCAATAGTAGTGCATATTTTTTGTGAAGCCTTTTGAGAGATTTAGTCAGTTCTTTTAAAAATTCCTCCATGATTATTAGATTTGCTTTAAAACAAAATGGACTTTTCAGTTCATGTTATGACCATAGAAATAATTGACTTAAGAATTCTATTAATTTTGAAAAGTAAGAGTGTTGAAGATGGACGTAAGAATCCAGGGAAAGCGTCGATGTCAGTAGTAAGGTCTCATCAAGACAGCGCCACAAGTCTGTGTCCGTACACGAAAAAGACATTTTCGGAGTGTTTTATTGAGTGTCTAAGCAAAAAGTCCCATGTTCATTCATTATGCAGGTGCCTTAAGTGCAATAGGACAGTAGTAGTAGTAGCATCAAGCTGTTGAGAGCAGAACTCTGTACTTGAAATTCAGTTGATGGTATTTTTGTGTGTGCAGTGTGCATGCACGTATCGCCTGTCTGCCTAAAGAGAACGGCGAGCTGTGGGTGGACAGGTGGCAGGTGTCGCCGCTGTAAGTCCTTATGTGACTGAAAAATAAATTACATGTCATTTCCCAGCTCTATAGGGGGCCTCACCTTCTACCTCGGCTTCGTCCTCCCCTCTGCTTAACCAGGCGACTACAGACTTTCATTGAAAACCTGATGTTTCATTCAGAACGGAGAAATCCCGACTCATCGAAGGCAGCCGGCTTCCAGTTTATTTATCACTACTTGTGTGAAACGCATGGAAGACTTCAGTTAAATCTGCACAAAGTTGTGGACAATGCCGTTTTTCTTGTCTCCTCTTCATGCAGAACGGTAACACATTCAGTTCTCCATTGTCTTTTAATTTTGTAGCATAAACGCAAAAGAAATCGCTTGACTTGACTTTAATAGACGCTTCAATGAAGCCATATTTGATGTAACTCTCTTGGTACATTCTTTCTCTTTAGCTTGACGCTCAACCTTTTTTTTCTCCTGCTGCTTCCTTTGTGTAAATTGTATTTTACAGACACACTGTAGTATGATTTTTTTTTAAAACAAGTTCTAAAGTAAATGCTTAGACTTAGCAGTTTTCTGACGTAAAATAATTAATTGCGGGTGGTGGGGGACACAGTGCAATATGAGACTCGAGCTGAGATGTTGGCGATGCTGCCATGAAAGCTAGCTTGCTAACAAGGTAGCTTTCAACTTTTCAACTTGTTTCAACTTCATGCTGTCAGTGAGTTTGTAAAAATATGCATAATGCAACAGCTGTAGAGGGGTTTTTTTTAAATATACATATATATGCTGCTCATTGATAAAAACACATAATCTGTGAAGTTGCAACACTGCGTGATATCGTTCCAGTTTACAGCGGACGGCATGAAGGGGAGAGTAGATGGACTGAGTGTTGGAACATCCAGAGTGCTCGTTTCTTATTCATACGCTCACGGTTACAGATGTGTTCCTGCTCGGTCCGGCCACCCTGAGTGCACGGTCTCCCTCTCCCGGCGTCCCTCTTTTTGTTTCGCTCTGTGATGAATGTCCCCCTGCATTTGCAACGACTTGGCTTCGGTGCAGCGATGCAGTGTGAAGCCAGGGGATGGATGGGACACTGTTTTATGAATCTAATAGTGCATTACTGCCAAGTGCATGTGTGTGTGTGTGTGTGTGGTGTCGTGCTTCTTTTATTGTGGCCTGGTGCCCAACCTACCTTAATGCAGTACCCCACTCTGGTTTATATTCATCTAACGCTTGCTGCATCCTCATACACAGTTTTGTTTTTTGCCCAGTATTTTTACACACTGTTCAACTCTGTCATAAGCAGATTTATTTATTTATTTTTGTTCTTATTCAAGTCGTTAAACGTATAAGCCTGTATTTTTAATTTATCTCCTGGAGGAAAATAAGATAGTAAGCTATAAGAAAGTGAAAACATTGAAGAATGATTAGTCAATAAATAAACCAGTATTTAATGGGATAAAACCCTGACAATCATGATGGAATTGGTTTATATGACAAAAATTAAAAAGAGGCAAACATATATTCTAATATTTGTGTTCAAATGTAATACACAATGTGAATAACACAGCAATATTAAATTAAAGATCTGGCACAGTACAAAATGAAGATGTTGTTAAATTTGTCAGTTATTGACATAAAACAGATTGTGGGCGAAAGAAAAAACCTTCCCAAAGAAATGCACCTTTTGAGTTTTAATTATTTTTAAATTTTTTTCTTTAATTTCCTAGCAATTGCTTTTTAAAAGAATGCTGGAATTTAAAGGGTTGAAATCATGAAACTGATGTTCGAATTGGTTTTTATATTGAAGACTAAAGCGGTCGGTGTGACGGGAGAAGACGTGTTTTCACGGCGATGTTTACTTTAAGTTAAACTTATTTTTATGGCAGGATTAAAATTGGTTATGTCAATGAAAACACGCTCTAAAAGAAAAAGACGGCTTCCCAGGTTTTTGTGTCTCCACTTTCTTTCTTTCGTGGGCACATTCGCAGTACGTGCCCCACATCCCAGAATCAGCCGTACCTCATTACAAAGTCTGTTCCAACCCGGCGTACTATCTGTAACCTTTTCCTCTAATTACTCAGCATCACTACAGACGGCTCGGTTTCAGTTTGTTGTGCCAGTATTGATGAGGACGTTATCAGGCTGGCAGCCAGTTTGGTTCATTTCATCATAACATCCGGTGTCCTTTAGAAGTTTTTACAACGAGGATGAAAGCCTCCGACTCGACGGAGAGCTCAGATCCTCTTCCTGGTCTAAATGAGATTATAAACGTGTCCCTGAAGGCCTCTCATGTTAACATTCTGTCAAAACGTGAGGCTTGATTCTAATGCCGGTGCAGGACCCCGTGGAACCAGAAGTGTACTTGAACTCGCTCTCGCAGAACGCGGTTCCTAATACCATTACCGCTGGCGCCGGGCCCAGCTCTTTTTTTTTACAGCGCCGTCCTTATCAGACTCTTTAAACTGAGCAATGAACTTGAATATGCCAGCTTAATAAAACAGACCGCCCTAATGAAGCGCCATGGAGGCAGCAGAATTTTTGATTGCAGCAAAGTGTAGGAGACTTGATTAAACTTCGGAGAATAGTTTAGAGCTTTAATCACCCTAATGTGGTCAGGGTGTTTAATATATCTCTCCACTAGCATCTCCGAGGCTCTTCAGTGTGTGATCATTGGTTTAATTCGAAATACTGCACCCTTCATGCTTTTTCTGCAAATGCCAGAAATCAAAGACCTTGGAAGAAGTCATGGTTACAGTGTACTCACAGCAGTTCTTTTTTTATTTCTATTTTTTTTTCCTTTTGGAGAGCTGGTTGTAAGAAGTCAGTGGGGAGTTATAAATGAAACATTAAGGAGAGATAAATTACCCGTTCTGATATTGATTGTAAGATTCAGGGCTGCAGAAAGCTCCTGTCTGACTGGGTTGTGGGGAAACTGAAATATTTTTGGGAACTCTTGCACGGTATTTACAGGGGGAATGATGATGTCCTGAGTCGCAGCCAGCTGCATCCACTTCATGAACTCCATTCCATCGATGGACTGAGGAGTGTTAGCATGGTCAAGAACTTATAGTTGTCTCACATATCTGTTGCATGTGCAAAAAGCAGACATTCATGATGCATCATGGTCAGTTTTATGCAAATTTCCTATGAGGATCATATCTTATGAATGCGAAGTTTTAACCCAAATTTAACCAAAGATTTAAGGCAAAAGTCTAAAACCAGATTCGATATGTTTCCATTTGAATGTTTTCTTCTAATTTGCATATATTCTCAAATTTTTTTGTGTCTCCAGCTCGTCGTCTCAGGCAGCCCCGTGGGAAACCGACTGAATGACACAAAGGAGAAATTCAAAAGAGAGTTGAGGAAACTTGGTGCATCAAGAAGAGAATTGATAAAAGAGAGGTGGATTAAGATAAGCACAAGCCACACTTTAATCTCTTTCTTTTGGGGAAAAGTTTCTCGATAATCCCTAACAGTATTACGGAACATTATTTCCTCCTTTTTCTTGAGTCTGATGTTTTTTTTTCCCGCTGGAATTTCGAACATCTCGGCAGCAAACTGAGTCACTGTGTGTTTTTTAATCATCCGCACAAGGGTGTGACCGTCATCCTACACAGACACACACACACACTGCATCAACTCTCTCACCCATAATTCTTTCCTTCATCATTTTAATGAGTTCATATTATGTAGGAGTGAATGTTCACAGAACTGAAGGTCACAGGTCACTCATTACCTCAGGTGTTCGCTTTAAAAGGCCAGAAGTGATGATATGATATGATCTGGCAGAGTCTGTCTGTCGGCTTGAGATCGCAGGAAAGTTCACAGCCATATTTTTTTTTTCAGGTAAATGTCTTTCCGAAGCTCCCAAAACGGATCGGTTCTGTTTGTGTGATTTGTTCTCTGTGCATGTCAAATGAATAGGTAATTCAGAATAGCTTGCAGAAACACGAGGCGACAAAAGAAGGGAGACCTTGTAGTTCTTTCTGCGCCAAATAGAAATAATCTTTTAGAATTTTACAGTCAGAAACAGCTTTTAGCTGACAGATGACTAATTCACTAATACACCTTGATGGGCTTTTTTTAAGTTTGGGTTGGAGAGAAGGAACCATGGTTGCTGCATGCGAGTGTGAGCGCTCATCTTCTCATAATTGAAATCAACAAATTTGCATATTTTCTGGCGAGTATTCCCTCAGTTCAGGCACCGACAGCTGATCCTCACTTCAGATTGCACAGTCTGGTTCAGACTGGGTTGAGGGTGTGTGTTTTTTGCTGGTCACTTTTCATTTTCCTTTTAGTCTTGATGAGAACGCAGGTTTCTGTTCGAGAAAGGTCACGTTCTGAACAGTAGTTTAGAGCTTTAGTTTAGCTGTGATTGCTGAAACAATAGAGTTGCTGAGCTTGAAGATCTCTGAAAGCTGTATGATCAATTAAAAAAAAAAATTGACCTTTCGCCAAAATAATTCAGTGATTACCAAATAAAGTATTCTGTAAAGTATTCTCAAGTGAATGTTGGTGGCCTCTCAGTTGTTAACGTCATAGCATATTGTTATCTTTTCATGACAGGAAGCAGACAGCGTCCTCTAGTGGCCGTTTAGGGAAAGTGCTGAAGTGTAAACGCGAAACTCTTCTGAACTGAAGACGCAAAAATTATGTTTTCACCCCAAACAATGTTGTTAACATCAGATCTTAAACTTCTGTTTAGGTTTCATATAGAAAAGTTATAAATCTTGCAGGGAAAGTCTCTCTGCACTATCTGCATTTCTTCCACATTCCTCACTGAAGTTACTTTACTCCTGTGAGACACTGACGCTCCAGAAAGCTCTTTCTTTGGTCCCCAGTCCATTACTGACATGTGAGTGTTCAACCTCTTTGGCTGCAAAATACTCCCTTTGTATTCGATGCGTGATTTTCTTTTCTCTGATCCACTGAGAACACACTGATAGTGAGAGATGAGCGTCATCTTCATTTGGTCAGTCCGTACATGACTGTATTCAGCAAAGGCATCAGTCTCTCCTCAGAAAGGTTGAAGAACAGTTAAAATTCACGGGAGTGACTCCTTTTGCTCTCTGTCCTCTCAGATCTCCACTCGTCCACCAAAGAGTTGCACTCTTCCTCTCAACAACCGCCGCTGCGTGTCGTGTTATACGCTGCCGCTTGGGTTGGTTATGTTTATGCAGCGACTCTGCAACAGTGACAAACATCTGAGGTGAATTCACAGCCTTGTCTTGTCTTGAACTTTCAGATTTTGGAACCTTTCCTCTCCGAGCATCGGTTCTCATCATCTCTCTCTCGCCTCGTGATTTGAGCTCTGATACACGGAGGATAAAAACAATCTCCCAGAAAAATGAGATTTTTGTGTTTTTGTTTAAAGTATTACCGCAGAGTTTCTTGTTTTGTGCAGGAGGTGGGATGATATTCAGATAAACAACAGTGAAAGGTTTCTCTGAAAGTCCAGACTGTGAAATAATGATTCATCTCCACCTTGGCTCATTGTCACGGTCATTTCAACAAAAAATTAGTTCCAAGAAAACATCATTTTTTTCAAAATGTGATCTTGTTGCCTTGAAAAAAGAGTATACTCTTTTCCAAGCAAACATTCTTCAGCAGGTGTCTGTTGTAATAATTAGATTGGTACAACCTGAAATGCCATCTCAGTGTAACCAAAACAATGACTGCTGGTTAGTTTTGACGGTTTCAGCTTCGTGTTGTTCCAAACTCATATATCTGAAAACTGAAGTTTATTAGCTTTCATTATTTTGAGGAGACTCCCTCAATGCAATCTAATTTCAAAATGTCACGTTGAATAGTAAACACAAGAAAGACCAGGGCCAATAATGATAATTACTAACTAAAAAAACAAAAAAAACTGACAAATCTGTGTGAAATGTGTCAATACAGCCACCTGATGTGCAAAAGTGTCCATATCTCAAACTGCTCTCATGTCATGTCCCCACATGTGTATACTAAATGTAGTTTGGAGAGTCAAAAGAATCCTCGCAGTGTCTCGTCTCGGACCGTTTATTGATCACCACAGAGGCTGCTTTTCCCGCCGCCTCGGGCCTCGAGAGAGAGAGCCTGTCGTATTGAATGGACGCAATAGGAAACTGCAGCAAATGTCGCCAAATGGAGCTTTTTATTAACTTGCAAGCTCGATGGGGTTTGAAGACTTACTCACAAGATTGGGCCTCGACAGGCCCAAGGGCAATTCTTCGGATTGTCTCTGAGGAGCTTTTATTTTTTTGTCATTTGTTTGCAATAGCTGGTGATTCTAATTATTGGGCCTTCATCTACCCCGTCAGTCTTATTCAATGTGTGGCTGTCGACCTGTGGCTGTAGAAAACTAGAAACTGCTTTGAATGAGTTGCTCAAATCTGAGTATGAGATAACCTGTAATGTATAGTTTCTTGTATTTCCAGCGATTTGAGCTTTTTGTGTCGGACAGATTTTTTTTGGCGAGTTTTAGCTCTGTGTCGCAAGAAGGAAATGACAACAAACATCTCCATAAGCTTAGAAAAGACAAATTGACGGCTGAAACATTTTGGTATGTGAAATGAGACGCCTCGCTTTCAGACCCCAACCCTTTTCACGGTGGAAATGAGAGACAAGTGACAGGAAATGCCGCTGACAGCTTGTTTTCCACACTCTTCCTCCTAGTCTTTCGGTCTTACGCCGGCCGCTCAACAGCATCGGCTATTTCAGCTGGTCAGGATATCACAAACAGATTACTGATTTGTGCCGTTATTCCACACTGAATAGTATTTTGGTGCAGTAACCACACGAAAATGATAGGACTCAGATAATCAGACACATGATATAACTACAACAGCTCCTTTGAAATCTGTTTTCAGTGTGTTTTGCCGTCTTTCCGAGTACAAAAACACAGTATTCATTCAAAAGCATTTAGTTTCAGATCTCAGATCTCTCTTGGAAAAAGTCACACTTTATATAAACTTCTTGTCCTCAACATAGTGTGATTGGCCATTCATCCAAATTTACATCTCAATACACACTTTAAACGATACAAAACATTTCAAATTTGAGAAAAAAAAGCAATTGCATTCAAACTACAGCATGTCCAGTTCAGAGGTCAAGGGCGTCAGCTCTGACCTTGAGTTAAAAACCTGCTTTATTACTACTTTCTTGGTGAAAGTGGAGAACATAACCAGGGGTTACAGCCAAACTGCATTTGGTGTTTTTTTTTTTTATTTTTTTTTAAAGCCAGAAAGCAGTGAGATGAAAGATTGTGTTCCGAAGAAGAAAAGCGAGTTGGCACCTGCGCCTTGTGCCTTTTGCTAAATCATGTGAATGAGAGAGTGTTTGAGTGGATTCGAGCAAACTTCAGTCTGCTGCCAGAGACGAAGTGGCAGAAGGTGAACATTTCCAGCTTCATTCACCGGCAAAAAAAAAAAAAAACAAGAAACAAACTGCTGCAACACCTCAAATCATGAAGCATCTCCTCTGTTTTGTTTCCCAAAGAGGAAGAGAAAGTCAAGGATATGGGGATTATGCCAAAGTCACGGCCATGGGAGGCTGTATTTGTCAGCAAACCCATTTCCTCCAGCTAGACCGGTCAGGAAGCAGCAGAGACTTCAGCCCGCTCTCCAGATCTGAAGCGATTGCCCGCTTCCTTGGTTTCTAACTCACTCATTTAACCTCGTGAAGCAGTTGAGAGGCAAAACAAAGTCCTTAATCTTTGACTGCAGCGATTATTTAAAGTGACTCCAGATCAAACTGTTGATGCATGTACTTCACGGACACTTTCTAAATTTCCCTTATTTTTATGCAAAGAACAAGTATATATTCTGAAAATGTTCACACCATTCAGTTTTTTTTTTAATTTTCATTATGATTTTATTGAAGTCAAGCTTGTGACTGAGCCTGATGAAGGCCGGACACACCCTGCGTCACACACGTTTTGATGAAAATCAGCAGAATGACGTTGAGACAACAAGCCGTGACCTTACATCGCCGGCCGATGCACCATCACGGCACTGCAGAGTCTGCAACCTTTACTTTTAGGTTTTGAATACATTTGAGGAGATGTAGTTTGTAAATAGATGCATTTCCAAATGGCAATGCCACAGCGACCTTTTTTAAGATCGATTTTTCAGATAAGCTCAAATGAAATCAGGAAATTACGTGGGCGCTAACTTGAATTTGAAGAGTTACAAACATTTAAATGTAATAATACAATTCTTTTGAGATAGTTTGGTGTTGTAGCAGAATTATATTTTCCTAATATGTGACAAAAGGCCTGGAACTTGTATGAATGATGACGCGTCCCAGACAACTTATTGATAATCTCCCTGGAGACGAACCACTAGGATTCATTTCTGTTCCTTAACATTTGGACGTCTGTCTTTTTCAAGAGGTGCCTTTTTTATATAAGCTCCTCTCTTTAATTAAAAGAGACGCTTATCTGATCTCTCTCTCGCTCTGTCTCGGGGAGAAGTGAAATAACGGAGAGACAGAGATAACCACCGAGTGCAACAGTAAAGGAATGCTAACACAGACACAAGGAGAAGACATTGAGCAGAGCGAAATAAGAGCTCTGTCTGTATTACCGAAGTCATTTTGGACAATAAAGAGCCTGTCAGTCAAACACAAGGACAAAAAGCACTGATAGCACCTGCTGAGCCACCTCCACATCTGTCTTTGTTTTGCTTCCCGGAGCTTTCTTCTATTAGAAATCTTTTGCATATTTGTACCGTGTGAACGCCAATAATGATATTCAGCGTCACAGAAAAGCTTTATTAAAAAAAAAAAAAAAAAGCCTGTGATTATACAAAGAGATGAAAAGAAAACAAGTGTCCTTGGTTTTTGATTTTCAGGTCTGCAGTGGAAGGATTCTGCAGTGTTTCCCTGCAAATAATAAAGAAACTGTTCAGTAACAGAGCGAAGGAAGACGCTGACAACAAAAACATCTGCAGCTCAACTGTAACTTTGCATCAATTCAAACGTCTGTGAAGACCTGACGGATTATTTTGGAGGCATTGTAAAGCATTATGTTAATGTCACGCTGCCACTTTTGGCACTGACGCAGCATTAAGTTATCACAGTTACTGAGGGGCTGTCAGAGGCCCTGCAGGAAGGTACAGAGAAATGTCGGCGACGTGATCGTCAAACACCCAGATTAAATTAGATTAGCCTGATCAGAATTGGGATCAGATCAGAGGAGGCAGCCTCATCTTCGAGAAGTCCAGCAACAGGTAGAAATCAACAGTTCGCAGGATTCCAGGAACAGCAGCAGAAGGTTTACAGTGAGGTTGACAGCTTCAGTCTTAACAAAGAATGTTGGTGTTTAAAGGCTGCAGCAGAAGGGAGAGGTTGGCTTAATGCTTTGGAAGAGGAGCTGAATGGTCGGTGAACAAATCTTAGAAAGGCAGGGGATCTGAGGGAAAAGATGAGGAAAGAACATGTAAAGGAGAGAAGTTGAAACATATTTTAGAAATAAGCTGAGAAGAGAACGAGAACATAGATCTTCCACCTGGGGTGCCTCCATTAGGAGAGATGAGTGTTAGACCACCGAGTTCAGTTCAGTTCAGTTCATATCCAAGCCACAGAATCTCCTGCCTGGTTTCTAAAAGTGCATCTTATCCTCACACTGTAGGCAATAGGTGTATCTGTGTGAAAGAGTTTATTCCAGAAGCGTGGTGTCGTGCCAGGGGCTCATTGTTCAGGAATCCTCAGACCTTGGTGTGTTCTGATTGACCAGATCCAGACAGCCCGGAGGGAGAAAAGATGTTTTTCAACCTTCTGCTTGAAGCGCTTTGAATTTTCCGAGCATGTCTTTAAGATATGAGGCTTGTGTCCAGGTTTGGCAGATTTCACAACAGGCTAGGCGTAACTGAAGATAGGCAACATGGTGAAGTGTACATATTTCCCACTAGCATATATAGTTGTGGTAGAAGCAGTTATTAAAGCTCACATGTGGGTTGGAGACAGAGAGAGACGGCAGGATGGGATGATTCTTCAAAAGGTTCAGGCTGATACGGATAAAATGACACCATCTACTAGAGAAAATAATCAGAACCTAAATAAGGAGGCAAACATGAACATTACTGTCTAGAAGTGTCTCAGTAGCTGGGCAGAAGAAAATGGAAGAAAACAGAAGGAAAAGTCAGTGAAGCAGTGAAATGTGGACTTTCTGTGATGCTGAAGAAGCGGTGTAGATTATTAAAGATGTTACAGAAAGACTGAAAAGAAAAGATCTTACTCCCTCTGTTACGATGAACACCGTCAATCTCGGAAATGATTTTTTTTTTTTTTGGATGGAAGGATCGGTCAGTTCTTAAATGAGTCAGTGATTAGATGCTGCTGGAGTCTAAGTGATGTACATTTGGTAAAGGGTTAATTCAACTTCCAGTGCGTAGCTTAAACAGACGAGTTTTTGCTACACAAACTTTTGGTAAATACAGCAAAGTCATGATTGCAGTCCCAAATCCAACCAATGAGGGGAAATGAGACCTGAAAAGGGCAGCTGAAGAGGCAAAAGCAGTTGTTCGACATACAGAAATAGTGGATCATGTTTACTTTGGCCAAGTAGGCCGAGGGCTTGGCTCTCGTCAGTCGGTGGGTAACAACGAGGATCCCAGGAATAAAGTCAAGCTGGATGTGAGACACGCACGTAGACAGGTTGTTGGGATGTAGGTCCAACAGCAGCGTTTTTTCTGCACACTGCATGAAAATATAAACATGTTTAACGTGAGAGAGAAAAGCATTATGGGATTCATCCACTTTCTAATACTCTTGGTGCAAATAAGAAAGCAAATCAAGCTGATCACTTTGTTCAGCGCTCATGTAAAGGTAACGATCTGATCTCCATGGGAAACTCGGCTAATTATGGGTCACGTTGCCACAAAAGACTCGAGTGCAGCGCAGTGATTGGTTGTGAATTGGTGGTGCGTCTCTTCTGGAGATGCTGATCAAATAGAGGGAGCTTCCAAAATCGGCCCGTTGACACCTGAGCCAACTCCATACCGTTCCCGCCCTCCGCTTGGTGTGAATCCAGCGATATTTTAACTCCAGCCCCCCCGTTCCAGTGAACTGTTAGTGTTTCATATTTGCCGTCGCGCGCCATTTAACCGACCTTTGCCTCGTTTTGGAGATTGAATCAGAGGCGTGCTGTTCAAAAAAAAAAAAACCAACCTTCCACCATCATTTAGTGCTCGGCGGCTTGGATCGGCGTGCAGAAGAAAGGTCGGAGATAAATGCGGGAGCAGCTTCTTTTGATGCAAATGGTGTGAGGAACGGGCGTCGGTAATTGTGGGTCTCAGCATGGCTCAGTGCGTTTTCCTCTGAGCTCCAGCTTGTTTATCTGCTTTGAGCTGCTGCGATATTAACATCGTTTCCTCTCTCTCTCCCTCTCAACCCCCACCCTTTGTGCTTGTATCCTTTTTTTTTTATTTATTTTTTTCCTGGAAGGTGTTGCCAGGCATACTGCAGAAGCATTGCTGTATCTTACCAGACAGGAACACAGGTAAGAACTGAAGCGCCGCCCCCCCTCCCAGACAGGAGGGAGAAAGAGCAACGTGCTGATTTCAGGGTTCTCTACCGGTGGACCACATTTGTCCGTGTGCATGTTTTCGCTCATTCGTTCCGACCCCCCCCCCCCCCCCCCCAAACTGATCACGTTCTTCAATGACAGCATCTGCTCTTTTCTGTCGCTTCCAAACAGAAAAGTCTGACCTGCGTAACTTTTTCCACTGACTTGACAGTGGGAGGGGAGGATCTGGGGCCCGTTGTTGCCAACCTGTGATGATGACGGGCTTCTTCACATCATTGCAGGTGTGAAGAGGTTCCTGATGAAATTGAAGAGCAGGGAGATATATTCAGGTACCTGGCCTCAGTCCTCACAATAATTGCTTCTTTTTTTCTTTTTCTTCCTCCTTACTCTGCGCTTTCTTTTTGCCGACTCAACCTCTTCAACCTCTGGACTTCTCTGAGGCTGCATGGGCTCCAGAACCATTCATCCCACTAACAA